>NC_026503.1:2600633-2969241 GCF_000182925.2 Neurospora crassa OR74A | reverse complement strand
CTTCCCTATCCCCCTTCCTTATTCTTTTTTCTATCCCCTTCCCTATCCCCTTCCTTATTCCCTTCCCTATTCCTTTCCTTATTCCCTTCCCTATTCCTTATTCCTATTCCCTATTCCTATCCCCTATTCCTATTCCTTATTCCCTAATAATATTTTAATTCCTATTCCCACTTCCTATTCCTATTTATATTTCTATTTATTTTTATTTATTTTTCGTCCTATTCTCCTTTATATTTCTATTCTTTTTCAATCTATTTTCGTCCTATTCCTTCTACTTTTTTCTATTTATTTTGCTACTTGAATTCTCTATTAATAATAATAAGAAGAATAATAACCTCCAATTTAATTTTCCAAATCTAATTCTCGCCCTATTCCCCCGAGGGATTACGCTCTATTACTTAATATTACTAAAACCTTGCGCTCCATTACTCAATACCACTAGGACCTTATAGATAACTTCTATATAGAAGCTAAGAGTTACTAAAAAATACTAAGAACCTAATAAGTAAAATAATACCGCTAATAACCCCTAAGTTACAATAATTAACTAAGCTTAAGAATTAAATTAATATTGCTAATAATAACCTAAGAACTAAATTAATAAGCCAATAACCTTTAAACTATAATAATTAACCGAGCCTAAAAACTAAACTAATACTGCTAATAATAGCCCAAAAACTAAATTAATAAATTAATAATACTTAAACCTCAATACCCAAACTAGCCTAATAACCTAAAAACTAAACCAATAAACCAACTAATAATTGTTCTCTAAAATTACGTAATGAAGATTATTGCCGAAACTCAAGCTATAAGTATTGTAAATTTCTAATAAATTAATAAATTAATTAATAACTACTCTCTAAGATTATGTAATAAAGATTATTATTAAAATTTAGGCTGTAGGTGCTGTAAGTTTTTAACAAACCTCTTAAATTTTATTATTTCTTTAATTATATAGATTATTATTGCTAAGAAAGTAAATTATTAATTTGAAGAATATTAATACTACTATAAGCAACGGATTTCAATAGACGAAATACCGGCGAAGAAGAATCCTAACGAAGTACCAGCTAAAAGGGAGGCTAATGAAGTACCGGCCAAGAAGGTTACTTTATACGAATGCCTAATTATTAAGTAAAAGACCGAACCGGCTATTAAACTATACGTTTAATATAGCGATTTAAAAGAATGTAGTTTTACGTTATTAAGGCGAATTTATTGTTAATTATCTATTTCTACCCTCCTAATTATATCCCCCTCCTAGTCGCACCCCCCTCCTCTACCCCCTAAATTATACTTCTAAATTATAAGTCGTGTATAAGACCTAAACCGTTAGAAGGTGCTAATATTATATTAATCCTACTACCTACGGGCAAATAGGTAATAATCTAAGTTAAGGCGGGTAAATAAATATAATACTATATATTATAAACCTAAGGATTCCCCTTCTATCCTTTTTTCCCTTTTTCTTTTCTTCTCCCTATAATTAATATAATTATTAATCTAAAATAAAACTTTAATCTAATAAAAGGGTAAATTAGTACCGTATCCTTTAACCTACTACCTACGGGTAAATAGGATATATTATAGGTAGAGGCGGGTAAATAGTATATTCCCTATTTAACTATAGGGAGAAAAAAGAAAAAAGGAAAGAAATAGGAATTATACTACTATTTAATTTGCCTACAACTAAATTACTATACTATTCCTCAACTTTACTATCTGGTTTTTATTCTTATAAGTAAATTTATTGTATTAGAAATTATTTAAATTAAATATAGGTAGCTAACTCGCTTCTTAATCGATTAACAGCTCTACGCGAAATTCGATCTCTATATTAATATTCCTATATTATAATAGGAAGTTATATAAAGCAATAGTATAAATAATAATATAAGTATAGGTTCGAACGGAATATTTAGGAGTAATTTAATAAATTACTTACTTTCGAACAATTATACCCTAGGCGATTTTAATAATTATACGGAATTCGCTATACAACCGGTTGAATAACTCCTTTTTATAGTGTATATTAATATTGTATAAATAGTATTGAGTACCTATATATAGCCCTAATAATCTCTTTTTACAACTGAAGGCCGAATTAGTAATATAATACCACCCCTCTAATATTAAAAAATTATTTAAAATAGTATCGTAGAAAACCCGGCCGTTATACGCTAAACCCTCCTAACCGGTATAAATATATATAAACCGGCCTACTATATCGACCGTACCGAATATATTCTAGGAAATAAATTTCTTATAATAAATATAAGTAGTTTATTTATTCTTAAGTACCTTTATAGCGAAATACTTTCTATTAATAGTACTAAAATAATATTTAAAATATAGGAAATATTTAGAAGATATCCGGATTTTATCCTAAGTTTTAGGAGTAGGAGGTACTATAATTATAATTATTAATTACTTTAACACTAAAATAACCTTATAGAAGATTCTAATATAATAAATTAAGTTAGTAATATATAATATAATATTAAAGGCTACTAATTTATAAATAGTCTCTATACTATAACGGTAATTTCGGGTAATTATATTTATAACTTCGCTCTAATTAAGGATTTCGAACGCTATTAATAATTTAAATAAAGTAAGAATCTATTTACTATCCTCCAACCTACCCTTGCGAATAAAATAGTTATAGAACTTTTAAAACGTTACTCTCTTTATTTAAAAATATTTTTAGAAATTATACGGCGGTAACCAATAGAGAGCTTCCTAAATTCGTTTATATAGCTCAATATATAATATATTATAGCGCAATCGAAGATTAGGGATGGAAGGGACAAAATTATATCGCTAAGCAATAAATACAACAATTCCAACTATATCTATTTATTACTAGATGTTTTCTACTATATTATTATCGACCTTATTTTTAAGTATAAGTAGTACTATAGTAATAAAAATATTATTAATAAGAAGAATATTTTTAAAATAATCTTATAAAAGAGATTTAAACCGGTCTTTAAAAAGGATAAATAGGTTATTACTATTTATTTTGCTAGTATTGAGGTTTAAAAATATAATATATAGGTAAAAAAAGATAATTTATTATTAAAATAGGGGATAGGGTTCTTATAGGGAGCTATAGAGGTACAAACGTTAACCAACTGCATTAAAATCCCTAAAGTACAAGGTATTGTAGAATATAAACTATAAATATATAGCGTACTACGGTTTTTAAGGGTTAGTTTGTATTTTGGTGATTTTATACGGCGATGTTAAATCTATACGGTTTTCTAGCTATATATAACCCTAACCCGGCCAAGGCTGAACGAGGCTAACATAAGAGGGTCGCAGATTGCATTTCTGTACGGCAACCGACCAAATGATTGCTATTTTGTACGGTTATCGTATAGAAATGGCCGTATGAGGCGGTTTATACGGCAACTGTACGAGAACAAACGCAGCCTTAGGGTTTCCGAGCTCTTGCGGGCGTGCCAGGAATGATGTGCGTTGGAGTCTTGGGAAACCACGCGACTGTACGGGGAAAGCAGTCGTTGGTCATAGTGACAGTCCAATTGAGTCTGGACTTTGAATACCGGCTGCGGTCCCAGCTGGGCGATCAGAGACGATCGCGGCTTCAAAAAGCCTTCCATGATTCAAGTTGTGGACAGATGGGGTGTAGTATCGTGGGCACCTCTTGGACCCTTGCAAGGCCTTTGACCTGTCAGGTGAGCAGCCAGCAACTCTAAGCGTTGGGAATCTTTCCTTTTTTGGAGAGGCGAAAGTGACGACGATGCACGCTTCGCCATTCGTGTCCTTTCTGCAAGCTTCGTTGGGTATTCATTGTGGTGTCGTGGACTGCGTACGCTATTTGTCTTTGCTGTTGTAATTTTTGAGTTTACAGTTTGGTGTGAGAACAACGAACTTGAACGGCGGGATCTTGTGCCTTGGGGAACATGATTCGTGCGAGCACTGTGTATGTAGGTACTATATTTGGAATCATGGATTGGCGGCATCGTGAAATCCTGGGGCAGTTTTCCAGCACTTGACAATTCAAGGTGGATTTTTGTAGGCAAAATGGTGGCTGGGCTGCTGTTGAACAGAGAGGTTGGAGCGCAATAAAGTGAAGAGAACATCCACGACGATATTGGATAATGGAGAGAACAAAAGTAAAGCATCATGATCCCCTCTCCACACCAGCTAAGGACTGTCTGAGAAAACTGAAATATTTCAAACTAAAAACGCTGTCCAGCACAAAAGGACATGGAAAGTGGAAAGGGAACGACGCCTGCCCTGTGCGCCGCCCGGTTACACCCACTGCGTGCTGCGTGCTGCGCACTGCACCGAGTCGCCGTAGTAGTATGGATGTTACCCGCTGCAGTGAGTGAGAAACACTTGCACTTGGTGGTACCTTTACGCTGACCTAGTAGGTAGTACGTCATTCCGTCCTTTCCTGTTGTCGAACGCAGTCCCAACCTAATTGTTCGTCGATCTTGTCATACAACAATGTCCAAATCCCATCATGACAGACGGTTTTGTTTCAACTGTTCATTGACATGCACTACTGTAATAAAGTAAAAGTCAAGTGGAACTCTGGATTAGGGTCATGTGCTGTGGTGGATCTGACACTTAGTTGGAAGCAAGGTGCATGTACGCGAAGGTTTAGTTAGGAGAAAACACCCGCCATCTTCTCGTGGATGCCCATGTCTGACACAAATTGAGCAGTCGAACATCCAAGACAACAGTCAATAGTCTAGAATATCCCCTCCCATCCGACGACGGTGGAAAGCCGGAGATCGAAGACCGAAAAGGTTGGAGATGTAAGGTTGTACCATGACAGGATCTAGACCTGTGCCATTGAAGTCTAGAGTAGTGTACATTGTCTACCTCCTGTATGTAGCAGGTAAGGTACCTCTGCACTAATGCCAGGGGACAGCAGACAGTCTGATGGTATATCAGAGGCGAGCACAGCCGTTGCCAGGACATGGTTGCTTTCCATTGCAGCAAGAGACGTTGCAGACTCAGGTTGGAACACTGGCTATCCTGGATAACTCTACAATTATTTGTCGGTGTGAAACCCTCAACCGTAACAGATAGAAGTAGGTCAAGAGACTGACTTGCGATCTCGGTTGTATTTTCCGGCATTGTTCAGTTGTAAACACAGGACCTTCAGGATGAGTTAAGGCACGACATTCCAAATCAATGTGGCAGGAAAAGGGATCGGATGGGTCGTGGCACAGTAACTTGTAAGAGATAATAATGATGATAAAAAAAGAAAAAAAAAAAAAAAAAAAGAAAAAAAAAAAGAAAAAAAAAAACCAAGTCAACATGCGACTGGAGTGCTGCAGCGGCCGGCACTGCACTGCCAAAATACAGTGTGGACAAAAAGACATCCACACAGTGGGTGAAACCGCCCCGGAGACGGAATGGAAGCCATTGATCCCCTGTTGCTCTTTCCCAAATCGTTTTCTCAGTTGTGAGGGGGAAGTGGAAGCAAATGAAAGCCACAGCTTCAGTTCAAGTTGTCAAAGGGCCCGGCCATCTTTTTTTTTTTTAAACTTTTTTTTTTGTGTGTCATTTTTTTTTGCTTTCCTCTTTGGTTCAGTTGTTCCATTCTGTATGCGGCGGATGCATTGGACTGAACGACATACAACGTCCAGTTACCTACCTGCCACTCTCCCTCCCTGCCGGCCAGATCGGCCACCCACCTTGGTCAGCAGTGTTACCAGCACCATTCACTCACTACACGGGGAAAACGGGTACCCTAAGGTATACAGGACGAAACAGACGGGACCCAGACGAGACGAAAGCAAAGACACCCGACGTCCCGGTCGCCCCGGCGACGAACCAGATCTTCCGAGATCCCCTCCCACACAGCCCCCCCTTTCTCCCGGCGCCCTATACCGTCTATACCGTCTGTACGGAGCCATCTCCTGAGCAAACAGCTTTGCGACCAGGTTGAAGCCCTTCGACGACCGGGTCCGCGTTCCCTTCCTTCTCCTTTTTCATCCATTGCGACAATCCACGCCCTTGGTACATCCGGAAGGGCTTTCAGCTCGCCAGCCACCCCCCGGCTTAGGTTCCAGTGCGCGGGTCCTCCACCTAACTGGCTTCGATCAGCCTGGCCAAGGAAGTGGGCGAGCAGGAACAGGAACAGGAACAGGAACCGACAGGACTGGTCACGTCAAGACAGGAACCAGAGAATCAAAGACCAGACAGGGTTCCATTGCCGCCAGCCGCCCCGTCAAACCGTGCGGTGCATTTCCACTTCAGTTCAGTTGCATGGATCCCATATCCACTGCCAACCACTATCCGGCAAGTCGTCAGCGTCCAACTACAGCACTCCGAGCTGCATCGCGTCGCAGACAAACCTCCTTCATACAACTTTGACCTACCTCGCCCGACCTTGATACCGGTACATACTGCTGCTGCTGCTGCTGCCGCTGCTGCTGCTGCTGCTGCTGCTACACTACACGCTGCTTGTGTTGCTGTTACTGCTGCACAGACTTTAGCCTGACAGGCAGTTTGAAGCAAGCCTGCATCCTCCCATCTCGTCCTCGCCTCGGCTGCCCCACGCGCATTCCCCCGGTTGCTCAACGTGCCCCTTCCGCCGTCATTGTCTCCCAGTCCTGCAAGTTCGAGTCCACAACGTCGTCCGGTTTTGCCATCTTTTCCTGCCACGCGTGGGTGACTGTCGACCGCCTCCTTCAGCGTCTGCCTTTCCGGCACCCGACTGATTCGGCACCGTCCCGTCCCGTCACCACGCCCGCCATCCCTCCTCCGTCGTCACACGGTCACCGTCATTGCCGTCAACCGCCATGACGTCCGCCGCCGCTGCCGCCGCGCCCGTCGCGCCCGCCCAAGCTCCTCCACCACCGCCTCCAAACTTCTCGCAGACGCAGGCGCAAGCGCAAGCGCAGGTCCATGTTCAGGCTCAGGCACAGGCTCAGGCACAGGCACGGACACAGGCACAGGCACAGGCCCAGGCCCAGGCGCATTCGCACTCGCATACCCAGTCGCTGTCACAGCCGCAGCATCGAGCATACAATCCCTACAGTGCCTTTGCGCACCAGCCGCAACCTCCACTCCCTACAAAGCGAGACCTCAAGTCGTGGTGGAAAGGCTTTAAGCTACCCTCGAAGCATCAGGAAGCACACGGTATAGCCACCCCGTTCACTAGATCTAAACCCTACCGATCAACATCCTTATTTGCGGAGGACAAAGAAGGCTGCCTAAGCGACCTGCCGGAAGCTGTGGCCCTCTTGCAGGAGATAGTTGCGCAGGAGCTCCTCATCGCAGCCCGAGCGAATGCCCGATCTCAGCAAACAAGTGTGAGCTTAAATCGGATGTCTACTGGCGCACTTTTCTATGAGAAGCCTCTCCAACTAGACACTCTTGCTCGCTTCCTGAACTGGCGTCTTAGTAGAAGATGTACTGGCGTAAATGGACCCTGGCCGGTGCAGGACTCCGCTAAAACCAAATCAGTAGTAGCAGAACCGCCCAAAGGCATCTTTGGCGTCCCCCTTCGCGATAGCATCAAGTATGCCAATGTTGCCATATCCCTTGTCGACGAAAATGGGAAAAGCTACATCTACGGTTACGTCCCCATCGTGGTTGCCAAATGTGGTGTTTTCTTGAAGGAAAAGGGTTCGTATAGCATCCCCCCGCCCTCTCCCCCCCTTTTATCCTGTGGCATACCTTTAGAGAGTCCTAACTTTTCATCCAAGCAACCGACGTTGAGGGCATCTTTCGTCTCAGTGGTTCAGAGAAAAGAATCAAGGAACTCAAACACATCTTCGATTCGCCTGACCGATACGGCAAGGGGTTGGTGTGGGATGGGTACACAGTTCACGATGCCGCCAATGTCCTCCGTCGCTACCTCAACGACCTCCCGGAGCCGGTGGTCCCTCTCGAACTGTATGAGGAGTTTCGAAAACCGTTGAAAGGAGCCACTAGGCAGGCCGCAGGTGATACCGATGGCCCCCAGTTTGTCGAAAATTTCGACATGGACGCCGCCATCCTCAGATACCAGCAGCTGATTACCGAGTTGCCACCACTCAATCGCCAGCTGATGCTTTATATCTTGGACTTGCTCGCCGTCTTCGCCGCCAAGTCCGACGTTAACCGCATGAACTCGCAGAACCTGGCTGCCATTTTCCAGCCAGGCATGCTCTCACATCCGGCCCACGCTATGGCACCCGAGGAGTATCGCCTCAATCAATGCGTCATCATTTTTCTCATCGAGAACCAGGATCATTTCCTCATTGGCATGCAAGGTACAGCGGCCGATGAGAGGACGGTTCAGGAGGTCCAGAAGGGGACGCCTACCATCAACGTCCCAGAGCCACCAAAGACCTACCAACCTGGGGTGAACCGGACAGCATCAAATGCCAGCGCTGGAGCCGAAAGTGTTTCCAAGGAAGGCATGATTAGGAGAAATAAGTCGACATCCTCAAGGCGTTCTCTTGCTTCGAATGGAGCACCGAGTCCTGGAAGCCCTGCATTGACTTCCACACCTACGGGAGGTTTGGGCCGGAGCAACACCTTGCCATCGAAACGATCGCCTCGCGTGCCGCCCGGAAGATTCGCGCATCGATATGATGCGTCTAGTTCCCCAGTCGGCCCCTTAACGCCGGTTCACCCGCCGTCAGTTCCTGGAGTTACGCCTCCTACGCCGACAGTACTGCCACCAGCGCCAGCGGTTGTTCACGAGGTCGCTACACCCCCGGAAGAATCTTCGGTACCATCCATAGCCACATCCACAGCTCCTTCGAGTTTGCTCCCTAATCATTCTGTCTCGGCTACCAGGAGTCAGGAAAAGCTGCCAGATGCCGAGGCCGAGGCCGCAACGCCCTCCAAGGAACGCCGCATACCCAACATATCAAATATCTTCCAAAGAGCGCCCACTGGGGAAAACGAGCTTCGACAGCCTAACAAGCTGAAGAAGAAGATGCCAGGAGCCGGAGGTCATTATAGTGCTCATAGCTCGACGATGTCGCTTCCTCGCTCAGCAACAGCATCGCCCAGTGTCGAAGCTGCGAATCCTATGGATACAGTTCCATCCTTGCCCGGAAACCTTGATGCGGTAGTGTCGGGCGGACAACCTGCGCCTTCCCCCAGCGACTCTACGCCGAAAGCATCCCAGGTACCTTCTACGCCCTCAACCACCGTGCATCCCCACAATGCCTCTGAGGCACAACTCAAACCACGAGAATCGCCGCCGACTTCGGTCACGTCATACAACGATATGTCTGATCCTGATCAGGTTGAGACGCAGACTTCGGCTAGTTTGGCTAGCCCAGAGGTGGCATCCCCAGACAGGGATAAGAGGAGGCGGTGGCGCCTATCAAGGAAAAAGGAGGACAGCATATCCTTAAATTCTCCTCTAAACATTAGCCAGCCTCTTATTTCCCCGCGTATGCTAGGTTCGAATTCGCAGGCTGAGGGGAGCAACAGTTCTGTAGGCAGTTCTGGTTATTTCCATCACAGACCCCGGGCAAGCATGAGCGGGGATGTTTCTGACGCGGGCATGATAAGTAGCCTCGATGACCGTTCGATGATGAGCGACGCAACCAGAGAAGGCAGAGACCGCGACCGAGACAGGGACTGGGACAAGAGTAGTGAATACCGCAAGTCAAACATTGCCGACTGGCTGAAAAACAAGTACCGCGAGCACAGGGAGACAGCGGAGCTAAGACGGACCAAGTCGCCACCAGCACATGATGGTAGATCGGCATCCATTGGGGAACGAATTCGCAAGAGCATTGATTTGAAGCGGGAGATGATCAACGGAAGCGAAAATGGGTATAGCGATGAGCATATTCCGATGCCACCACCGCCCATGCGGGAATCAGGACCGGGACATTCACAGACATCCATCCAATCTGCTGCTCAACCTGTCCAGCAAGTTCAACCCCAGCCGCTGCAAGCTCAGCAACCCCCAGCACTTTACCAAACTGAAGTGCAGTCGGTCGAGATGCAACCTGTCGCGCAGGAATCTCCAGCCCAGGTTCAGCCCAATCTCCAGCCAGAGCAGCCTTCGTCACAACATCCTCAACCCCAACAGGCTTCGGCACATCAATCACAGCCTCAACTGCAGCAAGAGCCCTTGCCGCAAACGCCAGAGCAGCCGACTGAAGCGTCCGTGCTCACTCCTTCAAGGCACATGGATCTAGATGACTAAAACAGCCGATACAAGCCTGATGAACAGGGCACAGTATTCTACCAGTGTTCAAGTCGATCATACCCGTCTTGTGGTCTACCATACACACTATCACTCCGTTTTAATGTCTAAGTTAGTTTATCTCGGATGGTCTTTTTTCTGCTGCTTTTTTATTTTCATTTTTTATCTTCTTCAGCGCAAGAGAGCGGGTCAGGTCGAGGACTTTGTTGCGCGGATACCCCATCCAGAGATACCCGAAGAAGAGTCTGTTTGTCTCTAGTACAATTTGCGGTACCATGGACAACAGAATCTAAGCGTCCTTTACTGGTTTGAATTATTGTGTTTAGACTCGGGGATATTATTTTCCTTGTTGTATGCTGGAAGACCATTTAAAAACAACACAGAGATGTATTAGAACTTCATGTTTGTGTCTTGGGGCATAATAAGTCAGGCATTATCAGCGACAACTCAACAGTCACCTATAACCATCATCTAGCGCTCACAACGGGCAACCCCCCTTCCCCACCTTGGAACCCTACAACAAACCATGCATGGCTTGGAGAACCGGTTGTTTCCCTTTTTTTGTTATCGCCTTCGTCGTCTGTAGTACGGAAGAATCACAGAACTAATGCTCGGCCACACATCCATAAACCACATACAAATGTCGATGTACTTTGGGGTGGTTGGGGGAATACCCGATGACACACAAAAATAACGAATTCACGAAATTGGATGACGATTCCTCTTCTTCTTGTTCTCACGTTTGTTCACCAAAAACTCAGGGTGGGGATCACTTCTTTTCTTACGTCTTCTTCGACGGCCTTTACCATATTCCCTCCGGAATTGAAAAAAAAATTGAATGTACCTGAATGAAATGCCAAATGTACCTACCTGTCCACACGTATGTTTGATTGCCAGTTGTGTTGGATCCGCATCAGGGATATATGGTATATGCCTACGCGCCTGTGAAGCATCTGTAGTTTCGTGATCGACCGAGTCGAACTGCACGTTATGATTCTAAAAGCATTCGCATCCGTCTGGGGAAGATGATGAAAATCACATCCATCATTCATATATGAAGTTTGCAAATTGTAGGACATAATGGCACCAAACCCAGGCGAGCGACGAATTTCCGATCAGATGACATCAGATTAGAGCTGATTTCCTTCTAGGATGATCTGCGTCATGTATCCTACGTACCTCACCAACATGACACACACACACACACACAACTAAACAACCAACACGCACAGTACACTACACTACCCAGAACCACTCCACCGGGTCGGCATCGTCATGTACAGACGATCACCACCTACACTAAAAAGAGAAGTGAGCTGAGTCCGCTTGAATCCTGCTGAGTCTAGACTCCAGTCTAACGAGCTACATGTGTAATTATATGTAGTGTGCACAACCTGAAATGAGCCTTTGAAAGAAGTACCGGATGGAGTTGCGGGGCCATGGACTTGAAGTTCAAGTTCGGCTTGTGAAGATGACTGTGGTTGGTACCGAGTCCGGAGGGGACTACAGTAACCCGCCATCTCGATACATACCAAACTGTATGATATCCAAATCGTCGGTTGCAAAGGGGAACAATGATCGACACCTAGTTACACTACATAGTTTTGTTAAGCTTTCAACTTGAGTCGAATCAAGCTTGTTTGGGTTGCCAACAAAACTTTTGCAAGTACCATGATGGGAATCCACGAAGGAGGTCCAACCAACACCTCAGCTTCGCTTTCTCAGCTGGTTTTCTTGGGAGAACCTGGGCTGTTGAGGCTCCTCAGCCGCTGGTTGTCTTTCACTCGTACACACACACACATATAATCCAAGTAGAGACGCGGCACCATTCCGAGCTGAACCCGCTGGACTGCTCAAGTGTCGATCATGAGAGCGGAATTCAGTCTGAGTGGCGTGGCGTGCATGACCCTATCAGGCCGTCACTGTGCCCATCTCCCATCTCCAACTGTTCTTTGTTTCAATCCATCGGCCATTCGTCCTCGTTGCTTTGATTCCATCTTTTGTTTTTCTTATGTGGTAAGAGAGAAGGAAGAAGAATTAGAAACACCGAGGAAAACCCAAGTGTTGTTGGTGAAGTTGGGGGTAAAGCTTAAAGGGGTATTTTCGGTAATGGAGATATCGAGGACACCTAGTCTAACAAGCAGTCGTCTGGGACCTGCCTGACATGCGGAGCTGTCCTGTCATGATGAAAATTTCTTTTGCAAAGAAAGATCCACCATTATGACTCCTTTTTCTTCACATGGTATTTTGCTTTTTCAAAGACAAAAGAAGAAAGAAATTTTTTTCGGAGGCAGATCATTCATTCGAAGAATTAAAAAAAAAAGGGGCAGCACTCAACCAAACATTAACACAGGAGGTTGGCTTCTCAAAACTCCGTATTTCGGAGTCCAAACACCGTGACCGTCAAAACACACAAAGGTTGACACATACGCACGCTAGAACAAAGCGGGAAAGGCTAGCGTCAATCACTTCACTCCCGTCCATCTTTCTTTCCCCGCAAAATCCCACCAACCAGATGTGCTAGGATCGTTGCGCCAACCTCGGGACTTGGCGCGGGGTAGGGGGTCGCCCAGGACGGGACGCGGGAGCGGCAGACAAAGGAATGGTCTCGGCTTTTGGGCCATTTCTTGGGGAGGAGGAGGAGGTGTGGTGGGTGATGTTCTTGCCTCTAGGTGATTGAAGTTGCTGGAGCCTTGAAGACCTGACAAATTCAAGAGATTCTTACGAGCAAAAATGCAATGTGACGACGGTCTGAACTCTTTATGACTCCAACAGCGTAGCATTCATTCACCGATATCCGGCGACCATTTCAGCCCCAGCAGTCCAGGTCGAGACCGAGATCGCTCTTAGCTCCAATGACTCTCTCTCTCTCTCTCAGCTCTCTTCTCCACCATCTTCTCTACCGCAAGAGGCTCAAAAGGTACCGGCCCCGTCACCGTCACCGTCTCCATCCTTTCAGCCCGGCCGCCCTCGTCGTCCATCCTCACTTTCTCCACCGCCTCCGCTGCCCAAACCTAAACACGACACACACTTACATTGCGGCTCCGTTGCCATGACATAAACGATCCCAAATGCCGATTCCTTCTGTCGAAAAATGTCACCATATTCGCGATAGGGCCGAGGCTTCAAGGGATCGACCTACCTAACACGGTATAGTAGCAAATGTACGCCAAGACGCATGGAGCGAGTCAAACAGCTTTAGCTTACTGAGTGTCCAGGGTTGTGTTGTTGTAAAAGCGAAATCGCTTGCATATTATGTACAGACTTGTACATATGTAAGTGGTGGTGGGCCTAAAGGAGGAAGAAACCCGACCCCCCCCCCCCCCCAAAAAAAAAAAAAAAGAGGAATCGGCCCCGAGAAGACGACTTTTTCTAGAAAGAAAGCGAGTACAAGACGGGATTTTACTTGCGAAACTTGTAGAACAGAAACGACAGGCGACAGGCGACAATCAAACGGGAATGGCGTGACGCCTACCGTTCGTTTCATTGTGTGTGTGTGTGTATATGTCTTGGTTTCACAAGACTTTCCCGTGGGAAGCAAGCTGATGAAATGGAAGGATAGAATGGAGTTGGAATGGTTGCGTGCGTCTTCCTTTCTTCCTGTACTACCTGCGTACACGTGCATAGGAGTAACAAGGACTTCGACAGGCAATAAGAAATGAGGAGGAGAAGAAAGATGAGGAGGACGCATATCTACCGGACAGAAGAGTGATGGAGGGGGAGGGGGAGGGGGAGGAGGGGCGATGGATGACAATATCATTTGAAGAAAAGGTCAGATGAGCAAGTTCAATGCTTCAAAGGCCGACACATAATTTGAACATTCAGGTGAAAGAAGAAGATCGACCGCGGCTCTTTCGAACACTTCATCTTCTCCTGCTGTCCGGATCGTTTCTAATGGCTTTTCTTCCCCATCAACTCGATTGGGCTGAACACACAAAAGTCGCCGAGAGGCTGGAATTTGGTCATGGTGGTCGTGGTGGTTAGCTCCAGGGGAGACAACATCAAAAAAGTGACAAAGGCGACAAAGAAAAGTGATCGTAGGTAGGTATACCATTCATCAGTCACCCCGCCTTTCCCTCCCTTTTCCTCGTCTCCAATCCCGTCCTCCGGGAACGCTCTCCCGAACACCGAGCTTGCCTCAGTCTGGAAAGTTGTCCGTCGGGGGGTCGGGACCCCTGGATGGAGCCCAAAGTCTAAACAAGTGGACTGGACGGACCGTGGATGCAACAATGACAACGGATTGGGAAAGGCTAGGGTAGAGTTCCCAATGGTCAATGGTGGAGGCGACACCGTCGATCCAGGTCACCATCGGCCATCCACCGGCGGCGCACCCAAGTGTGTCCGTTCGTTGTGTCACACTCATCCAATTATACGTGAGCCATCGAGAAGACCGTGTGAAATGGAACACTTTGAAAGAAGGGGACTGACGCCAGAGATCCTTGGTCAGTCATGTACTCATGTATGTACCATGCCAGATGCAACCATCATATCTGCACTGATGCATTGCACCGACCCCGACCGGTCGGCCTCCGCCGTGTCTGTCCGCAGTAGTGCGTCTTCGATACATGTTGACACCGCGTCCGACCCGTACCCAAGTACACTACTTAAACCTCGAATCCCCGTTGCATGGCCGATCGTTCGCAGATCCCCTCTCTCTTCTTCAAGTTCCTATAAACGACTCTTCTTTCCCTCCCCTCCCCTCCTCCTTTCCCTCCCTCACCTTTACCGTTCTTGTAATACTAGGTGGATGTTGCTTGGGAACCAGAAGCTGCAAGACAAGAATCATGTCCGATATCAAGGATCGTAAGTTGAATCCTTACCCTTTTCCTTCACGTTATTTCACGTTACCTCACACATACACGTCACATTCTAACATGATTTCACAGTCTCCCTCGAGGAGAAGACCCATCATGACCCTTCGGGGTTCAGCAGCTCCGACAAGGGCGCCGAGGCCGGCCGCATCTCCTACGACGTTGGTCCGAACTCCCCCACGACCGCAACTGCTCTCTCGCCGCCCGAGGGCACCACCGAGGCGGCCATCGTGCGCAAGATCGACCGACACATCATCCCCTTCATCATTTTCCTGTACCTGCTCGCCTTCTTGGACCGAGTCAACATTGGCAACGCCCGCTCCTTTGGACTCGAGGCCGACTTGGGGCTAGAGAAAGTCGAATACAACACGGCCCTAACCATCTTCTTCGTCCCCTACATCATCCTCGAAATCCCCGGCAACATCCTGATGAAGAAGTTCTCGCCTCGCGTCTGGCTGTCCATCTGCTGCGTTGGCTTCGGTCTCGTCTCCATCTTCCAGGGACTGGTGCAGAACTACGGCGGTCTACTAGCCACCCGTTTCTTTCTCGGCGTGTTCGAGTGCTCCATGTTCCCCGGTTGCTTCTTCCTCCTCGCCTCGTGGTACAAGCGCGCCGATGCGCAAAAGCGGTACTCGCTCTTCTTCTCCTCCACCTCTCTGGCGGGCGCCTTTGGCGGCCTGCTGGCCTCCGCCATCGGCAAGATGGACCGCTTACAAGGCTACCGCGGCTGGCGCTGGATTTTCATCGTGGAGGGTTGCGTCACTTTCCTAGCCGGCGTTCTCTTTTTCTTCACCTTCCCCGCCTTCCCCGAGGAAGCGCGCTTCCTCAAGCCCGCCGAGCGCGAGTACGTCCAGGCCATGCTACAGGCGGACCACGGACACTCGGCGGCCGAGCGCAAGATCACTCTGCGGGACGTCGGCAAGGCGCTGACCGACCACCGCATCTGGCTCGGCGGCATCATGTACCTCGGCCTGATCGTCCCGGCCTACTCGTACGCGTACTTCTCCCCGACCATCATCGGCTCCTACAAGTACTCGGCCATCCAGACGCAGCTCCATTCCGTCCCGCCCTGGGCCGCCGCCTTTGGGTTCGCCATGGTCACCGCCGTCGCTTCCGACTACCTCCGCCACCGCTTCATGTTCGCCATCTTGGGCATCGCCGTCGCCATCGCCGGTTTCGCCATCCTCATGACCGTGCACGACCCCGCACACGTCAACGTGCAGTACGGCGGCCTCTTTCTCGTCGCCATGGGCGCGTACAGTGCGATGCCCATCATTGTGTGCTGGTTCAACATGAACTTGGGCGGGCACCACCGCAAGGCCATCGGCACGGCGTGGCAGATTGCGTTTGGCAACATTGGCGGTATCATTGCGACCTACAGCTTTGTGGCGAGCGATGCCAAGAATCACTATCGCATGGGGTATGCGATTTGCGTCTCCTTCACGTGCTTGTCGGCGCTGGCGTGTCTGTTGTATGCGATTAGTGTGACGATGGAGAATAAGAGGAGAGCCAAGATGCAAGGGGATGGAGGGTTGACGGAGGAGGAGAAGGCGGATTTGGGGGATCTGAATCCCGAGTTTAGGTATATGCTTTGATTGTGCCTGGATGGGATGATGTGCATGATGAGGATCATATTTATGAGGAATGCGAAGAGCGAACAGAGGGTTTTTATTTTATTTTAATTTTTTTCATGAAATGATACCATGGGATGTTTCGGAAGAAATGTTTGCTTTCAAAGCCATAATGACTTGTTTTGTTAGGAGAATATACCAAGGCTCATACGTACAGACACCGAGGATGTACTGTATTCCTTGCATGTATGTGGCACAATTAAATGTTGACTTTTCAATATCCTCCGTCGACCGTTCTATTCCCATTGATAATTAATTAGTGGCCGTTTCTCTTAACTATACAAGATAACCAATAAGATAACGCTACGGAAAATAGGTAATTCCATCTATCGGTCCCAGCGAAATATTAACCCTCGAAAGACAAGACAAGCCTCGTGATATAAGGGTATCACCTATCGATTTTGTCCCATTTATGACGTTTATGTGAGGTTTCAATGGTACAGTGCTCTGTGTCTGGAACGTGACGAGACCAGAAGCCAAACAGCAACTCAGTAGGCAAGACGGAGGTGCCCGCTGGTAACGGGTGTGACATGTTCACTGCCTGACAGGCCCGACGTCCCGAGCTTCTTCTCACTTTTGGAGGTTATGCAAAGGCCTTCACGGTATTCCAGAAGGATTCCATAAAAACCCGATGTAAGGTTAGACGGTCGCCGAGTCTCCGAAGTTGCCTAGCTACGCGAGTGTTGTGTTTTGTATGACTTGTGGAAGTGTAAGGTGTAAGGTAGGGTGAACACACTTGGTATTGTTTGATTCATGGGTGGTTCCTTCCGGTGATTAACTGTGTTACATGGTGGTATATAAACTTTTCCCATTACCCGCTGACGTCAAGGGTCAGGATGATAAAAATATTCCCAATAATCAGTCTGATATCCGCAAGTCCCTGGGTATCCGAACATCGAAGAAAAACCAGTTGCGCCCGGGTTACAACAAATGCAGTGCATGCCGAGTGAGAACGCAACACGCCGCTCCATCCTCCTCAAACATCAACTAATGTCCCTCGGACTTCGTGACAGTTGGGAGCTCCTGCAGGGCCTCTCCGAAGGTCTTGATAGCACCCCGTAGCTCCTCCTCGGTGATGACTAGCGGAGGAGCGAAGCGGATGATGTTTCCGTGTGTGGGTTTCGCCTGGAATTTGTGGTTAGCACTATCATCAGCAACGGAAGGAACGGACATTACTCACGAGGACACCCTTCTCCTTCAACAAAATGCACAAATCCCAGGCTGTCCGCCCAGCGGCCGCAGACTCATCAATAACCACGGCATTCAACAGTCCCTTGCCGCGAACGAGCTTAACAATGGGAGACTTGAACGCCTCCACTCCTTCCCGGAAGATCTGACCCAGCTTCTCGGCCTTCTCTACCAGGCCCTCCTCTTCTACAAGCTCCAGCGCACGGAGCGACACCGCACATCCAAGCGGGTTACCGCCGTATGTGGAGCCGTGAGTACCAGGCTCAACGACGAGCATGATCTCCTTGTCAGCCAAAACAGCGCTGACGGGGTACATGCCGCCCGAGATGGCCTTGCCCAGGGTGATGATGTCAGGCTTGATATTAGCCCAATCGGAGCAGAGCATACGACCCGTGCGGGCAATACCGGTCTGGATCTCGTCGCAGATAAAGAGGACGTTGTGCTTCTTGCAAAGCGCGGAAACCTTCTGGAGGTAGTCCTCGTCGGGAACAACAACACCGGCCTCGCCCTGGATGGGTTCCACGATGAAGGCAGCGGTCTCCTTTCCATGCGCCTCCAGTACTTCTTCTAGATCGGCAATATTGTTGTAGCGGATGGTCTTGCCAGTCGAAGGGGAAACGGCGCCGATCTGGGGTACGTAAGGGCCATAGTTATCACGCGACTCGGGATCGACGGAGAGGGAGATGGCTGTCATCTGCAAGAGTTTTAGTTAGAATATCGGGGTGAACAACTTGGCGCTCAAGACACAACTTACCGTCCGTCCGTGGAAGTTGTCAGCAGCGCTGAACACCAGGGCCTTGTCATGTGGCACGCCCTTAACCTTGTACGCCCACTTTCTCGCAATCTTGATGGCTGTCTCGACCGCCTCGGCACCGGTGTTCATGGGCAACACCATGTCGTATCCGAAGACGGAGCGGACCTTTGCGGCCCAGACGGGGAAGACATCGTTATGGAAGGCGCGGGAGCTCAGGGTGAGGCGCGAAGCCTGTTCCGTGAGGGCCTTGACTAGCTCTGGATGGCAATGGCCCTGGTTCACGGCGCTGTAGGCAGAAAGGAAGTCAAGGTAGTGCTTGCCCTCGGGATCCCACACATGAACGCCCTGAGCCTTGGCAAAGACAACGGGGAGCGGGTGGTAGTTGTGGGCGGCATACTCGTTCTCGGCGGCGATGGCAACGTTGGTCGCGGCAGCGTGGTACTTGTCCGAGCCGGTGATGAGGTGGTCGAGCGAGAGGGTAGAACCGCCGTTCGAAGCAGTATCAGCGAGTGGCGCCATGATGGTTGTGGTTTTGGTGGTGTCTGTAGAGGTGGTAAAGTAAAGGTAACGATGGGCAGTCTGGCTGTACTGACTGACAGAGGTGAGATGGAGGAAGACTTGGGAACAAAGAGTCTAAGTGGAAGCAACTTGGAAGCGTCTGGCCTTGATATAAGATGGAAGCAGAAGAGAATGACCTGACTCGGGAAATGGAAAAAGCTGACAAGAACTGAAGAGGTACTGAGAAAAGTTGGACTCGAAACAAGGAGCGACTGACTTGGGCGAGATCTGAGGCAACGAGGATCAACGAGGAACCTTGCTATGGTAGTACCTATCTGGTAATGCAAACGTGGACAATGGGTAACACCAAGACTGGTCGGATGGTTTGCCACCATTCATTGCGTCCGAGACGGAGGTGGGCGTGGCCTGCGTGGGTAGGGTGCGGCCCGCACTAGACCCCTAAGTGATAAACGTCCTGCACTAGACCTCTAAGTGATAAACGCCCGCATCACCGCTTTGCAAAGACAAGGGACGGTGCAGAACATGACCTCCGCCAACCCTCCGCGTGGACAGCCGCCGCCGCCGCTGCCGGACGCATCGAAGCCGTAGGAAGCCGCCCTCAGCACGGGATGCATGCCGATGATGCGGGATATGCTTGAGCTTCACCTTCCTGCTGACTTGAGTTCCTTGAAGGATCCCTGTCCACGAGAGAGGATTTCTCAATGAAAGTGAAAACAGAGTAAAACTGCACTAACATAAAAAGACACTGCAGTCTTTGATATGACTGCCGTTTCCACTAAGTATAGTGCACTATACAAGTACGCATGTAGCGCAAAATAAATTTAAACGGGGAGACGGAGCCTCAGTAACGGAAGAACGGCTCCAGTCTGCAAGGTCCCCCCCGCCGTCATCGGTGCTGTCACGGAGGGGCTCCGATCTGTGGCGCTAACCAATCATGGCTGCGCTGATTACCGTGCTGCGTGATAGGGCTGGTAGCTCTTCGATTCCCCATTCCTTCCATCAGAGCGCGGGGGCTGTCAGGGAGATTGGGAGAGAGATCTGTCAGCTGGCGCATGCCAGATCAACAACTGCCAACATGGGGATCTCTTTGGTTGGCTAACCCCCCCCCCCCCCCCCTGAAACGTGCCTTAACAATTAACTACATGACAAAAGTACCTTCCTGTCGACCTCCAACATCACCCACGGGCATCACGACCAAAACACTCCCAGGTCAAAACATGCCTGGTGAACCGGCCATCTCCAAGCCCACCGAGGCTGAGAGAGCGAACACCGGAGATGTAAAGACACCAAAAACATCAACGCCAGTAACAAAACCTCATCGGCATGTTGTCTCGGCCCAGGTCTACGACGTCCTCACCTTGCTCTTCGTCTTTCGCTTCATCAATGCGCTTATTCTCCGCACCTTCTTTCAGCCAGACGAGTACTTCCAGGCTCTCGAACCAGCATGGAACATGGCCTTTGGAGACCAGAGCGGGGCCTGGTTGACCTGGGAATGGCAACATCAGCTTCGCTCCTCTCTCCATCCGGCCATCTTTGGTCTGGCATACAAGGCTGCCCACTGGATCCTGTCCGCGCTCTTTCCTCCTGCTCTCGAGATGTTTGTTCTCGAAGCCTTGCCCAAGCTTGTCCAGTCTGTCTTTGCCGCCTTGTGTGATTATTATACCTGGCAACTGGCCACTTCCATCTTTGGCGATGAGAGCAATGTCCCATGGACTGCTGTAAGTCACAAGCCCATGTATGTGTTGTATGTCTTGGACAGCCCTTTGACTTTGGCCTCTAGCTGTGGATGACAGTTCTCAACCCATGGCAATGGTATTGCTCCACAAGGACCTTTTCGAACTCCTTGGAGACCACTCTGACCATTGCCGCCCTCTACTACTGGCCCTGGGATCTTGTTCAAGATGCCAAATCCAACAAACAGGAGGAGCCTCTGCAGGTCAAGGGCAACCTGGGCAGCCTCCGAGTCTCACTTATTCTTGCTGCCGTTGCCGTCTTACTACGCCCAACCAACTTGCTCATTTGGCTTGGAGTCCTCACCCTCACCGTCACACGGTTGACACTTGATGGAGAGTCTCCTATCAACAGATCGACATTGCTTGTTCTAGTCAAGGAGATCATCGTCTGTGGCAGTGCAGTCCTTGCCGTATCACTCGTCTCGGACCGCCTCTACTTTGGCTTTTGGACCTTCCCGCCCTACAAATGGCTGTACTTCAACATCTCTCAGTCCCTCGCCGTCTTCTACGGCCACATGCCATGGCACTACTACCTTTCTCAGGGAATCCCTCTACTCACAACCACCTTCCTCCCCTTTGCGCTCGTTGGTTTATACAAGGCAACATCATCTTCCAGCAGCCTTACCGTCCTCCAGTCTAACATCCTCAAGACGCTTTCCTTTGCCGTTTTGTCCATGGTCGGGACTCTTTCCATCATCTCCCATAAGGAAGTCCGCTTCATCTACCCTCTTCTCCCCATCCTTCACATCCTAGCCGCTCCCTATGTCTTCAAATTCTTCACCATCCCAGCAACATCAGCAACAGCAGCAACCACAACTCAAACCAAAGGCAACGCCGCCGCTGCCTCTTCACCAACGACGACAGGCCCCGTAACCCTCCGCCACAAAATCTCCCTCGCCAACCTCCTCTCCCTCAACCTTCTCCTCGCCATCTACCTCTCCCTCTTCCATCAACCCGCCGCGCTCTCCGTCATGACCTTTCTCCGCACCGAGTTCGAGCGCATCCACCCGGACTCGCTCTCCCTTGACTCTTCTTCGTCCCAGAAACAAGAACTCTTCGCCCTCTTCCTTACTCCCTGCCACTCCACCCCCTGGCGCTCGCACCTCGCCTACCCGGCCCTGCGCGCCAGGGCTTTGACTTGCGAGCCGCCGCTGCATACGCAGCCCGGGAGTCAGGAGAGGAGGGATTACATGGATGAGGCTGATCGGTTTTATAAAAAGTCTGAAGAAGAGGATGGGTTGTATGGTGTGGAGTTCTTGAGGGAGGAGATGTGGGGTGGTGATGGTCTCACTAGTGGCGGTGGTGCACAGGGGGAGGAGATTCCGAGGTTTATTGTCGGATTTGAAGGGATTGAGGAGTCGCTGAAGAAGTTTTTTGAGGAAGACAAAAAGGGGAAGGAGATGGGGATTGAACTGAAAAAGGTGTGGGCGGGGTGGAATGGAGCGTTTAACGAGGATTGGAGGAGGAGGGGGAAGTTGGTCGTTTGGGATACGGGGGTTTATGATGAGGTTGTTGCAGAACAAAAGAGGAGTGTGTTTTGAGTAGGTCGGGCGGCTAGAGTTGGGAGATCAAGGTGGTTGTGTGAGAAGTGCTCTAAATGGGACGAAAACTGGTAATACTATGCGCCGAGGATAGGCCTGGCGCAAGAGAACAAGAAGGAATGTAATATAGCAGCGAATAGAAAGCAGCAAAATCCAAACAGATATGTACAACGGACTTGAGGAACAACCGAGGATATCCAAAGGCAAATAGCCAGCTTAAGGCCGGCCCATGCCTCTCTCCTCTCAGTCCCCGGCCCTTCTCACAATGCGGTATCTCTTCCCACTCTTCTTCATCTCTTCCCTTTGCGTTCTTTTCCTTGCCTCAGCCTCATTCGCCTTTTCCATCATTCTCATTCTTCCCATGCCCACCCCGTCGTGTTTCCTTCCCATCTACATCCCCTCATTGCCCATATGCCATCTCCCTATTCTATATTCAACAACTATCCCTCTTTTCCCAATTATCTCTATTTCAGTTCCTTTTCTTTTTTTATTTATCTCTTTTCATCCTCACGTCAAAACAGGATTATCATCGTAATTCCCCCACTTTGTTGGCACCGGGCAGCAAGACACCTTCAGCGTACAAGGGCCCCCAGGGTACCTGTCCCAGGGCGGGTCGCACCCGTGCTTACCAGCTTTTAGGTTGTCCCGGTTGAGCGCATAGTAGCGGTCGTCTTGGCAGCGGCAGATGGCGGGAACGCAATTGTGGGGGTCGGCGCTGTTGGAGAAAATGGATAAGGTTAGTTGATGGGTGGTGGGGATTGGGTGAACAAGAGGAGAGGAGAAGGGAGTTGTGGGAAGGGAGAAAGTCAGGGCGGGGTGTTATTCTCGAGGACGATGACGATGAAGTGCAAAGAGTTGAGGGGCGGGGAACAACGAAATGAAAAAAAAAAAAAAAAAAAAAGGAAAACCACTTACAAATAACCACATTGACTCTTCGTGTTAAGTCTCCCTTCCAGGATGTGGCTCGCCACCATGCTTTGGACGAGCTTATCGTCGGTTGGGTGGCCTAATACCCTTCCTGTGCCTGTGATGTTTGTGATAATGCTAGCGGCCACAAGAAGTAGGGCGTTGTTGTTGACTGTGAACCTCATCGTTGAGGTTGAGTTCTCACTCGATGCTTATTCAAGGCGAAATGCTGAATAGGTGCTTTGACGAGTTTCTGGGTTTCCTCCTTAGTTTGTTCCTATAGCTGCTTGTTGTTTGCGGCGTGTATGTTGAGAGTGTTTCGAAAGAACAGTAAGCAGATAGTAAAGAAGAGTCAAGTCGGAGGAGTTCTGGTTAGGTGACTGATGGGTCTAAGGAGTGTACAGAGTTGATGGAGAAACTTCCTCGAGTAACAGAAACAGGGATCAAGAGAAACGGGTGGGAGGAAGTGTCAAAGTGTCTTTATATCTCCCAAAGAAGTGATGAATAACCAAGAAGGCGTGACGCCTCGAGTGGCTGAATAGTCGGGTCGGGTGGTTTACTTTGGCCACTTCTTGAAGGGAGGACAAAAGCGTGTAGTTTGGTGTTATAGCAGGATGTTGCCGATTACAAGGTAGCTCCAAAGACTTTCCCTTCGTGATACGGGGCGGAATCATCTTTGAGTGATGACGAACCAGCGAATAGACATGAGCATACCACTAGTTGGGAATAAGGGAGTCACTAGGCAAGGGGCAGGTTCAAAGAATCAGGACGGCCCACCAGGTAAGGCTTTGAACAAACTCACCCCTGGCTGACCATGGGACCCGGGGGGTTTCTTTATGAGTTACCGTGGCACAACAATGAACTTGTTGGCCCCTGATCACCGCGTGACGCCTTGTAGAGAAACCATACTCTAAATATAAACATGGCGAAGTCGAGGGTCAAGCAATATATAAAGGCAGAGAACAATTCTAAGGTGAGGCCAGACTTTTGATCGACCTTGATATTGTCTCCTCCCTCTTACTATGGGTTCATCCGTTCGGTCACAGGTCCGCCGGGGACATTGTCGTCTCCAGGAGTTGGAATCGTCGAGCTTCAGTCAACTCGGACGGGTGAAGGATGGTTGCTTGATGGTCTTCGGGACGACCAGAGATATGATGGAGGACAACTCTGTCCAACCAAACTGAATTAAAGCTGCGCATGAACTGGTTCCGTTGTTTTTCTGCATTTCGATGGCAAGATACATGGAAGACAGTTGAGCCTAGAACCCAAATCGGGTATTCCAGGTAAGGTAGGGGCGACCGAGCAGTTCGACTGCTTCCTTCGTGATTCACTTGCTCTCCATCGCTCCTTCTTTTTTTTCTATACGGTATTCTCTACAAAAAACTTGATATCAGACTTGATCTCGAACCACAACACCAAGGGGCATCGGATGGCAATCAGGTGGTGCCTCACAACGAAG
The DNA here is from genome assembly GCF_000182925.2 of Neurospora crassa OR74A. Classification (NCBI taxonomy): domain Eukaryota; kingdom Fungi; phylum Ascomycota; class Sordariomycetes; order Sordariales; family Sordariaceae; genus Neurospora; species Neurospora crassa. The sequence goes on along the minus strand of NC_026503.1, from coordinate 2,944,540 downwards.
CCAAGCAAAAGCCGAGATACCTGTGTCTTTATATGCTGATGTTCACCATCCAGCATGATCGTCTTCGATACCATATTGACCATAAGGCTCAACGTCTTGGAGCTATCTCGCAAAAGTTCCTTCCATTCTGTCTGTTCAAAGCGGCTCGTCTTTGTCGAGTGTCCGTGGAGCATGACCCTTGTCTGTTGTGCTGCCGGGTCCTTCTTGATTGCCCTTGTTCGTTTGGGAGAAAAATGCCGATTGGAAATTTACTTTGTTCAGTTGTACCTGTGCGCGGCTTCTTTGTTAGCTGACTACGGGTGTGCGTCTGTCTGAACTTCTACCATAGGTTCCAAAACGCAATGTACGTTTTTTTTTTTTTTTGATATGGATGAGATCCACTCGTAAAGTGATATAGAAAACCTCGAAACAAATGATTTGATGTTACCACGGGAACAAGCCCTCCGACTGCGGAGTGTCTTGCAACAAAACCAGACATGGAACGGCGATGGCCCAATGGTTGTGTGGTTTTTGCCAGGCCCGAGTGTGACCGACCCATTCTAAAATTGGCCATGTCTTATTCACCTTGCTTAGCACAGGCAAGCCCCCCCCCCCCCTATTGGAGCACTGCAAGACTGGCTCATCCTTGATGATAGAGTCCTCACGTCGCTCCTTCCCCAGACTCATTCATGTCCGGAAGGCATACAAGAAAAAGCGACGGCGAGCAAGTGGGAAAGAGCGAGCACTGAAATTCTCGTTCGTCCCTGCAAATGTAGATGACGCCTTGACAGGACCCTGAAGCCCTTGAGCATAGTAAGCTCATAGAGGTACTTACATCGTCGCAGTGTCCCTGGCACATCGTGATCTCAGTTGCACCGCTTGAGTGTAGTATGTAGTCATGTTAGTGTAGATGTACAATGGACCGTACCTCAAGACCGCCTCATCCGGCTTACCGACGCGACAAGTACAGAGTAAGTACTGCCTCTTGCGCCATCACTCGCGTCATTCATTCCCGAGATCTCATAGCATGTGGATCGGCAAACCGATCTTCGGACTCCCGAAGCCAAGGACGAGACCGTGAAATGAATGAATTGCATGCAGTCCAGACCTGGTTTGTTTGTCGGTTTGGTACAACAAAATGCCTATTTCCACACTCGGAATACTGAAACGGAAAAGCACTCGAGTTTCGAGCGGACCGTGCCGTAGGGGACTGCTGTCTCCTATCGTTTTCAGACTTTGAAGGCTAGGTACCTATGGGTGAAGACGGAGAGCAGGATAAGAAGGCTTCTGGCGCGTTTTCCACCCTGGTTATCTATGTATTATCCATGACGCTTCAAACAACGGCCAGTTTCTCTCTTTGCAGGCCAATAGTAAGAGCTCTAGATCTCCCCTGTTAAACCGAAGAACTGAACTAAGGAACAAACAAACCAGTACTGGATTGTATGTACATCACCCGATAAGCATAAATCGTACAGTAACATCATGCACCACCATATGTACCTACAGAGGTGCCCGACGATGCATGACAGTACAAGTGAACCTGTTCGGCACCCACTCACTCACCTCACCACACGCCTTGAAGTTGGGATCTCTCACCTTGCTTCCCGTCCCACACGGCCGTTTGACGTGTGGTTGTAGAGTTCCCTCACCGCTTTCTAACTTTCCAGTGAGTGGTAAAAGTGGCTGGGCTGAATGAAGGGTGGGTGGGTGGGCGGCCGGCGGCGTCGCGGGTAGCGGCTTTTCTAGAACTCCCATCCGCATCCGAGAAGAGTCATGGGCCCGGGGCATGGTCGGTGCCGTAACAAGTCTAAGGGTGTCTTGGAGCACAAATTCTCGTGGGACAGCCAATTTCAGGGTTCACGAATCGGGCTGTTGTTGCGAGATTCCGGGGGTTTTTATGTTTGAACTGACATTGGCCATCTACCGTACAAAGAGAGTAGAAACGACTAAGATTAATGAACTCGTGTGGTTGAAGAAAGGTAATTGGAAAAGGCGATAAGGGCTCCGTTCCGCACGCCTGTGTTTGAACGTCTCTTAGTGGTTGGTTTTTGTTGACGATGATGACGGTGATGTAACTCACAACAAGCATCCAACGAACCCAAAAAGGGGACAACGGGAAGGAAACAGTGAATCTGCCTTTCCCGTTCGTCACAACAAAGATGGCCGGCTGCTTGCTGGCTGGCTGCTACACAACGCAAAACTGTGGAGGAGTGCACATGAGGACGAGGCGGGTCGGGTTGTCTGCAGCCAAACAGAGTGGGTGGTTACATACACCAAGCAACTCCATGTAGGGTCCCAACCTCTACGCTCCAGAACCCAAAGTTTCCCCTTTCCTTCCCCTCATCCCCTCATTAACCGTTGTCCTATTCGTCCATTTCGTCATTTCTCCAAGTAACCCAATGCTTCCAACCCGAATCAGTATCAAAAGGTCCGAACAAAACGAAAGTTGCGAGAGGTATTGTTGCGCTAGATGGCGTGCAGTTGGGTTCGAACCGAGTGGGCCAGAAACGTACATGCAGACGCTTATCGCAAGGCAGAACAGGAACCGCGCGTTCGCATTAAAAGTGATGATATCGAAAAGAACGAAAGAGAAGAAAAAGTCCAAGTAATAGAGGCCGCGCATGTTATGGGCCAAGAAAAACCTTGCTAATCATAGGTGTTCAATAAGGGCGGCCGGGAAAGTAGTGTATTTGGAGTGTCTGTTTGGTTGCCAATAACATCAAACATACAGGGTTTAGCGCGTGGGGAGGGAGATCTGGGGAAATCCGCTTCTTAATGTCGTCTCGCTCGGAGTTTGTGCTTGTTGGGACGCCATTGTGTTTAGCACTCTTTCGTTCTCCATGCCAATTTATCTAGGGTCCGTCAATCTCTCAAACTCGTGACAAGTCGAGTCCGGGGTAATGTTTCTTATCAAGAATACTAAGGTATAACCGACGTGCCCGTGAACCTCCTGTGTAGCGTAGCGTAGCGCCGTAGACGCAACACACGGGACGCTCGCCCGTTAGTCGAGGTGTCGACGACGTGTTGGGCTTTCTTAGGTTTGGTCAGAGAGAAAATCGCAACCACAAGTGATATCGAAAAAGATCAATGGCCAGCCAGTCTCTATCCTGTTTCAACTCTTTCGTTTGCACCGTCCATGTTGATTGGTCGGCGCTATCGAATCCGCAGATAAGGGGTGCTGGATGCGTTACCTTGCATAATGGAGGTGGTGGGTGAACGTCTTCACGTCTCACTGCAAAGAGAGAAAGCAATCAGACCGAGCTCCATGTCAAGCTTGGAGATTGGCCAGCATCACGACAGCCTCACTCGCACCCCACAGGCGTCGAGTACGTCCACCTACATACAGGCGGCCGGGGTTCTTCCTGCGCTTGTGTCGTTGGTGTAGGATGTGTGCCCCGTTGTGTCCAGCCAAGCCAACAGGCACAAGCAACACGGCCGCCGACGCCGTGGAGAAATTGTGTGCTGCAAGGAGGAGTTTGTGTGATAAATCTCGATCGCTACGACCAGGCAAGAGGAGTGAAAACTCCCCAGTGCCTCGCGAACCTCGCTGCGGATGCCTAGGTACCTACTGCGCAGAGTTGGCAGTTTGATGTTTGGTTGGAACTGGCGATCCGGACCGCCGAGAATGAGCAAGATCAGCCTGGTGCGCCAACAGAAAAGCGCACAGCTATTTTGGGTAAGAGCGTGCTCTGCTAAGTACCAAGCCAGCGTGATTGTTATCGCCCGCGGAATCCTGGTTTGAGAGTACCATGAGCCCCAAAGCTTATTCATTGGGTTGCTGCTTGGGTGCTTTGCTTTTTGTGCAACCTGGAGGGAGACTCGCCACATCTTGTGACAGACTCTTGTGGAAATAATCGGACTGAAGAGGCGCTGATTGATAAGCCTGTAATGAATGAACACTGTCTTGACTCTTTTGAAAAAGGAGCGATAAGAGAAGCCGAATATTGATTGTCTCGACTGGCGTGAATTAGCTTTGCTAGTCTGTCTTGACCTCGAGAGGTGATGTTCCATGGCTGCGAGGGGAGAAGGTCAATGGCTGGGATCGCTTCATGCAAGTCGCTCACGCCCGCATTCTGATGCAGCCTGTGGATCAACCAGGCGGGACTGCTGCCTGAGATTCTGGGTTCCGGTTGGCTAGTCATTATTACTCTTAGTAGTGTATACAACGCGCACAGTGGCCATGGATGGATGTGTGGTTGATTGCTTTTGGAGTGCCTGTGTCGTCAAAGATGATTAGACTTTGGTGATATTGTCATTGTTTGGAACAATGAGTAAATGAGTAATTCCAAGCCCCGTCTCGTCTAGAAGCAACCGAAGTCTTGAATCGAGGGTCCTTGCTGATGACTCTTTGGGAACACTACTACCGGGCAGCCGGGCTATTACCTTGTACGTATTCAGTTTGAAATGGAGACAGGTCGATATTAGCGACGGGTTGATGCTCGGGACTGAACATGTCCATCAATTGCGACTTTGTGCCAGTACGCTACGTGATTTTGCCTCGTGCTCGGTTCGGTGCCCGCAAAGACGCAAGACAAGCGGTAAATGACAGGAACAACAACATGACGCGTTTCGACATGGAGACTGACCGTTAAGAGATCCCATAACCGACAACGAAGAACCCACCCAGCTTTATAACCTAATTACGACTGCTTCCTTCCAACGTGTTCGGACAACAGGTTCCAATCATTTTCAAGATTTCCAGGCTGCCTATCCGTGGAGAAGCAAACCCGCCTCAAGGCTTCCAGGTTCGCAGCGAGGTCCAGTGTCACTCCAAGCGGTGATGTTATCAAGCTGCAAGTGCCTTATCACCACAGAAGGACAGGCCGTTTTAGGTAGCGTCGGGAGTTGGGGCCAATGGCGGGCCGGCAACGTGCAACTCCACTCGCAGCGTAACAGGGCCCTCGTACCGTCTGCGTACCCCGGGCCCACCTGACCCCTTCTGGAAAGGCGGAAGAGCTGGGCAGACGGCCTCGAATGCTACCGCAGGGTACCCACGAGCTACATTGACTGGTGCAGACCATGTCGAGGCATCATGACTCCAATGCACCTGCACGGACCAGTCCCCTTGCACATCATCACGAGCTCCAGGTGTAGTCACTCGCAAGTCGCTTGGGACGCTGCCCCCCTCTGCTGCCACCTGGATCTGGCTGATGCTGCCCTGCCCATCGAGGTTCCCGTCCCTCTTTTGCCGTCTCCTCTCGTCATTCACTCACTGCCATTAATCTCAACTTCCTCTCAAGAAGAGACTGAAGATAACGTCTTTGTCTTCCCCCCTTTGGGAATCACGCATATCAAAGTTTATAGTCTACCAACCTAATAAACCAAAGAACTGCGGGCAACGGCTCTTTCCCGTGCTCCGCTCCGGGCACAAATACCCTGGGTACCTACCTAGGTTGACGATTGTACAGCTCGCCCGCCCCCAGTCTTGTGTCTGTTACGTCGGTACCGCCTGGGTACCCGATACGGTACCTCACTTAGAGGTACTGGTGCGCTATCACTTATCGCTGTCCATCCAGCAGTCCACCCACTCCTTCCTGCGGCGTCCCTCGATCCGCATCACCCATCACCGCGACCGTCGACCACGGCCAACCGACCACCCAGACACTCCCACGACAGGACCACACCCATTCCCCCCCGTTGCGTCAGGTCCCCATCCACTCATCATCCGCAACATCTCCTACCAGCACCGCCCTTGGGCCCTTCAGAATTGCCTCCCTCGGCCGGCTCTACCGAACTACCTTTGCGTCTCTCTCCCCCCATCCCATATCGCCCGTTCATCTCTCCATCCTCCGAGTCAAGGTCACAGCTTCGGTCTCCCTCTCCGCTGTCTCCGGTCTCGCACCCTCAGGTTCCGATCGCCATCGGCGGGATCCATCGCGTCTTTGACATCTATCGCCATATACCACATCCATACACCCGACACCATACCAACTTTCGCCGCTTCCGCATGAACTGCCGTATGCCGGTCCGCCGACCATCGCGTCATCCTATTGCTCTCTCGACCCGTTTCTCATAGACGCTACCTAGTACAAATCCGCCATCCTATACAGATCAATCGCACAACTAGATATAACCCAGCCGCAACCCTCGCTGTTGTCGAACCGATTGATACGGACGAGGCCAGCCTGCGGCCGATCGGGTCTGAGTCATTGACTTGACGTAGGACGTCAGTCTGCCGCGGTGGAGGAAGAGCAGCTGTCAACAACCACGCTTCCGTACTGATAGCAGACGTCCAGGTACAACAGTGTCGGTGTCGGAGCTTGGACCCTATTCTACTGTGTCCTGAGCCTTCATCCGTCCGTCGTTTCCTCCATCAACCTCAGCTGCTCGACTGCCTGTTCGTTCTGCCGTTCTTCCGCTCTTTTTCGCATCGACGGTTCCATCAGCCACCCGTTCGGGCTCACCTAGGCATCCCGTCCTCTCCGACTCCTCCAGACTTTGAAACGATTGTACTGAGCTCGACCCCCCTTCGCACCTCCTCTTCCATCCCATACCACCGTATACTCTCTCTTGGCTCCACCCAGTCTCATCGTCGCCTGGCTGTCCATCTGCCATCCCCATCCAAGCCTGGCGCATGACAGATTCGAAGAACCATCAAGGTACTTCGTACTCGAACCTCTTCCCTCGACCACGCATTTGCCGTTTCATCTTTGGCTTCGACACATCCTCGACCTATCATCTCCACCTGCATCATTGCATAACCGAACGCAATCGGCCTTATTCATACAAACTTCTCTGCTTCTGCCTAGAGCTCCTCTTCATCATCCTCACCACCTCAACCCCGGATCGATAGCACCATACTATTTGGCGTATACATGCCTGCCAGACTTGAGGTTGACGTCTTCCGAATAGTTTAGTCCCTTGGGCTACCTACCTTTACACTGACTTCCCGTCATCAACACATACACCAGGAAGCCATGTCGGACCGAACGTCTGCTTCCTCGTCTTCGAGGAGGACGAAGCAGAACTACGATGCCATTGGATCCTTTGTCATTGACCAAGAGATAGGAAAAGGAAGCTTTGCAAAGGTTTATCTAGGTCGACATAAGGTTAGTGTACTCTGCAGCCTCACCCTGATCGATCTTTCAGCATCCCATTCGGCCTTGACCTCACATCCGTACCGTGATCTGGGCTGCTTGTTGACATATCGTGCCTACAGGTCACTGGCGCATTGGTTGCTGTCAAATCCGTTGAGCTCGCCCGCCTAAATAAGAAGCTGAAGGAAAACCTGTACGGGGAGATCCAAATTCTCAAGACCCTCCGACACCCTCATATTGTCGCGCTCCATGACTGCGTTGAATCCTCTACCCATATCAATCTGATCATGGAGTATTGCGAACTCGGTGACTTGTCGCTGTTCATCAAGAAGCGAGACAAGCTCATAACAAACCCCTATACGCACGACCTTGCGCGAAAGTACCCCGTCTATCCGAACGCCGGCTTGAATGAGGTAGTGACTCGCCACTTTCTGAAACAGTTGGCGAGCGCATTACAGTTTTTGCGCGCTGGGGATTTCGTTCATCGAGACGTCAAGCCCCAGAATCTTCTTCTGCTTCCCTCTCCTCATATGATGGCGAACAACAAGACGGCAAAACACATCATGAGTGGCAGCTATGACTCCTTTACGCCTGCTGCCGGCCTAGCCTCGGCCCCGATGCTGAAGCTTGCCGATTTTGGTTTCGCCCGTGTGCTGCCGTCGACATCCCTCGCCGAGACACTGTGCGGCTCTCCTCTTTACATGGCCCCAGAAATTTTGCGATATGAGAAGTACGATGCGAAGGCCGATTTGTGGTCTGTGGGCACGGTATTGTACGAAATGGTAACCGGAAGGCCGCCTTTCAAAGCCAGCAATCATGTGGAACTTTTGAGGAAAATCGAATCATCGGGCGATGTGATCAAGTTCACAAGGGAGAGTGTGGTTAGCCAAGAGATGAAAGGCCTCATCCGCGCTCTCTTGAAGAAGAACCCGGTGGAGAGAATAAGCTTTGAAGATCTATTTAACCATCCTGTTGTCACAGAACCTATTCCAGGACTTGTGGAAGACGACATTCCCAAGCCACCACGTCGCCGGTCCTTGAAGGAGGAAAGGCCTGTTAGTCGGGCGGAAGACTCGCTCGTACCCTCGCGAAAGCAATCTCTCAGAAAGGACCTGGCAGACCGCGAGGGTGCTCCTCAGACAGCTGGTCCCTCTTCACCAAAACCTCGCCGATCGTCGCCTTTAGCGACCCCTAACGAACCCGTCGAGATCAGTAAACCAAACTACTTCCAGATACCACCGAGAGAAGATCGCCTCAGCTATTCTCCTCGAAAGGAAGCTGCTGATGGGCTAGGGATTAAGCGCCCGCAAGTTCAACCGTCAACGTCTGCTCCAACCCGTCCATCTTCGTATGTAGACCGACGACATCGCTCATCAAATGCCTCGCTCAGGGCTCCTGTCCGAGAAGCAAACCCTCCTCCAAATGATGTCACAAGGACAAAACCCAGAGGTATGGGCACCAAACCCATGACAGAGGAGGAGAGGGCAGCCCAGGACATTGCGTTTGAACGCGATTATGTGTTGGTGGACAAGAAGCATCTCGAAGTGAACGCACTTGCGGACCAAATATCAATGTATCCGCAACAGCCCCAGTCCCCAAAGTCAGCGCAAATTGTTAGACGCGCAACTCAACAAGGCTCACCCACCTCGACGAGTGGCGCAGTTCCGAGCCCACCTTCTAGAGCACTTCAGTTGGCCCAGGGTCATAGCCGTCAAGGGTCCTACGACAAGGCACTTGGCACGAGTCCCAGCAAGGCGACTTCAGTGATATCCAAGGCTATTCAGGATGCAAGCTTGCGGTTATTCGGATTCAAATACGCCCCTCACCTACTAAGCAAAGGTCCATCTCCTGTTCCGATGTACAACCCATTCCCGACGTATCCAGCCCCTAATACCCCCACCGGCTTGATTTCAGATGGGAAGCAAGGCACCCCCGTGGACGAAGACTCCCGTGTGGCCCAGTGCATAGAGGATCACGCAACACGGAGCGATGTCGTGTACGGATTTGCCGAAGTCAAGTACAAGCAGCTTGTCCCGCTCGCTCCCTCGATGGACCATGGTCTTGGTGGTGCGCCCATTGAAAAATCGGCGGAGGAGGATGGGCTTACAGCCGAAGCTATCGTCTCGTTATCCGAAGAGGCGCTGGTTCTGTATGTCAAGGCGCTCACCCTTCTGGCCAAGTCGATGGATATCGCCAGTCTCTGGTGGTCACGGAAGAACAAGGTTGAGTCGACCAATAGTATCACTTCGGCAGCACGGGATTCAGCAAACTCGGAGGCCCTGGCTCTCAGGATCAACGGCGCTGTCCAATGGATCCGTTCACGCTTCAATGAAGTCTTGGAGAAAGCCGAGATTGTTCGACTCAAGCTGGCTGAGGCACAAAAGCGACTACCTGAAGATCATCCCAGTCACCCAAACAACCATGCGAACGACTCGACCGCTTTGAACAGTCTCAGCACTGTCGGCGTGTTCTTGAGCGAGGGTATCAGTGCAGAGAGGCTGATGTACGATCGCGCCATCGAGATGAGTCGTGCTGCTGCCATCAATGAGATCGCCAACGAGGATCTCCCTGGATGTGAGATTTCTTACATCACAGCGATTCGTATGTTGGAAGCTGTTCTGGATCAGGATGACGACCACCTTCCAAAACGAAAGGTTTCTGGCGCATCGAAGGAGGAGAAGACTGGCGCCAACGAGTTATCAGACGAGATGAATAACGAGGACAAGCAAGTCGTCCAAAATGGTGAGCCAACTTCCGTGCTCGTACAAAACAAAGCTAGCCTTTACTAACATGGATCATCATAGTGATCAATATGGTCAACAACCGACTTACGGTCCTTAGGAAGAAGTTACGTCTGATTGAATCAGCTTCGAAAGCACAGCAACAAGAAGAGCAAAAGCAACAGAATCTCATGCGTCGGCGCAGTGGAGAAATGACATCCCGGAGCGTCCCTGCTTAGCAAAACTATGCGTTACCTTACGAATGAACGACACAGATCCAAAACCGAAGATATCAGCATTACAAAGCTCATATGCCCCACGGCTGCTAGTATACTTGGATCGCGCCTTTTTGGCCTCTCTCCACTTCACTCTCATCTTTGTTATTTTCATCTACTTGTTTTCTTGTTATCGTGCTACATATCATACCAGGAGTTAGGGTTTGCGCTTATTTGTTCATCTTTTCCTTGTCGTCCACCATGTACTAGCTCTCAGGAGATGGTCTGGTTTGACAGTACACATTGCGCTGGCGCCAGAGGCTCGGGCGTATCTCTCCATTGTCGAAGACAATACCAAGCTTGGGCGCTTGGCAGAGCTTCAGTGGAAGAACTTGAAATTACCTTCGGACGGTTTACAATAACAGAGGCGTTTGAGGAAGGAATACATTTTTGGGGGGGATTTCTACTACCAGATTGTTGTCAAGACAGTATTTTTCGGAGTGTTATGTTAGCGGCTTCCTTTGACTTTTGTTTTACTTTCAGTGTGTTCTAATATCTTTTTTCTTTTCTCTTCTAGGATCCTTTGATGTCAGGTTTCGGTTGTTACTAGCAAGTTCATGCAGTTCGTGGTTACTGGCACATATCATGCTCAGTGCCTATCATTTGGATGGGACAATAAACATACAATTTATATCTCCACGCCTCCCTGTTCCCACATGTTGATCAGATCATGGTCTTTCAGCCTGCCCATGTTGTATATTGTCATTTCGTCGGTGGCTAGCCACGGAAAACATGCCCGTTCACATTCGTTGCCTAGTTCATGATCTTATGACTGTATTATTGTTGGCACAGGACTTTGGGTATATCATTAAACTATTTTGAAGTCGCTCTTTTCTCCATACCTCATCTCGCCAGCGTGTAAACTAACCTCAACTTAAACGCCCTTCGAAAACGTCTGTCCGCCCATCTTGTTATCGAACTCGACGCACTCACTCAACCCGCAAAGCTCAAAAAGCTCTCTAATCCCACCGGGAACCTGCTCCACATTCTCCCCTGCGCCCTTTTGCTTTTCGGTAAAGCCAGCCGTCACCGCCCCCGTCTCCAGCAACTCCTTCGCTGCCTTTTGGTAAGCCACGTACGCATGCGTCATGGCAAAGCACGGCCAGATGGCGATTCTGTACCCCAACTCCTTCGCTTCTTTGGCGTTCACCAAGGGCGTCAGTCCTCCAGGAACGAGATTGATCAAGCACGGGGTTGGGGCCATTTCCTTTGTGAACTTGGCCATCTGTTCCCGATCCTTGACGCCTTCCAAGAACACGGCGTCCGCGCCGGCTTCCACGGCGGCCTTGAGGCGAGTTAGGGCTTCATCAAACCCCATGGACTGAAGCGCGTCGGTGCGGGCGATGATCACCAAATCACTTCCCAGTCTCTCCCTCGCTTCGCGGGCCGCACGGATGCGCGCGACAAAGGTCGCTACGTCCACCATCTCTTTGCCTCCCAGGTGGCCGCACCGCTTGGTGGTTACTTGGTCTTCGAGGTGGAGGCCGGCTACACCACCCAAGATGTAGCGCTCGACGGTCCGGGCAACCATGACGGGCCCGCCGAAGCCGGTGTCGATGTCGGCAATTAGGGGAACGGAGCGGTCGAGGGAGGAGAGCATGGACGCTTGGCGGACCATGTCGTCGGCGGTGGTAAGGCCAAGGTCGGGCATGCCTAGGAGGGAGATGGCGGTTCCGGCGCCGGTCTGAAAGTTAAGGGGTTGTTCTGTTAGTCACGGGTTTAGGGGGAATCAGATGCAAGTTGGTGCTAATTGCATGCGATGCGAAACTTGTCGAACTTACCATGTACAGATTCTTGAAACCCTGCTGAAGACAAACCCGCGCGGAGAGACCATCTTGAACGCCGGGACAGACGATGAGATCATCCGACTCGAAGAGTTGGGCGCGGAGCTTGGCTGCTGCTTGGTTGATTACTGCCATTTTGTCGGTTGTGATAATTGAACGAGGTGATTTGATTATGTCAATGGATCGATATCAACAAGACAGGGACAACAAGAAGTATTTTATTCAGATCAAGAAGATAACCGATTTGTATAAGTACAATTATCAATGTTTACTAATCCAGCGAGCTTTCACCGACCGCTCTCCGGAATGGCGGTGCGTGTTTCTTTTCAAGTTAATGGCGAAGGCGCGAGAGTTCTGAATCGTCGGTTGTTTGACATCATGATCCATTGATCTTCGCTCCGCTTTCGGAGTTGGTGGCCTTCCGGGAGGAGGCGGGATCTCCAATTTTTTTTAGTGTTAGTGCAAGTTCGTGCCGATTGAAAGCGCCAAGGGCGGCCGACGTAGCGTGGATGGTGGAGAGTGGATTTGGATCGTGGGGAGAGCGGGGCGAAGGTTGAAAAGATGAATGGCTTTTGTGTTGATCGAGGTGCCTATTTTTCTCGGTTTCCGATTCACAGGGGTCTCGCTGCCAAGATTCTTAAGTAGGTAAACTTCGATGTCAGGAAAAGGCATCATGGCGATCAGGAAACTTCCTTTTGCAGAACATCAACAATTTTGCGACCCTCTGTTTTCCGAATGACGACCATCTTTCACCCCCCCACGCCCGTCTTGTCGTGGGGGAGGACATAAGGTACCTAAGGTCGGAAAGAGTTGCCGAAAGTGAGACATTCCTCCGTTGGGCTGCTTAAGTACTCCTCATTCCTCAGTTGCCAAAAGTTGAGCCTCAACGTTCCATTGCGGCAATGTCGTGGTGTAGAGACGAACGTCGTCCGATCTTTCGGTCTCGTCCGTGAACTTCGACTCTCATATTGATCTGTTATCTACATGCTAACACTCTTGAGCCGTGTCGTTGCAATTGATTGACACATCGTGAACGACTTCGAGGACTCAAATATTCCATTGCAATATATACTTCCCCCATATCATCAGTTCCTCTAACACTCCTATCCCCATATCAACCCCCCTCATACTTGACTTATACCCAAACAACAACCATGGCAACCTTCCCCGCCTCCTGGACCCTTACTCCCTCCGCCCGCCTCGAAATCTTCACCAGCCAAATTCTCCCCACCGAACTGCAACCCTATCTATCCAACAACCCCCCTTCCCCAACCACATATACAACCAAAGACACCACCACCACCCGTCGCCGGCCCCTCGCCATCCTAATAGTCGGCCAAACCGGCGCAGGCAAGACCCGCCTAGCGCCCCTCCTCCGCCGCGCCATGACCGCCTGCCACCCCTCCCACCGTTCCCCGGCCCACTTCATAGCCGACACCTACAAGACCTACCACCCTCACTACGCCTCTTGCCTCGCCCAGTTCCCCCCGGCCCAAGCCTCTGTCTTGGCAGGACTGGACGCCCGCCTCTGGCTGCAGATGGCATGCCAGCACGCCGCTGAGGCCGGCATCGATGTCTTGGTGGAATCTGCATGCAGGCATCCAGATGACTTTTGCAAGCTTGTTGAGATTTTTGCAAAGGCCGGGTATACAGTGAAAGTGGCCATCTTGGCGGTGCCCGAGGGGGTGAGCAGGTTGGGATGTTTGGTCCGGTATTGGAAAAGGCTACCGGAGGCTGGGTCGAGGGGACTACCTGTGAGACTGACGCCGAAGAGGGTGCATGATGAGAGTTATCAGGGGTTGATGGAGGCGGCGAGGTTCGTGGATGAGAGTGGCGCTGTGGATGGGGTAGTGGTCGTCAGGAGGGGGGAGGAGGTGGCGTTTTGGAATGAGAGGGTTAGAGTGGAAGGGGATGGGGAAAGAGTAGAAGGAGAAAGAAAAGGGGAGAGGACGAGGAGGTGGGTGAGGGAGCCTGCTGGGGGAGCGTTGAAGGCGTTGGAGATTGAGAGGGCTAGGAAGCTGTCGGTAGAGGAGAGGAGGATCGTGGAGGAGGATGTTGAAGTTTTGAGGAAGCTGGGGGATCCAAAGGTGGATCTAGAGATTGAGGATATTCAGGCGTTGGTGGATGGTATCGGAGCTGGGTTTACTGGGACATTTCCGCCTTTAGAGCCCTTTGATGCGGATAGGTTTGTTGGGAGTGTTGGGGTGATGGCGATATCACATTAAGGGCACATTTATCGGTGAGTATCATCACTACGTTGCAGTAATTCCACCCTAACTGAACGCTGGAAAGCGATTTACAGGAAGAACTCCTGCGTTCCAGTACGCAAATACCCTGACATGGTCCTAGGAGGTAAGATCCGTATGTCTGTCATTTTCGGACATCGCCCTTCCGTAGACTTCTCTCTCAACTATGTCACTCCATTGGGTATACAGAGATCTCGTCGCTCACACTTTTGTCGTCTGAACTCTGCGAATACCCTTCCGAGGTTGTTTTCATCTGAACATTGCTGGATCCCGTTGTACACTTCTTCTTGTCTCTCAAAATATCACGTATAAGACTCTCGGAAACTCAGAGAACTCTCCTTCTCTCCACCTTTCTACCATAAAGCTTCCATTTTCCTCAGTTCAATCTTCAGGGTCCTTCTTTTACCGTTGCGGATTCATCTTGATCAAACTGAACGGTACCCTGGATCTCAGTACTCAAACTATCACCAGGCATCAAATCCTTACTGGCTCACCTTGACACCACGCCTCATTATTACTGCCAGCATCCCTATCATTGTCACCATTACATTTTTCAACATCTTTGCTCTCACAAAGCTCAAGAATTCGTGGTATATCAACCCTTGGCCCGCTTCACTAAAATGCCCAGAGGCAAAGCCGGCACCGGACGACCCAGGCCGATCTTCAAAGGGCTCAACGTAGCCCTCTCCGGCACCTTCCACGGCCAATGGACGGACACGAACATCTCCAGATGGGTGAATCTCCGAGCCGGCACGTTCAGCTGGCGGATGAGTGAAGACGTGACCCATCTTGTCTGCACAAAGGAAGAATTTGACAAGAAGGGTCCTAGAGGTGAGTTTTCCTGGCGATTCCCGTGCTACCATACCATAGCGAGAAAGATGACATACATATGTGACGAGAAAATATTTTCGGTATGGCAGTGTAAGATCAAAACATGGTACTGACACATACGATCCGAAACAGTCAAAGAAGCACTGGCACGCGCGTACAAAAAGGACAAGAAATGTTATCTCGTCTCCTTGGACTGGCTTGAGGATTCGATCCATGAAACAAGACGGCTGTGCGAGGACGAGTTCTCGCATGTGGCTACGCTTAAGGCCTTGAAGAATAAGGCTAGGCTGGAGAAGAAGATTGCGAAGGGCGTGGAGGAGGAGAATAGGGCAGTGAACCAGAGTAAGTCTGGCCTGTGGTTTATATCCACAAGCCTTAGAAGAACACTGTTGACTAACAAAATCATTTGTTTAATCAGACCTCTACCGCGTCTATTTCGACCCGACCGACTTCTTTGAATACAACATTATTCTAGCAAGGGATGGTGAGGAAATGGGCATCACTGGTGAGAGATACGTGGTCAAGGTGAGCTTTCTCTTTAGGGAAATCCTTTTCCGTCTGCCAACATCTCGAACGTCGCATACACAACCAACTTTGTCCCTTCAAGCTTCAAAAGACAACTAACACCAAGTAGCTGTACGAATCCAACGCCCTCCCTCATCTATACCACGTGGGCGTCAGGTACTACAAAAGCAAGAAGGACACCATGCCGAAGCTCCACCGCCTTACCGAAACCCCGGGTGATTTTCAGCGGGAATACGAATCCTTCAAGCGCTTTTTTGAGATCAAAGTCGGATATCCATGGGACGAGAGACTGGTCAGGGGCGTGGGAAGTTTGGGAGCGAAGTTCTTTTCCTATCAACCACCAGTAAGTGCTTATCTTTTCCACCATCTTACGAACGATACCGAGTGTTAGCAAGGTCAGCAGGGAGAGTGGTACTGACCTAACCTCGCTCTTGTCATAGACGGGTGGTAAACCAGTTGGCTGGGTTCCACAAGAATACATTCCCAAGGAGCCAACTGCGCCTCACGAGGCAGAAGACAACACCGGCTCGGAGTCTGTGCCGAGTGATCAACCTGCCATGACACTCAACTCTGGAGTTACTCATGAAGAGGAACCTACCACTTCTGCACAGGAAGGAAGTCAAGATCAAACGCATCAGAACGACCAAAGTCAGCATCTTGAAGAGGCTCAGTACACTGATTCTCCTCATACGCCCCAGCATGACAGGCGGGAGACTTCAGAGGAAACAACAGAAAATATGCTGCCCACACAAAAAGCAGACTCCACCGGAGAAAACGCAACAGTCACCATAATGCCAGTGGTGGACAGGGAGACACAGGTTTTCTAACCCTATTCATCGCGTCAAGAAAAGGGAAGGCATGTGAAGGGAAGTCTTGCGCAGGAGAAGCATGATTTGAGACATATCCAATCCAGAGAAGCGAGAATCGAAGCACCGACGAATAAGAAAACACAGACGGATAATTACAAGGGGTGTTATGGGAGGTGCTTGTTGTTGCAGCTCGGCTTTTGCTTGCACGGTCTTTCATACAACAATACTTATCAGCACAAGGACAGTAAGGGAGACATGGGCGATAATAGCCCGACTTCAGTTCAGGTGTATTATACCCTGCCAAGTTTAGTCCATTAATCATAGCGTTGAATTATTATTTCCCCAACATCACCAACAACCTGCCCCTCTCTCTCCAGCGCTTCAGTGACCCCCCACCCCAAAGTTCACACCACCCATCAACCCCCCTCAAAACCTCAACTTGGGCAACACAAAAACCACCAACAGCAGCACCACCATCAACCCATAAACATACGCATACAACATCATCCTTCCCCACCACCCTTCTCCCTCCGTCATCCTCTGCAACGTGCTCATCTTGCCCGTGACCCTGGTCATGCCCTGCTCCGTCTTGTTCATGCCTTCACCCGCCCTCTCCAGCGTTTCTTTATCTTCCTCCAAATACGACGAAAAGGCCTGCGAGGAGGCCTTCAGCTCGGTGGCAAGTTTGAGGATGGACTCGGAGAGAGCGTCTTGCTCGGCCCGCTGGGTGTCGAGGATGGCTTCGGCGGTGGCGGAGATCGTTCCGGGCTGTGATGAAGAAGTTGCTGTCGTGGAGGGCGGGAGGAGGGAGGAGGATGTTGTTTGTGCTGTTGGCTTTTCGTGGGCTGTGTCATTGTTGTCATTGTTGGGCTGCCGGCGAGGGCGGATTATTTGTGTGGTGGTTGTTTCAGGAAATGGTTGCTTTTCCGAAAGGAGTTCGGGCTGTTGAGTCCTTGTCTCTTCCATCGGCCCCTCCGTCCCTTGCTTCTCGTTCAATTCCTGGTCTTGTGGCTGCTGCTCCTTTTCTTCTGCGTTTGGTGCTGCCTCTGCTACCTGGTCCTGGTCATCGCCCCATCCGTGCTCTTCTTCCTCCTCCTCCCCAAGTACAGGCGCACCATGTGATTTGTTGGAATCGAGGCTCTCGCTTGGCGTCGCTATTATGTCGGCAAGAATATCTTCGCTGTCGGACGTATCTTCGCCATTATCACCCGCCCCTCCATGCCTGCTGGCCTCTTCTGCTGCGGCGATCTCGGCCAAGTCACTCAGGCGCTCCGTAAGCTGTTCGATAATTTCTCGCTTCCGTACCAAATCGGTTTGGATCTCGTTCTTCCGGACATGGATTTTGACCCCTAATGCCTCCTGCTCTAGCTTGGTGAGGAGTGACCGGGCATAGTTGATATTCTACGGTTGTCCTGTTAGCATGTTGGGCATAGAGCGTACGTCCCGGGTGGCTTCATACTGCTTTCGCCTTCTCTCTTTCATACTCGCTTGCCCGTAGCCTGGCTTCGCGCTCGGCATCAGCGCGCAGGATGGTTTGTTGAAGGCGGTTGAGAAGTCGGGTTAGATCCGTCAGAGGATCTGCTGGGCGCGCAACCGGTGTAACGCCCGTGGTTGTTAACCCGGGGATATATCGAACCATTGTCTGCGTGGTTATGATATGGAAATGTTGACTGGTGTTGCGATACTCGCAGCGGGCTGTTCTGAATGCGATCCCAAGGTTGTTGATGACAATGTTTCAAGCGCAACAAGTTGGGGGACATTGATGGACAAATGTCCTGTTGGACTTGGAGCCCGGCCGCACTGTGAGGCGCGAGCTGGTGTGGGCCGACAGGGGCCTCCCATCCAGTGCAACACTACCCGTAGTGTAGCTGCAGAGCCAAAAGCCCGACTAGCTCCCATAACCCTAACCCCTTCCTCTGGATAGCAACTTCCGTGATGTGACCTCGTCCCGGCCCTTTCACGACATGAATTGTGCAACCAGACGGCAACGAACATCACATGGCTGGGGCATCATCGACAGACTTTATAATCCTATCATGCCACATGTCACTCTTGAACCCATAGCACAGTCAGTCATGTGAAACAGAAATATCCGCGGCCGATGGACATCTTATAGGGATCCACCGACTTACACAAAGAGAGGGTTAGGGTCGGTTCTTATTGAGTGGGTTAAATTCCCCCAGAGCTCTCGAGGGGAGCAAGGTTGGTGGTGTATCACAGACCGAGGCCGGGGAAAGGGCATGAAAACACCCGCTGAACCGAAAGCTTAAATATCTTAGCCTTCCTCGTCCTCCTTCTTTGTTTATAGGCAACTAAACAATCGAGCTCAATTACTGCTCAACTGCCCACCAATTCGGCCACCATGACCCGGTCGGCCGTGACTCGTGCGCTGCGGAGCATTCCGCGGGCCACCATCTTATCGAGACCACCACAGCTCCCCAGAACCCCATCTTTCAGGAACAGGGCTCCCCCCTCTTTGGCCAACTACAACACTCGCAACCTATCAGTAACCGCTCGCCGTTTGAGCGACGACGACGATGAGAGAAAATGGTCAACTCCTCTCGCAAAGCAGTTGGCTGAGGCCATCACAGTATGTACACAATATCCTCAGAAATTTGCAAGGAAATGTTCTGACAGCAAGTACAGGCGACCGGCCCAGTGCCATTGGCCAGTTTCATGCGCATGTGCCTGACTGGCGACATTGGCGGTTACTACACCGGCGCCATTGAGAAATCCGAGCAAAACCGTGACCAGTTTGGCGCCAAAGGCGACTTCGTCACCTCGCCCGAGATCTCCCAAGTCTTCGGTGAACTTTGTGGGCTTTGGTATGTCACCGAATGGCTGGCCCAAGGTCGTCCGAGCAAAGGAGTCGAGCTGATCGAGGTCGGCCCGGGTCGTGGTACCTTGATGGATGACATGCTTCGGGTAAGTGTTGTGTCATTTCTCATCATATTCTCACGCAAGTCATGAAGAACGTGCTAATTATACGACATCAGACAATACAAAACTTTCCAGAGATGGCTAAGAGCATCGATGCTGTTTACATGGTCGAAGCCAGTCCTCAGCTTAGAATGGCCCAGAAAAACCTGTTATGCGGCAAGGACGCCGCCATGAGCGAGTCGAAGGTTGGCTATCATAGTCATTGCAAGTACGGCGACATTCCCATTGTCTGGACAGAGACCATCAAGTCCATCCCCTACGGTATGTTGTGTCTCCTTTCACACTTCCCACCAGTCTTCCCCTATCTGTCAAGCCCCCAACTGACACCATGCCCTCCCCCCACAGACCCCGAGAAAACCCCCTTCATAATGGCCCACGAATTCTTCGACGCCCTCCCCATCCACGCCTTCCAACTAGTCCAGGTCCCGCCCACAGAACCAGCCTCCCCGTCCTCCATAGCAACCATCACCACTTCCGGCCCCAAACAATCCAAACAGTCCAGGCCAAGCGGCTCCACAGGTCCAATCCTCGAATGGCGAGAACTCCTCGTCTCTCCCACTCCCCCCTTTTCAACACACACCACCCTCCGCACCCCGGCCTCTCATAACCCGCACCTCACCCCTCCCCCCGACTTCCAACTAACTGTATCCCCTTCTCCCACGCGTCACTCCCTACACCTCCCCGACCTCTCCCCCCGCTACCGCGCCATCAAATCTTCTTCTTCTCCTTCTTCTTCTTCTTCTTCCTACCCCTCTCAAAAACCCCTCGCCGTCCTCCCCGACGGCACCACCCAAGCCGGCGCCCTCATCGAAATCTGTCCCGACGCCTTCCTGTTTGCCTCCGACTTCGCCACTCGCATCGGCGGATCTCCTGCCCACCCCAAACCCTCGCCCCGCGGCGCGGCGCTGATACTCGACTACGGTCCCGGCGACGGCAGCGTCCCCGTCAACTCGCTGCGCGGGATCAGAAAACATCACCTCGTCAGCCCCTTTGCCGAACCGGGATTGACGGATTTGAGTGCCGATGTGGATTTCACGGCGATTGCGGAGGCGGCGACGAATGCGAGCGAAGGGGTGGAGGTGCATGGACCTGTTGAGCAGGCCTGGTGGTTGGAGGGGATGGGAGGGAGGGAGAGGGTTGAGCAGTTGGCGAAGCGGTCGAAAAGGGGAAATGAAGAAGAAGAAAAGGACAAGTTTGTCAAGGATTTGAGGAGGAGCTGGGATCGGTTGGTGGATCGGGGACCGAATGGAATGGGGAGGATATACAAGGCTTTGGCCATTGTGCCCGAGAATGATGGGAGGAGGAGGCCGGTTGGTTTTGGAGGGGATGTCGTCATGTAAAACCTACCTAGCATGTTGTGTCTTTTGAACTGTGTCCTGAACCCAGCCAGGTCAGCTTGTACTGTATAAACATATTTTTTCATAGCTGTTATACGCAAGGAAATGGAATAGGCTATCATTATCTTTTTGCCCATTCGGCCTCACACAGCCTGGATTTATCGTACCGCTCTTGATCTAAACGACAAAGTTATTTTTAAGAAAAGAATGAAAAAATTGGAAAAAATAATGATACAGCCACTTGGAAAACGCCATCAAGAACAAGTGTAAAAACAGATCGATAAAACATTTGATGCACGGCCATGTTGCCTCAGTCACAAACCGATAGTGCACTTGGACTGTTTCTCGTCAATACAATTAGACTCGTAATAGTTATTCTACTTCCCCTACTTGGACTTGATGTGATTAGATAGCCCCTCTACTTCTTGGCTCTCACTAGATTACCCTCCTCGTCACTATCCTCGTCAGACGAGAATTTATCGCCATCCTCGCCAACCGCAAAGATGGTCTCTCCGTCCATGGAGTCACGTTGAGGGTTAGGACTCCTCGGTTGTTGCTGTTGCTGCTGGGATGAGCTGCTTGGGCCAGCAAGATTTCGTGACTGCTGCTGACTAGTGCTAGCACCCGAACCCGAGCCCCCGCTTGCACTCTGGTTCTTCTTTCCCTTCATGCCAACCTGGGCCTCCTCGTCATCACTATCATCCGGCGCACCGATATCCAAGTTCGAAAATTCAATGATGCCGTCATCGTCCTGAGCAATCTCGTCACTCATGGCAAACCGCTTGTTGTTCGCTGTCGGCCGCCACACGTACGCAATGAAAGCGACATCGGCAAAATAAACAAGGTTCGGCCAGCCGTCGAGGATGAACCATCTGCTCTTCCAGTGGAAGGGGACGTATCCAGGGTCGCTGGCCTGAGCAAACGAGAAGCTGTTCCAGAAGAAGAAACCAAAGATCACCAGAATGGAGATGAGAATGCACCACCACAGCTTCCTGTACATGCCCTCCTTAACGTGCTGCTTGCGCTCCTTGAGGTCCTTGAGTGTCCAGCTAAGCGAGTTAAGCGTCCACACATAAAAGGCCGTCAGGGTACCGGCCAGAGGAAGGATGATGAGTAGAACAAAGGGGCCAGCGCTGTCTGGGTTGACAAGAAGACCGGTAATGGCGTAAACGATACCGAAGACGAAGTGCGCAATAGCGAGCCAGCGGACGTAGATCATGGTGCGGCCGAGGGTGTGCTTGACGACGCCGTAGCCCATGCAGACAATCAGGAGGAGGAAGAAGGAGAATGAGTTGCGCGCAGCGTTGAGGATGGCCACCACGATGAGGAGCACACGGGAGCCGACGTTCGAGCCGTGGCGGTTGAGGAAGTCTGGAAATGGACAGTGGTTAGCAATCATTCCAAGAGGAGGACCAACTACAAGCAAAACGTACCATAAAAGCCCCATGTCATCAGCATTTCAATGACGAGGAAGATGAGGATAGCTGTGATGTAGTTCTGCACAGCCAAGATATCCGACCGGTGCTGGAAGTAGAGGAAGCCCCAGAACGCCAACACCAAGGCGTACAAGATGGTAATGCCGCCATAGAAAGGCAACTTGGGAATCTGCGTAGCGGGGAGCTCTCCATAGGCGTTCCGGAACTCGACAAGGGCCTCGTACCTATCGGCCGTGTACTTGTCCGTGAGCACGCAATAGTAACCGGTGTTCTTAATCTGGTACTTGACTGGAGCTGACTTCTTGAGATGAATGGCGTCGGTGAAGACGATGTTCTTGGATAGCGCAGTGGCGTTGGGTGCGAGGATGTACTCGCCCACGTTGGTGGTGTTGCAGTAGCCGGCATCAGCATACTGGGGCTCGCAGATGCCAATCCTACGGTCGGCGCCCTCGGGAAGCACACCGACGAGATCCGAGTCCTGCCACTCAAAGATAAGGAGACTGACAATGGGGTCATCGCCAGCGTCGGAGCCGAAGTCTGTGAACTTGACACTGATGAAGGGATTGACCGGGCCATCCCATGTCTGTTTGCTGTACATGCCTGCACATCGTTGCCGGTTCTCTTCGGATTCGTCCTGCCATTGAAGAGAACTTGTCAGTAATTCTGACTTGTCTAGTGTAGGACCATTGATGTGTGTGATAGCCTGCTACTTACTAGCTTCACCTCCAGGGCCTGTACCGTCCATACGGACAGCACCAGGAGGAAGAAGGCATACGCCCAGCTCCTCATTGTAGCTGCTCAAGAGAATTGTCGGTTCTCAGCCGTCGTGTAGGGTAGGGTGTACCGTGGCGGTTTGTACAAAGTATTGGTTCGTTTAGCAGTGCCCCCAAGGTTGCTGCTCTTCCTGGTGTCTCGGGAAGAAGAAATGGGTCAAGGAGAGGACGGGGCTCGGTCACGAAACATGGGGTTCGCTATTCTCGGTTACGTTTGCGGCCTCGATAGCTCGTGGGACGAATGAGGTGTCGATGGTTGAAACTCGAAAGGTGCAGAAAAGCGAGTGAGGGAGAAGGGAATCGAGGCGTGAGGGAGGCGGATGGGAAAGGAAGATGGCAAAAGTTGAGTTGAAACAGTGGTCGTGGAGCTTGGAGGTCGATCAAAACCAAGATGCTGGAGCCATTTGGCCGCCGTGTCCCCTCCAAACTAGGTGTACACTAGACGGTACTACAGTGATGTGCTTGTCAGGAACTCCCTGGCACTTCCAGGTTCCTGTGCTGTTCCGCATCCAGCACAGCCTCACAGCTTCAGGTGCAATTAAGTAATATGAGCACAGTAGCGCTCACACTGACCAAGTCCCCTGCTGCTTCTAAAACT
Source organism: Neurospora crassa OR74A (assembly GCF_000182925.2). Lineage (NCBI taxonomy): Eukaryota > Fungi > Ascomycota > Sordariomycetes > Sordariales > Sordariaceae > Neurospora > Neurospora crassa. The sequence goes on along the minus strand of NC_026503.1, from coordinate 2,921,250 downwards.
GGCCCAAAACGGGCACCTCAATGGCCAATGTTCTGGGGGACTGTTCCAGCTTCCGGGTACAGTGCGGGTTGTGGGGGCGGCTGACGAAGCTCAACCTCCATCCATGTCATGGATGTCCTGCAGGCGGATAAGATAAGGCCTGGGGCCTGTGGGACCCGACTTCCGGCCGTTGAAAGCTAAGGTAGCCACACCACTAGGTAAAGGGACCGGGATCTGAAGTTCTAGACTTTGTCGCAAAACACCACCATCACCAACCCGCCGGCTCGACAAGATGGGCAAAGGAACGGATAAACTATACATCACCCACTCCGAGTGGTCGTCCTCGGATGCGTACGGCGCCAGTACCGGTGCCAATGCCGGTGCGCGTGCCCAGCGGCGCGGTGCCAGCTTCAAGAAACTTCCCTTCAACTTCTGCGCCGCCAGTCTCCAACCCTTCAAGAACCCCGTCTGCACCCCCGACGGCACCATCTTCGATGTCGAAGTCATCGGCTCATGGCTCGAGAAACACAAGACGAATCCCGTCACCGGCGAGCCGCTCTCCGCCAAGGATCTGATCAAGCTCAACTTTGCCCGCAATGGCGACACCACCGACTCGGACGAGAACAAGGGCGACCTGATCGATCCCGTCACCTTCAAGGTCTTCACCGACAACACCCACATTGTCGCCATTCGCCATGGCTCCTATGCGAACGTCTTTGCCTGGGAAACTGTCGAGCGCATGAACATCAAGCCCAAGATGTGGCGCGACCTAGTCGACGATGAAGAGTTCGGCCGCAGGGACATCATCACCCTCCAAGACCCCCAGAACGTCTCCGCCAGCCGCGATCTCAGCCAGTTCAAGTACCTCCAAGACGGCCAGGACGCCATTCTCACCAAAGAACAGGAAGAAGAGCGCAAGGGCGGCACCGTCAACATCGAAGCCCTCGGCCGTGTGGGCGAGAAGGTGCTCCGCGCCAAGGAAGCCGTCGAGCGCGCCCGCGCAGCCCGACAAGCCGGCGGCGCCGACGTCAACCGTCTCACCCAAGCCCTTACCACCACTTCCACCAACTCCGCTACCAACAATAACAAAACAGCCATCGCCCGCGGCCAATCCCTAATCCAAGAGCGCAAACGCCCCGCCAACGCAGCGACCTATACAACCGGCCTAACCGCCGCATCCTTCACCTCGACCGGTCTGACTCCCTCCACCTCCGGCTCCCTCGCCCTCTTATCCGACGAGCAATACCTCCTCAAACCCTCCCACCGCATCAAGAACAAAGGCTACGTCCGCATGGAAACCAACCTGGGCCCGCTCACCCTCGAACTCCTCCCCGAATTCGCCCCCAAGGCCGTCTGGAACTTCCTCCGCCTCTCTGAAAAGGGCTACTACCGCGACGTCGCCTTCCACCGCTCCATCCGCAACTTTATGATCCAAGGCGGCGACCCCTCCGGCACCGGCCGGGGCGGTAGTTCCATCTGGGGCAAGAATTTCGAGGATGAATTCGAAGGGCCCAACACGCATTCCGCCCGCGGAATCGTATCCATGGCCAACAAGGGCAAAAACACAAACTCGTCCCAGTTCTTCATCACCTACCGCCCCGCCTCCCACCTGGACAGGAAACACACCATTTTCGCCAAAGTGATTGAGGGGCAAGACACGACGCTGACGGCCATGGAGAATGTGGCTACCGATGGATCGGATCGGCCGTTGAACAAGATTGTGATCAAGGATATGATTATCCTGATTGATCCGTTTGCGGAGTGGATGAAGGAGAAGAAACAGAAGGAAGGGGAGGAGGAAAGGAAACGGGAGGTGGCGAGACAGGGAGGCACAGAGGATGATCGGACAACGTGGACGGGCAAGAGGATAAGGGCTGATGGGACAATGGAGGGACAAGGGATGGGAGAAGGGGGAGGAGGAGGACCCAAAGTGGGCAAGTATTTGGATGTGGGCGCTGTGAAGAAAGCTGCTACGACGACAACGACGACGACGAGGAAAGCAGAAGAGGAAGAGGTTGATACGTGGGAAGAACCGGTGAGGAAAAAGGCCAAGATGGGAGGGTTTGGGAATTTCGATGGATGGTGATTTTTTTTATTTTTTTTATTTTTGAAGTTGTTTGGGTTGATACATATCTCAGTTTGTTTTGTGCACATTATAGCAACTTTTTGGAGTTTGGTTGGGCACGTTGATACTCATGGAAAAGTGGATATGGTATAAATTGCTTGGTTTCGGCTTGTTTACATTAGGCGTTGATAAGGACAAAAACATTGCAACGAATATATGCCTCTGAGGAGAATTGCGCACCAGTAAACCGATACTCCATCCGGTCATCCATAGTCCTTTCATACTCTTCCATGTCGTTGGTATCTTTGCTGTTAGATTTGTACCTTTGTTTGGTCTTTTGCTATGTTGATGTTACTTTCCTTGTCGTCTTGACCTGTAGCAACGGTGCGGTTTGGTCCTTGGACACTTCGACCTATTCCTTAGACCGAGTGTCCAGTCAATCCGATCTAGGCAATTTTGATTTGTTTGTTAGCTAAGTAAGTATTCCTAGTATACCGGACAAAATCTAGTCCGAATCATTCCAAACTTCATTAAAATCAGATTAACGGCCAGGTACGGTCTAGAACCGTATTGCAAGGATTTAAACCGAACATATAAAGTTTCGAATAGCATATTCAAGTTAAGAAGGTGCTTTGATCATGGAAAGAAACCGAACTGAAAGATGTGAAACTAAAACGCCTCAAGAAGTTGACCCGAGGTCTCGAGCTAACAACCAGACTAGTATTGGATCGCTATATACTTGGCTTCTTCATTTCGTGCTGTACCTTTGCATTTAAGTTTGCAAATCTCCTAATGTTAGATCAGCTGGGGATCAATCATTCCTTTCCCATCCTCCATCATCATCGGCCCACCAGCATGGAACAGCTCATGTGGTTGCTGCACCACCCTCAAATAAAGCGGTGTTTCCTCCATTCCACCCGCACTCATCCAATCCCGTCCTAGTCCTAGTCCTGGCAACCATTGCGCATGTTCTTCTGCCCTATTCTCATTTCTATCCTCCTCCCCATCGGCGATCTCATGTTCTTCAAGCAGGTTGGCCACGGCATCTGCTTGCTTGACACCCGTCTCCATATAAAGTGTGCGTAGCCTGCCCACAACGTAGCTCTTCACCTGCCCGTTACATACCGATGACATCCCGACCATGTACAAGGGCCAAACCACCGGGCTCGTCGCTGATACTAAAAGCACGAAGCGGCTAGCCTCCTCTTCTGCGTCTGTTGAAGCGGGTGTTACCGGATGAAGGATGGTGAGGCTCGCGCATCGAGCCCTAGCCGGATCCATGGGACTCTGGCTGCTGCCGCCGGAATCGGATGACCGGGCTGATGGGGATGTTGGTGGGCTGGGGGTTTCGCGGACTTCAACACTCGATATTGGCGTTGAACATGAATTGTCGACACTGCCGTCTGCGGGATCCACGAGTCCAAGCAATTGGGGCACACTGCCGCATATCGCCTCCAGGATTTCCATCAATTTGCGCTTTGCGCCTTTGAACTGGTCTGCATAAGGGCCGGATGTTGGCTTGAGGCAGAGTCTCCGTGAAAGCTGTTGGATCTCACAGATGATCGTCTCCAACAAAACCATCCTGAGCATACGGAGACTGTTCCACAGCGTAGTATCCCATAGTGTGGAGTAGACAATGCAGACTCCATTCAGCACCGCTGGATGGTGTCTCGTCAGTCGGAAGGTTTTGTACGGTAGATCTGGAGAGAATTGGGCCGACAGTTGTTCGAATCGCTCGTCAATGCTGAAAAGATGCGCTAGGATGTTATCTGAGTCTACCAGGACCCCATTCAGGATGTCGACACGCACTTGCAAGAAGTTGTGCATGAGTGGTAGCGCCGAGAGCGTAAGGCATCCGAAGCCCTTCAGTTGGATTGGTTGAGGCATTGCATGCCACAAGTCAATCAGTGGTTGCGGCATTGGCATGGGCTCTCTCGACTGCAAACAGCTCAACACAACCCGTTGGCAAAGCATCGAGAACATTTTGACTCCTCCTTTCGTTTCAAACTGCGCAGGCCCTCGAAGTTTTGCAAGAGCTACTGCGCCGTTAACGTGTTCTTGGAAAGCTTCAACAGTCCGCATGTGGGATGGATGCTCGGCTATCAGCTCAAAAAGGCCAAGAATAAGCACCGAGAGCATCGTAGTGTCTTTGACAGCTTCGAGAGGTGTTTCCAGAGCGTGATTTGTTAATCGAAGAGCGGTCCCGTAAGATTTCCAAGCGGCTTCCATCATATCTGGCGAGCGGGTGACGCCTGCGAGACCAACCAATCCCACGGCAGTCATACTGGCAAGGACGCCGTCAACATGCCGGTCGTGGGCCACCGATGTGGGCTTCCATATGTCAAAGACGAAACTGAAGTTGTGGTGACATGTCGTCTCTTCGACAGACACATATCGTGAGAAGAAATAGGCAATGCCTTGCTGTTGACAACTTGGGGGAAGGTCATACAAGAGGGCAACTGGCGGGGTAACTGGCCAGCTTCCCGAATCGGGCGACATCGGTATACTGTCGTCATCGTCCGACCAAGTAGCTTCAGGTGTCGAGCTCGTGGGCCTCTTGGGACTTGGAACGAGTAACGAGGGTGTTGTTTGTCGGCGTTCTGGTGTTATTGAACATCTCGGGTCACTGGGAGAACTGGGCGTCTTGACAGAGAGACGACGCCGTCTTCGAGCCTTTTCCTCGGCTTTGTTCCGAACATGGTCACTCTCATCTCGGAACATTAGATCGACAAGGTTTCTGTACCCAGGGCACTCCTCTTTTCGCTTCTGACACTGGCCACAGCCCGGTACTCTCTGATCGCACTAGATGCATGTCAACGAATATATTCTGTACATGTGCATTGCATATGGAATCAAAGCAAGCCAGAGGGCAGGCATGACGAATGATATGGGATGAGAGAGATGCGGGGCATGTCTTAGAGCGCGGCCTTCAAATATCTGGCTGCTCATCCGCTGGGAGAAGTGGGGGCGGAGGTCTCTCTTGGGTTTATATGGTTCTAACCCGGGAATATGGATAAAGGACATGGTGTGAAGAAGCTACCAGATGTGGTGACTTACCCGAATCTTACGTTTTCGGCACACAGAGCACCCTTTGCTCGGCTTCCCGCAGAATACCATGTTCACGACTATCGAAGGGCCGCACCGAGTTCAGTGGGTTTGATCAATCAAGTGACGAATAGGCCTGGGCCTTGGTGTTCAGCTTGTGTAGGGTGGAAATGGTTGCAGTAGCCAGAGGCAGCTCGACGCCACGGTTGTGTCCGAATCTGGTAAGGTACGATGTCCTGTACAGTTGGTCGAAAGCAGTAGGCGTTCGAGTGGGCGTACTGAAGATTGGATGTGGTCTGTGTCAAAGAGGAAGGTCGATGTGTCGAGCCACTCTTCCTGGTTCGCTGCTTGTCGAATAAGGTGGTACAAGACGGACCTGCCGATGCAAGAAGGGATCCGGTCAACGGGCAGCCTGACTTTACTTGATAAGTCAAAGCGAGCTGTGGAGGAGGTCTCAAAGAACGATGTGTTCAATGAGAAGTATTGTCTGAAGACTGGCGACCTTTTACATAGGTTTGGTGATGGTGCCGGTATGATGAGCCATGCCGAGCCTAAGCATGTCCGTCCGATCGGTTGTGCGTAGGGCTATGGCTATGGCGATGCTCAGATGGGAGGTGACAGGGGAGAGGGTGACGGCTGTCTGTGAGTGGTGCTCTAGGGGCGTGAAAGACGTGGAAAGACAATCACTGGGCTGGTTTGCCTTACCTGCTCAGTAACAATACGCACAGCCTCACCAAAGACTTGGCGGGAACATGGAAGGTCAGGATGATGGCAGGTTGACAAAGTCGAAAAGAGAGCAAGACATGGCTACAAGTCTCATCCGCGAACGCCCCCGTAGGCGATGAGAGAGTTCCGTACTGGACTCATGACATGCCGGACTGGTACGGTATCATTTTAACGCCGACATCTTCGGTCAGGGTCAAACCAATCCGCCGTGAGAGTCGTGGCGAGAGATGAAAGCATGGCTGCTCGATTGGTGAGTGTGAGAAGTTGGTGAAGTTGGGGGAGTGAAGTTGAAGCTGCAGTGATGTTGTCGAAAGTTGAAGTCACTTCATTGGCCGAGTCTCGACTACCCTTTCCTATTTAGGCTACCTGTGCGAGAGCAATATTGACCCACTTGAGCCACAGGGACCCGCTTGATGGTCTTGGCATAAATCCGTTCGGCCAGTGGGCAGTGACTCGTTGTTTGACCTGTGCAGGTACACCAAGTAGACTATGGGACGGGATCAGGGGCAGCTACAGTTGATTGATCCCCCGCAACGGAAAGCCGGATCTCACCTCGAACCAGTTCCCTTCACAATTCTGGATTTCATCTTGAAGGGCTGAGCATGGCCCCCGTCGGCTTTGAATTGGTAATGTTACTGATGTGCGGAAGCTTTCCGGCATGGTTTCACCAACACTCTATATCTCAGTCATCTGCAAGATCGAGCTAAATTTACCTGGAACCGTCCCGTCATTGCATATCTTGGACCATTTCAGGTTGAATATGCCTTACCTCCCGTCCCTGAACCCTTGTCCAGCCCATTAGGGCATCAGTTGTGTGTTCCACGAGTCGATATGTGATATGGGAGCTCTTCTCTCATTGCCCGAAAAACGAACAGTGAACCCAGACCCTTACCAGAACGCCAGCTGTTACACGACACCATCTGGGCCATGGTGTGAGCTGGACCCTGCTTTTAAGGATTCGTTATCTTTGTCAACCAAAATCAAATCTCTATGGCAAGTCTCAGAAACATTTATCAATTATACACAATACCATGAAGCATGAGACTGCGGCGAGGTGCTCAAGCTTCAAGCAGCATTGAGGCTAACCGAGGAATAGACACCGTCATCAGACGACCATATTCGTTGCCCATATTGCTGGATTCGCGGTTCACTGAGGGATGAAGCCACAAGGGCCCTATGTGTTTCCATAAGCCATACCCACAAGGTGATATGAATGCGCCTTGGGAGCGTGAGGCTTCCATTCATTCTCGTTCCAGGACAAATTTTCGCTTCTTCTGACCAATCATTGTTGTTAGTGGCTTAAAAAGCCTTACCTAGGTGTTCTTAGGGTCATACAAAAGCCCCTGGAGCGCCCATTTGGAAGGCTTGGCCTGCAGGCAACTTTTGGGATTGCACACCCACCCATGTAGTGTTACCTTACCCTTTGATGGGCAGGCTACCAAATACTCAGTGGAGATGGTGTGAAGGTAAATCTGTAGCTGCAACTCTATCTTCTTTGGTCTCTGCGGTCCGTCATAAACATACCAAGAGGGGACTGATAGTGTCAAAATAGGATCCACTTGATAGTCTTGACAATTCCTTCAGTTCCTTTGATCCGCCCTCTTAATCTACCCTGGTGTGGACGGTTTCGATAATCACAGTATGACGCTACAGATCAGTAATCGGTAATTGATAAGGACTATGATGGTCCTTCAACCTGCTTGGTTGGTGTTAGTGATCTTAAAAAATTCACCGAGGCTTTGCTTTATCAGCATTAGCTTGTGACCATATCATGCAATAGGTATGTTCTGTCCAAGTTCCCTGAAAATTGTGAGTTTGCGCCAACACAAAGTTGACTTGATGATCGAGATGTTACTGCACGAACTTCACATTTAACACCACAGAATATATGACGTGATCGGCAAGACAACCGAGTATGTAGATCAGCCGTGGTGTAGCTCAGCTCGTCCGAATGTAACTGAGCAACTCGCCGCATCGGTTGAGGCAGTGCAGCGGCTTCTCAGATCTTGCCATGTGATGTTTCCTTGCTATCCATCTCCGCAAATTATATGAATTGAGCTTGGACTCGCTACCCGCTCCCCATCTTACCAACTATAAACATTCTTTGTCATCAGATTTTTTGAGAACCTGTTCATGCAACTTCGACGTTAAGATCGGATGTTCTCCACAAAACCGGCCCCATATCTCCGCCGTTTCGTCCGGGGTCCGGACCGGACACGGAAGAGGGGGCCAAACGCAGTGACTGTGTGCTTTCGAATGGTCTGTTAGGATTGATTCCTTTTCTCAATTAGCTGATTCGCTGGGCCTTCCAATATTTTCGAATAATCTTGCTGTACCATGGAGCGAGAGAGACATATTTGATACACTCCACAGTAAAGCTACCTATCCTAGGGATTCTGGCAGTCCAAATATGCCAAGACATGGCACTACACTAGAGGTAGGTACTTGTGATAGCAGCTCGGTGGGGCAGACTCGAAAGTTGCTATCGAGAAATCGCAAACCCATACCCCGCGATGACGGATCTTCGAACATCTTTTTCACAAAGACGATTACCATCTCGACTATTCCACGACGTACCGAAGGTTTATAAACGTCACTCATCCAATCACCACGAGTCCCATAATTAGTCTATCAACATGCCGGTAAGTTCACTACCAGCTCATTCCTCTTCTGCTCTTCGTCGCGTCGCTAACCATCCCATCCCCCCGTCCTCCAGCTCATCCTCATAACCGGCCTACCCACCTCAGGCAAATCTACGCGCGCCGCGCAACTCTACGACTACCTCACCGAGCGCATCGCTGCTGAATCCTCCTCTTCTTCGACACCCAAATTCCGCCTGCACCTGATTTCCGACCAAAGCCTGTCCATCTCACGCTCCGTCTACGACCTCGACCCAGCGCACACACCAGCACACGTCCGCTCCGCCAATGCCTCCGAAAAGGATGCGCGCGCCGCGCTCTACGGCGCTGTTAAGCGCGTGTTATCTCCCAGGGACATTGTCATTCTCGACACGTTGAACTACATCAAGGGATGGCGGTACCAGCTCTACTGCGAAGCCAAGAACGTACAGACGCCGTTTGGTCTGGTACAGATTGGGTGTCCGGTGGCGAGGGCGAGGGGAGTCAATGAGGCCAGGATACGGAGGTCGGAGCAGCAGGAGCAGCAGGAGGAGGAGCAGAAGGCAGGCAACGGGACAACAACATCAACCACAACAACAACAACAACAGCAGCAGCAGCAGGAGCAGCACCAAAATCCGGCGACCTCCATCCCGAAACTTACCAACAATCCCACCAAAACTGGCAACAAAAACAATTCGAAGAGGAATCCACTGGCCCGGACTTTGAAGACGTAACCCTCAGCCCCACCGATTCTCAAGAGCCCTACACGCCCCGCTCCAACTGGGAAAACCTCGTCTTCCGCTACGAGGAACCCAACCCCATGTCCCGCTGGGACTCTCCGCTTTTCATCATCACCTGGGACGACACGCCCTCCGATACCAAAGCAACATTTGATCAGATTTGGGACGAAGTCATCGTCAACAAGCCACAAAAGCTGATCCGGGCCAACAAGTCGACGGTGCAGCGCGATAAGGATCCCGGCGGCGATTATCTGTATGTCCTTGAAAAGGAGACGCAGGATATCGTCAAGAGGATTTTGGAGCAGCAAGCTGAGGTAGGAGAAGGTGGGACAGTGAGGTTGTCCAGGAGTGGAACTAAGGAAGAGGGAGAGGAGATGTTGGAGGTCGAGTTGCCGGGAAAGAAGGTGGGATTGCCGCAGTTGCAGAGGTATAGGAGGGCGTTTGTGGCGCTGAATAGAGGTGGGATTGGGTTGGAGGCGGTGGGGACGTTGGCGGCGGGGAGGTTGAGGGAGAGCTTCGTTGGGTATTTGAATGATGCCTTTGAGAAGGAGATGTGAGAAGGGTTGGTTGCAGGTACCACATGATTGGAGACGGAGGATACTACAAGATCATAACAACCAAGGTCCACTCACCATATTCTCAAAGCACATAGCACTATTTTGCATCCCATGGATACCCAAGATTAAATCAAACAAAAACCATTGGCATTGACATGCTACCCTGTATTCAGAGAGTTGAATCCTGTCATCTAGACATCCTTAATCCGGTTCATTAACCCGTCCCAACCCGCAACACCTCAACCGTGAACCCTTTTTGTAAACCCATTTTCCCTCCATCCTTATGTGACCAGGTATCTACGCCTTTTCCGAATTTAAGCAGCCCAGCTCTCCAAGTTCTTGAGAACACACCACTCGCCCTTCTCGCCACCCTCTCTGTTGACCAGCTTGCCAATGGTGTAGACCTTCTCGCCCTCAGCCTCCAAGCCCTTGACCACAGCATCCGCAGCCTCAGGAGCGACAGCCAAAACCATACCAACACCGTTGTTGAACGTTCTCGCCATCTCGGTAGGGACCACAGACTCTCTGAGCCACTTGAACACAGGAGGGTGTTCCCAGGTAGCGACGTCAATCTCGGCGGCCAGGTGCTTGGGGAGCATGCGAGGGACGTTCTCAGTCAAACCACCACCGGTAATATGCGCCATACCCTTGACTGCCTCGCCGGTCTGAGCGAGGACCTTGAGCAGAGGCTTGACGTAGATGCGTGTGGGGGTGAGAAGGCTCTCACCAACGGTGGCAGAGCTGTCCCAGGGTGCCTTGTCAGTGTAGGACAAGCCGCACTTGTCAACAACCTTGCGAACAAGGGAGAAGCCGTTCGAGTGGACACCAGAAGAGGCAAGAGCGATGAGCACATCGCCCTCGGCCATGGCCTCCTTCCTCGGAAGACGCTGAGTCGGCTTCATGACACCGATAGCAGCACCAGCCGCATCATAGTCATCGCCGGTGTAGAGATCAGGCATCTCAGCCGTCTCTCCACCGACCAGCGCACAGCCGGCGTCCTTGCACCCCTGAGCGACACCTTCGACGAAAGCGGCGGCAACCGAGACGTCGAGCCTGCTGCAACCGTAGTAGTCGAGGAACATGAACGGTTCAGCACCCTGAACAACCAAGTCGTTGACGTTCATGGCAACCAGGTCGATACCAACGGTGTCATGCTTGTTCATCTTCTGGGCGATAATGAGCTTGGTGCCAACGCCATCGATAGCGCCGACAATGATGGGGGCCCCAGGGTAGCCGGCTTGAGAAAGATCGACCTCACCACCGAATCCACCGATGATAGCATCAGCACCGGGGCGGCGAGTAGTGGCGACAGCAGCCTTGATACGGTCAACAAGCTCGTTACCAGCGTCAATGCTCACACCCGATTGGGCATATGTAAGCTTGTCGGACGAAGACTTTTCGTCGCGGAAAGCACGGTGAGCAATATCCTTGCGATAGTACATGCCGTCGAAGTTAATGAGCTTAACGCCCTCGTAAGCCTTGTCGACAGCGGCACGCAGAGTCTCGCCAACGGCCTCGGCAGCAATAACACGACCACCGGAAGAAACGAGGGAATCGCCAGATAGCTTGGTTCCCGCGTGGAAGATGTTGGTACCAGCAGGAGGTGTAGATACCTGCATGGGAATGTTCTTGGGGTAGGAGTTGGGGTACCCAGGGGCAGCAACGACCACGGTGGCGCTGAACTTCTGCTCGACCTCGACGGGCACATACTTGAGGAGGGGAATGGGACCTGAGCAGGCCACCATAATCTCAGCGAGGTCGGACTTGAGCAGAGGAAGGACGGTCTGGGTCTCGGGGTCGCCGAAGCGGACGTTGTACTCGAGCACCTTGGGGCCGTTGGGGGTAATCATCAAGCCGGTGAAGAGGCAGCCCTTGAAGGGGAAGCCGTCCTTGCGCATGCCGTCAACGGTCGGCTGGAGGATCTCGCGCTCGACCTGAGCAAGCAGAGCAGGGGTGGCAATCTTGGTGGGCGCATAGCATCCCATACCGCCCGTGTTCAAGCCAGTATCGCCCTCACCAATGCGCTTGTGATCCTGGGCAGCAGGCAGAGACTTGATGGTAGTACCGTCGCAGAAGGAGAGGATGCTGAGCTCGTCACCGGTGAGGAACTCCTCGATAACAACCTCATCGCCGGCATTGCCGAACTGCCTATCCAGCATAATGTCCTTGAGAGCCTGCTGGGCTTCCTCCTGGGACTCGGGGATGATGACACCCTTGCCAGCAGCCAAACCGGTGGCCTTGATGACAACGTTGTGGCCCACCTTCTTGAGGTATTCGCTGGCCTTTTCAAAGTCGGAGAAGTTCTCGTAGGCGGCGGTGGGAATGTTGTGCTTCTTCATGAAGTCCTTGGAGAAGGTCTTGCTACCCTCCATGCGCGCGGCATCCTTGGAAGGGCCGAAGACGGGGATACCGACCTCGCGGAAAACGTTCTCGACGCCATCGACAAGCGGCTGCTCGGGGCCAGGGACGACGAGGTTGATGCGCTCCTTCTTGGCGAGGTCGACAAGGCCAGCAAAGTCGTTCTCAGAGACGGTGTTGTTGTTGGTGACCTTGGGGAGGCCGGCAGTGCCACCGTTGCCGGGGACCGCAATGATTGACTCAACGCTGGGCGACTGGCTGAGCTTCCAAGCCAGGGCGTGCTCGCGGCCGCCGCTGCCGATGAGGAGAATGCGTAGTGACGACATTGTGGTTTGTGTTGTTGTTAGGGGTCTGGGTCGATGAGAATTCGGCGACACCAAATCCTCTTGACCTCCATTTCCATCAGCGGCAGGAGGGAAAGAGAGACGGATGGTTGGCGACCAAAAATTTCAACTTAGCCCTCGGGACCCCTCCCCCGCAATCGCACTGGTTAAGCGAATGAAGAGTCACACGAATTGGCCAATCCCGCGTCACCTTTGGAGTCATTGCCAGATCGCTCCGAAACAGGAAAGTGTGCTTGGGGTCTTTTAGGCTGGTCGCTAGCTGATAACAGCTTAGCGGCTGCTGGGGATCGGACCGTAGTGCTGAGAGGCTTTCAGTCGCATGCGATGTTAGAACGCTATCTTTCTTCTATCCTTGAACTATTCACTTCTGTTGTTGACCTGCATCTACGTAGTATAGTCATGGACACCAATCCTCATCAGACTATTTATCAACAGGAGATCGTATAGAACATTGCGTTGCTCTTGAGCTTACCCAACGGGTCGCAGTAGGCCAAGTAAGCTGTCCCACTAGAATCCGGAGAATCTGCTAACCGTCTCCGAGAGCAAATAGCTGGCATCCAACGCGAGTTTCCCTTTCCACGCCCTGGTTTCCTCTACCTTCGTTTTCTTCCTATCCTTCTTCTTCTTCTTTTATATTTGGAAGGTAAAAAAAGGAGGTTTTGGGGGCAAATTGTTGGTGCTGCTTATCCATGCCATAGCATATTAGCCAAAGAGGTTCACGAGCTAAGTAGTTGGGGTGATGGGGTAGTACGGGATGTATTAACGAGCGGAGACCTGGAGCGGTGCCATATGATACCGTCGCATGGTAACCCCAGCCTGTGCTACCTATCACAATGATACCAGGCCACAAAGACCATATCTTGGATATTTGCAAAGCTTTGTGTCGACTCTGTCCTGACCTATGTCCTCGTGTTCTGAACTCGAACCTCAGGTAAGGAAAACCCCAAGTGGCAGGCTGTTATGATATTCATGGCATTGTGGCCGGGTCACAGATAAAGATGTATATTCCTCTGGCCATTTTCGTGAGAGCATAGCTTGCGCATGGTGGACGAGAGCATTTCACTTCTACTTCTGTAGAATGCCCACTTTGCAAACTGCATATGTCGAGTCCGACATCGTTGAACATACCAGTTCGGATCCCAGCTTCTTACGCGTAGCGGATCCAGAGCATCGTGAAACCTTCGGGTCCGGGCTTTCGGGTTCGAGAAGCGTGGCTGACTGTGTGAGACAAAAGGAGCTTATTTTGTTGGAACAAGTTGAAAAGAAGAAACCTAAGCGTAACACAGCCTGGTCGTCCAATGCGTCCTTCCGACAACGAGGCAACCTCGATGAGAGAACAAGGCGACGGGCGCTCACATGCTTAAATCCATACTTGCCGTGAGGTTGGTGCAGGGCAAACTGATGAAGTACCTCCTCGGATGGATGCTCGTGGTTTACGATACTGGGAACTCTTCTGGGGTCGAGTTCAGAGGTTGGAGAAAGAAGAATCTGGTCGCTGGCATCCTCGGTAGCAGTCAGCTTTCAGCACAAACACAAGCCGAGTGTCGTGATCTACAGAAAAGGTGATCACTGGAGACAGTTGGACAACTACCGTAACAGACTTGGAGGACTTCATGCCGAACGTCTCTGCGAGATCTCGATGCAACATGGCTGAGACTTCCTGAACAGGACATAAAGCCACGAAAACAGGACTGGAGAGGGATGTTGGTGTATACGGGAGCTCATCCGCCAGCTTGACAGTGACTTCATATAATGCCTGGGCAGCCTGCATCACCTGCCAATCGACCAAGGTTGCATTCGCTTCCAACATCAGGCGAGGGGAAATTCACAAAGCCGTTCGATACCGGGCAAGGTACACTATACTACGATTCAACGGAGCGAATATCAATGGGCGTCCTCCTTTATGTCGATGTCGTGCCGTTGTGGCGGAACAACAGCAAATCACGGGCTGCAATACTTCTGCTTGTGAGCTGGAAAAAGCAAAGCGCAATAGGGTTGGTTGATGCCTGGCAGATGGCGGGACAGGTACCGGGCCGCTGTTACAGGTCAGTGCTTTTGGTCTGATTCCCTTCCGTTGTTAGTGAAAAACCTTGTGTTGCGGGCAGTGTGATTTTGATTCATCCAAGCTAGAGGTATTTCTTTAGCAATCACAACAGGCGGGAATCCAAGATTCACATCAATGTCAACCATATTCACCACTGCCTCTCGCACGCGGTCTACCATGCTGGCCAGGAATATCTCGATGAAGGGTCGAAGCGGGTCAGACAAACACAAGTTCAAGAGCGCCATCCATCTGATGGGTTACTAAAGGGACACCGCTCGGCGACTCTAATTGGATAGTGCCTGATCTTCGAGTTTAACCCGACCTCTGGGCAACGGCCCCGCCTTGAAACGGCGCATAAAAGTGGGGCGAGCCGCAGTGTCTGCCAAAGTGCCAAGTAAAATGGCTGACGCCCTGCTTAGTTCCCGTCCATCTTCCAACTCTTTTTCACCTGATCATCAAATTCCATTTGCAGCCTTTCATCAACAGCCAGCCAGTCAGCCTTTCACCTGGAGTCCGGGATGCAAACCAACCGGATGACTTGTCATCTCATCCGCGTCTATGCCCAGGAAACCACCAGATGAAGTTCACTCGATGATGCTCCCATGCGCTCTTGCTTTGTATCGTTCACCATGGCTCGGCCAACACTATATAGCTCATTATGAGTGTTAATGACTAGGCACGGTCAAATGAGCAGCAGTTGAGCAGTGGCTACAGTGTATTCAAGTGAGCAGCGTTTGTTAACAGGAATGGTCACCAGAGTTGAGACGGAACCTGTAGAAAACATGGGCCAAAAGAGCATCTCGCGGTTGCTATTCAGAGAGTCAGGTTGCCTCAAAGCCCAATTGCAACATCCACTGCCCTGCACAGCAGTTTTCAACCCACCAGTAATCACAGCTCCTCTGGTCACCTCGCATATCAGCAAAATATCATGTACCCAAGACTTCCTGACTCCATTCATCGTTGCCCACGATGTAGGTATCAGCAATGGTCCCACTTGGCCGCAATCAACGGCTGAGATGACGCCATGTTACTATTCGAAGCTCGGCTGGAACAGGTCTTAATAACGCCGTGTACAGGCTTCAAAGAAATCTGGATAGTCCGGCAACAGCTCGGCACGGTCTACGGCTATTATAGGGACCAAAGGGAGCTCCCGAGACAAGTATCGGGTACTGAGGAGGGGTCAACGGGATTCTTCTCTTTGTTCCCGTCTGGATATTCGGCTAACCCAGCAGGTTTTGCTTCCTATGGCCAGCTTGTGAGACCTGCAGATCGCGTTGGCTGCAGCCACAGCTCCCCTGGGCACAAGAATATCGAATCCCTTTGAGTACTGCACGAGCCTTCGTGTTGCAAACAAATCACCCGCACCACAACCGTCCGAACACCCAACCCAGCCAACCACGAACCAGCTAGGGCGCCGTCATTGCAGGGCGACCTGGATCTGGCGGGTGGTTAGACTTTGCAGTCGTTCCTCGCCAGGGCCAGCCACACGCCCGGGAGGTATTCAGAACAAAAAAAAACTCCCGAATGCATCGCCAAATCCGGACTTCAACTCACTAGCCACCACCGCATCTCCACTAGTGAGAGCTGCGATGTGCTCTTGACAGTCGCCCCGCATGGATTTGCAGCTTGACGCAGTCGAAAAAGCAAGCGTCTGCCATGCGATCAGCAGGAGTACATACGGGAAGCAAGGGAACCTCTTGTTGTCCAAACCACCAGCCAGCTGCAGGTCTGTCCTTCACGAGAAACATACTAATAGTTAATAACGAGCTTTAGTTTCGAAAACCAATAGCAGCTAGTAGTAGAGCGTTCAATGCTGGAGAAGCCATATGAATAGACAAAAATCCCAGAGGACTGCCATGACTTTTCAACGTCATCTCACTGCCGCAACGACATCATTGGCAGGGGCTTTGATCGCTCTGAGCCAGGGGCCCAGGGAGGTGTGTGGAGGAGGGTCAATCCCACCCTACGGCTTTCAAACCGCGGGGGAACACGAGAAAAAGTCCTTGGCACGCCGGTTACATAGTCCAACCTACTACATGGCTTATGCCACTCCCGGTGTTCAAGCCCGGCGATATCCTTCGACTACTATGTACAGTGGACTTTGGAGTGTCTTTGTGAGCCCACATATCGTGTTCGACATTCTCCTCACAATGTTATGGAACGCCACACGAAAACGGGCGGTTTTGTGATGTGTGATATCTAGCCCCAGTCTTCATGGCCCGATGTATGCTGTTGGAAAAAGCAACTAGAAGGGATATGACCAACCTACGCTCTCCCCTACCGAATCTCGAGGGATAAGGCTATGGTCAGGGGTATGGACACCACAGGCACACCTACCAGCAAGTTCAACAAACCCATAGTCCTGGACTTTGGATCGGCGCTATGTGACTGTGCGTACCAGGGAGGCTGTCACACCGGATGTGAAGGCCCTCTCACAACAAGGCTTCATCATCCGGAAGTAAAGATACATCGGCACATACCATACCAGGTACAAACCGCACATAGTGCAGGGTTAACCAAATTCAGCCGGATCTAGCAACTGTCTCCGTCTACGGTAGTCCCACACAAACTCCTTGACAGAGTTCTCAGTGGTACCTAGCTTACACGGCTTGGTGGTTGCCCAACCTCGCGGCCTTTCTATGGATTTCCTGCGGACCATTCTTCACTTCCCGTTGTTGTAACGCCGTCAACTCCCAAGGGCCCATCCCTCTCCGTTTTTGGGTACCCTGCAGTTCAGGTGATATGGCAGCCAACCATGTCATTGCAAACATATCCATCTCTTCCGTTGGGTTCTCTGCCTACCTCTACCAGGCTACAGGGCCCTGGTGGTCTTCCTGCCCTTCTGCTCCTGTCTTGCATATGTATAATAAACCACTTTCCCGTTCCTACTGCAGGCCTTTTGTCTTTCTTTCTGTTTCCCAGCCTTCTCGGTCAAGCATCTCCCAGCCAGCCTCCTCACTCAAAGTGACTCCTTCGCTAAGGTTACTTAAGCCCCTCGTTCGCTCAACCCGTCCTCACGATATCTGAACATATCAGACCCTCGTTACAAACCTCACACTTCAACAACCTTTAGGCGACAAGATGAAGACCGCTCTATCCCTATTTGCCTTGGTCTCCTCAACCCTTGGAGCCAACATTCCTAGAGGTTGGGGTCATGGTGGTGATCACGTTAGCTATACTACCGAGGTGATTGTTACTTACACGACTGTATGTGGCTCTTCTGTTCTTTTCTGTTTTCCAAGAGGCTTTGATCTTAACGAAACTTTAGGTCTGCCCCGAAACGACCACGATCACCAAAGGTGGTGAGACTATCACCAAGACGTACACTACCACCAGTACCGTAGAGACAAAGGTTCCCACCGTCATCACCGTTACCGACGTTGCTCCCCCAGTAACCAAGACGGATGAAGCCAGTATGTGTCCTGTTTGACCGTCTCAGCTCGATATGACTTGCTTACCCTCAAAATAGTCATTTACACCACTATCACTGAGCTATGCCCCGTCACTGAAACCAAGGTAGTCGGCGGCTCTACTGTAGAGGTTGTCTGGACATCCACCTCCACCCTTTACACCAAGGTCCCTCATACCGAGACCGTCTACACTACTTCAGTTGCGACGGAGTATGAACACACCAACGTTTACGAGACGGTCGTCTGCCCCGAGACGGTTGTTACCACCGTCTCCAAGGGTGAAACCGTCTACATAACCAAGACCAATACCATTACCACGGCCGTCACCGAGGTTCACACCTACACCACCGTGATCCCCCAGACCATCACCAAGGCTGTGGATGTTACCATCCCCATTACCAAGAGCGCGGGCGTTGTTGAGACCAAGTACTCGACTATCATCGTTTCTGCGAACAACACCATCTACACTTCCATCGCTCCTCCTCCTACCACCGTCATCCTTCCCACTACCTCAACCGTGGGATCTTCGCCTATCGGTGAGACCAGCGCCGCTGCTCCCCCTGTTGAGGGTGTGGCCAACGTTGTCATGCAGAAGAGCCCATTGGTGGCACTGATTGCCGGTCTCTTTGGCGTTATTGCTTTCCTCTAGACTAGAGTTTAGTCTCGGAAGCTGGGATGGAAAACGGTTAATGATACTAACGACGCTCCTTTACGATACCCTTCTATTCACATACTGCACGAGGATACGATCTCACGTCCAGCATTTTACATTTTGTGGGGAGGAAAAGGCAATGGTGGGAGGATATTTCGTTTGTTTTTAAGGATACCGGAGGAGATCTGGATGGAGGAGTTGAGAAATGTTTACATGATGGATGACTTCACGGCCAGGTTGCTATCGGATCCGGACTCTCCTGAGACATGGAGAACTCAAAGGGATTGGTTAACTGGCTGCGAAAAGGACATAATGAAGATACCATACCATTCAATTGTTTATATTAAATAGAATTCCTCTCGGGGTTTATCCTGGAGTTTTTATTCGAAAGCTTCCAAGTATCGCTCCTTTGTGTCTCATCTTTCCCTTTAGTGGCCCGATTTTTTTTTTCTCTTGGACTAGTTCGCGTCAACAGATACATCTCAGCATCGGACACCCAATACCTCCCAAAGGATTGCCGCCAGGACATGCCTGGGTTAAACAGCCGTGCTTCGGCCCCTTGTCTACCTTACGTACCCGGTTCCACGTTTTCATTCATGTCAAGCTTGGCTCATCGGTGGAGCTTTGAGTTGCGATGGAACAAAGACAATGGACGAACGACGAGAGAATAATAGATACCCTATGATCACCATGCTAGTATGTTTATGGATGTCTCACTATTGACGAACGTGCGGACACTCTTGATGAGACAGTAGTCAAGTCATTTACTACCACTACTATCACTACTTGGTTTCCTTCGTTTTGTTTACAAGGCACTACGAAACTTTATGGGAAACCAAACTTCGACATCATCCCGTTCAGGGCCGTCAACTGAAGTGCATGTGCCGGCGGTGTCTTCCTCTGCGCAAATAATGATACTCCGGTAGCTGAGGTCTTGGGACTGGGATTGAAATTTCTCGTGGATTTCAGCGAGGAAGGAGCGGCGCTGACGGTTGTCAGTTTTGCCTGAAGTTCTTTCCATCTTCGTGCTTGGTACATCTTATGTGAGTTTGATGTTTTGGGCCACAGAACACTAGAGATTGAATACATCCAGCTTCACAACTACCTCTGATGAATGCCATTTAGTTGTTTCGTGTTCATTCCTCCCAAGCCACGGTCGATTATATACTCTGTACACTGACCTGGTCCACGATGTGGTCCATTAACAAGATCCTTATTAACGACACAATAAAGTTGCCAACAATCATCTCGACCCTCTCAGCACTCCTCACCATACTTCTGACCTCCTGGCCTACCCCCACCTCCGCCATGCCTACACTT
The DNA here is from genome assembly GCF_000182925.2 of Neurospora crassa OR74A. Classification (NCBI taxonomy): domain Eukaryota; kingdom Fungi; phylum Ascomycota; class Sordariomycetes; order Sordariales; family Sordariaceae; genus Neurospora; species Neurospora crassa. Next base: position 2,901,391 of record NC_026503.1, on the reverse strand, counting down.
TTGCATCCCGACAAGACGCGCAATACTCCGCAAACGAGAAGTCTCGGCGGCGTACGTAGATATTGATGTACGGGTTCAAACATTCAGTTAACTTGTTGAACAGATCCTCATCTGTAACGGCCCTAATGCCTCGCAAGCGTGTGCCTATAACATCTACGAAATGGAAACTTGCTACAACCTACCGCAACAGTTTTTTCGGAATACCAATACATTTGCGCTGGATGAAGGGGAGTGGTACTGTTATCCTTATATGTGAGTGATGTTTTTATTTTTAGGCCAGTCAAACCTTTTCTATATTGCTTTGGCCTAGTATCACGTTAGCCTGTTCACTGCCGACCCCCTTCATCGTATCCGGAAATGGCCAACTTTTTGCCCCAAAGTCGATGATACACGACATACCTTGGTCTCTTTCCTTGCTCCCCATACCATCCCTATCACTTCACTGCTGAACACTCCCTCGTAATACAGCATCACATATACGACCTGCATATATACTAATCTCGAGCTTGAACCCCATCGATCAACTCAACAGCATGTCTTGCAGAGAAATCTGCACCTCACCCGAAGGCTGTACTCTCGGCGGCGTATCCTCCCAATATGAGCACAAGTTCAACCTCAGCGCTGTGGGATGGGACCATTATATCTCCTCGTTCGAGTGTCACTTGGGTGTTGCTCCGTCGGTACCGTAGCTGTCCATCCCATGGGTAGGGCCCGGAATTGGGTGATGAGGTTTTTATAACTGGCGCAAAGAAAACGGGAGAAGACTGATGATTGACGATTGTTGAATATCCCTTTGGCGGGGTGAGCAGTAGTGTGATGGAAGATGTGCGATAATCGCGGAAAAAGAAGATACCCTCAACAAGGCTCTCTCTGTCTTTCGTAGACATGCAGTTATTTTTGCTATCCTCGGGCCTCCCAGCCTTTCAATCGCCGCTCCATGGAGAGCTGTGCGTTGTTGCTTTGCATATCGAATACCACAGAGGAAGTAGCAAACGTTAAGAACCGAAAACTGGCGAGACTGTTGCATATGACAACGGATAATCCCAAAGGGGTATCTTCGGGCTAGGATCGGCAATTCGGAAATCTGACCCCATTTTACAATCTACTGTGTTGTGCTGGTTTGTCTGTTGGCTCGGTACTTACCTAGTCACTCCTGGTTCACTAGACGAGATGTCTTCTGAATTGTCAAATACCTTTCAAGGACCAAACTCATGGCTTTGTACACTACCAATTAAAGTATGACAATACCTAGGAGAGTTTACCCGAGGTCTCGAGCTACAATCAAACCAAGAGTGTATGTATGTATGTGGACTTTACTCAATAACTCCCGTCTTCCATGGGCCCTTGTCTCTTGGCAACCAGTACCATGTACAGATGACGGCATTGCATCTTTTTACTGTGTTTTACCCCGCCTACAACCGCACTCCAGACAGCAGCAATCGGCAGTGAGCATTCAGGCGGGGCAAATGAACCTTGACAGCTTTGACCATTTACAGCTTCGATTGACTTCCGATCTAAAGGTGAGGAGAACAAGCCGATTAAAGTGTCGAGATAGTAGCCTTTTATCCAAGCGGGGTGTGACCTACCTGATAAGTTTCTGGATTTATAATGATAACAGCTGGAAGCCTACAACCACTATTTCACAGCTGTCCTCGGCGGAATTTGTCATCTTTACTCTTTCCACTCCTCAACCGTCAAGCTCGCAGCCAACCAAGCTTTAAGTCGTCGAATCCTCGCTTCTTGGTTACCTTTCCTCACTACTACCATTCAACAACGACAACAACAACAAGATCAGGGATAGTAACAACAACAACAACCACAGCCAAAATGGGTCTCACAGTCAAAGCAACCATCGCCTCCTTCGGCGGCAAGCTCTTCAAGCTCTCCCACCCCTCCACCTCCACCGGCACCGACATGGCCGTGAACCTGTACCTTCCTCCCCAGGCCCTCAAGTCGCAAACCAAGGTCCCGGTCCTGTTCTACCTTTCCGGCCTAACCTGCACCCCCGACAACTGTTCCGAAAAGGGTTTCTTCCAGCACGGCGCCTCCCAGCGCGGTCTCGCCATCGTCTACCCCGACACTTCTCCGCGCGGTCTCAACCTCCCCGGCGAAAAGGACGCTTGGGACTTTGGCGAGGGCGCCGGCTTTTACGTCGACGCTACGCAAGAGCCGTGGGCCAAGGGGTACAAGATGGACACGTACATCACGCGCGAGCTTCCGTCGGTCTTGTTTGGGGCCGACTCGGAGTTTGGCAAGTACCTGGATGCCGACAAGGTCAGCATCACGGGCCACAGCATGGGCGGACACGGCGCCTTGACTTTGTACCTCAAGAACCCGGGCATGTACAAGAGCGTCAGCGCTTTTGCGCCGATTGCGAACCCGTGTGAGTGCGCGTGGGGCAAGAAGGCGTTTGCGGGTTATCTGGGCGAGGAGAACAAGGAGGAGTGGAAGAAGCATGATGCGACCGAGTTGATCAAGAGTGAGAAGTGGAGGGGACACAAGGATGCGAGGGTGTTGGTTGATGTCGGTACGGGCGATAATTTCTATAAGCAGGGGCAATTGTTGCCCGAGAACTTTGAAAAGGCCGTTAAGGAGGCGGGCGTCGAGGGAGTGACGGTTAGATACCAGGAGGTGAGTTTTTTCTTTTTATATATCTTCTTCTTTTCCTTCCATACCTATTCTGCATTGCTTCTCTTGTACCACCAATAATCTGGCGCCGATTGGAATGGCTGACACACAAGTGATTGCACACACAGGATTACGACCATTCGTACTACTTCATGGCATCTTTCAGCGATGAACATGTTGACCATGCCGCCAAGTACCTGGGACTTCTCTAAACCAAGAAAAAAAAATATAACAATATAAATTGCTTGAACGGGGCTCTACTATAAAACCGCCTCGTTCAGGAATTGAGATGCCTGCTATATATGCCATGGGAATGCCAGCAAACATCAAAGTGATGGTCAAAGAGAAACTCTCCGGCAGCACGAATTGCTCCTGCTCGCCGACCATGTACAATTAACTCGTCCTCCTTCCCCGAATGAACATCAAATAGGTATCGCATACACATAAGGCTCTTTATCCCTCTCGGCTAATCCTTCTCATAGGGTCCTCACTCGACCCTGGCGTTATCGCCAACCCCTGCATCCCAGCTTGAGACTCAGCCATCTGAACCTCCTTCGTGATCCTATCGTATGCCAGCTTCTCAAACCGACTGAGCCCTCTCCACCAATGTTGGCCTGCCTCGTGCTGCGAGATCCTCTCCAGCAAATCCGCTGTCTTCACCCTGACTTCTCTGTCCTTATGGAAAAGCCCAAGGGCAATGTAGAACAAGCCGGCGTGTGCCTCGGGGGCGACACTGAGGAGCAAGCAGATTTCGTCGTAGCTGCGGACGTACTTGGCGAACGTCAGGTAAATATCGCGGCTCTGCATGGCCGTCAACCGTTGCGTGCGCAGTCGATCGTGCATGTGATGGAGATCCAGGCCTTTGAGCGGACGGATCGTGTATAGCTGAGCGACGTCCTTGTGAGAAAAGTTAGCATGACTTGGATGTCCGTTACCCATCAATTTCCCCTCGTCCTGCAATGGGTGACTTTTTGACTCCGGAGAATGTGATGACGCAAACTTAGGAGAAATAGGCAAACTCAACCCTGAACTGAAATAGGAATGAAAGGGGCGAGAAAAGGTGACCGCGAACCTGGATAAAGCTGTAGTAACTCCTAGTATTCCTCCAGCCTTCTATCCTCGTGACGTTCCCTGCCAGCTCCTTGCTCTTTTTTTCGTCGTCGGCCCACACGTAGCCGTGACCGGTAGAGTTGGTGGTGTGCGGGTAGTTGTCGTGCTCATCACTGCCAATGTAAAGAGCACTGGCGCCATATACGCTTTCCTCAAAGGCAGCGGCAATGCGTGTGAACTTGAGAACCCAGTCCCGCCACTTGGCGCGAATCACACGCTCTCCAGCTCTCGTGGCTATGCTCTTCAACATGTCAGCCATGAAGGCCTGATCGCCTGTCAAGTCCGCCGCACTGCTCGAGTGGCTCTGGTGTACGAGTGAAGCGCAGGTTGGATTTTGTTGCTGAAAGTAGACGAGGCCCTCCGTAATTGCCGGCTGCTCGATTCGACTACTGATTTTGATTCTCCCACTGGGCAGGTCACATAAGATATCCCACCACTCAGGATGATGTTCGAATGTCGGGTTAGTGACACCCGCAATGAAACCAGGAACCCGTAAAAGGTCGTCGACCTTGGTCAAGTCCGTATAGGGAAAGGCGTGGCGAGTGAACCCTCTGAGTATACCGCCAGATGCGAGCGCGCAGGCGGCGAGGACCGCTTCGGCAACCTCGCCGGAAGGCATGTTGTGGCCTAGGAAGATGACGCGCTTTTGGGTAAGCAGACCGTTGACCAACACTATTATGGGGTGTGTATTGGGGCCGTTCGTGGTCAGGTGGGCATGCAGAGGGAAGGGATGTGGTGATTTTGCATGTGGTTCCGAGAAGTTTTGTATGAGTTTGATCAGGGAGAAATCCCCAACAGTCTCTGGCATGATCGCCGTTGGCACCTTGATTGGGATAGGGATACCCTTATACATAACTCTGCTCTCGAACTCGTGCGTGTCACGAGGTACTGCGTAAGTTGCCTGTCCCTTGAGGTGCGCTGTCGTCCCATGTCGAAAAATGCCTGGTCTTCTCGGCGGACTTCTACTGGCGTCAAAAGGCTGGTCCGCAAGGCCATCTCGGTCCTCTGAAATCCGCTTTTGAATCATCTGTTCAAACTTTTCAACGAAAAGGTCCTTATTGTTGCTCATTTGTAGCAAATGCCTCTCCAGCAGGCTTAGCTTGGGCATGAGCGACAAGTCCATCTCGTTGACCGCATCAAACAGCATGGAGAGGGTTTCTGGAACAGGAGCCTTGAAGTATTCATCTAGAGCCAATAATAAAAGGGGCTATTAGGCAATTAAGCGGTTAGTCAGAGCGGCAACTGGATTTGGATCAGAATTACCTTGTATATATGAAGAAACGGGTGCCGGGTGCAGATAGCCATGGCCTTTACCACTGCACCTCTCTTGACTGTTTTGTCGTGTTTTGTGTTGACGAGGTTGAGAACGTATACTAACGGAGGCCCTTCGCCACCTTCAGGCTCGTCCTCGTCGGTCGATTCATCGTCATCCCAATCGTCGTCGTCCAGGTCGTCATCTTCATCATCTGACTCATGTATAATGCCCTGTTCGCGATCCTGTCTGCGTTTTCTCCGTCGCCGCCTCTCCTCCTTTGCCTGACGGTCTGCCTCGTCCTCCTCGCGACTAGAATCCTTGTGCAAGAAGAATATGGTCCAATCTTGGTTTCGTGCGTGGGCCTGGTCTGGAAGCATAAGCTCAGCCAACATGTGCTCATCCCCGGTGATAGCGACTGGATATTGATGCTCCATGACGGGACCACGGTCGATATCAAAGGAAGCGACTAAGATGTACTCGACATGGTTTTCGGTACTCCCACGGGGGTACTGCGAGCGCAACTTGCGGCGAGGACGGCCAATGGCGTTGTTGTACTGACGAGTGACACCGGCGGCAGAGAGCGAGCTATGCTGCGAGGAGAAGCCAGTACCCGTGGAGGCAGTCTTGCCTTTGGAGCTCAGAGTGGAGGTTCGATCAGGTTCGACGTGAGGCGGCTGCGGGGAGCGCGAGCGATGAGCTGGGCCATGATGCGACATTTGGGATACTGATCGGGGCGGAAAGGAGGAGAGAGACGGTTTTCGATCGTGAGCTGTTCCAGTCGCTCCATTGACGTGTTGCGAGCTGTTGCTTCGTGAAAACGAAGGCCGCGCCGGCTGAGGGGATGCCATGGTTTACTTTGTCCGTCTGCTTTGCGACAGATGGAAGCTTATGTGAAACGGGGTCCTATATGCTGTGCTACCAGATATCCGATACCTGCCAATCTATCGATACTCCGGCAAGTATTCCACGCTGTCCAATCTCGTGTGGTATTTGATTCTGTCGGGCGATCACGGCTCGAATAGGCTGTCGGGTCAATGTTGTTTCTCATGGGTTCCCGGCGGGGAGGAATATGCGCCTTTGTGGTTGTGGCAGCTGGCGGTAAGTACACTCGTGGTGAAGCTCGAAATGATGATGGCCGAAAGATGGCCGTGTGATGGCAAGACGAAGGGGCATAACAGCCCAATAGTCTTCGCTCAACGCTGAGTTTCCGAAGGAACTACGCAGTAGTAAGGTATGGAATTACCTCTAGATGGAGATGATGGAGGCCAGGAAGCTGCTGTGCAGCCCAACGGTGGTGGACTCTCCTGCTTGGGCGATTCAGGGACCTGCATTTAAACGACCCCAGCATTGACATTTTTGGTGGAGTGCGGGCGGGAGCTGCCCCTGGACCGCTTCCTTTCGTATCGTGATATTCCCTTCCTTCACATGACGGACACCATACATCTCAGGTATCTGAATCTTACCAATGCCGCGTCTGTAAGATATAATGATACCTTCATCCCTAGCCAGCGAACGCCGTACGTACAAGTTGTTCGAACCTAAACTGTTACACAAGAGGCCACCCCAAGTCATTCCGACCTACGGGAACGGCCTCTCCTGACAGGGGCCCGCCCATCGCTGCACCCGCCTGCCCTGCTGATGGTGGAGGTCACTTGAGGAGGGGTTTAGGCCTGGCCCCTGTTGCAGTTCAGTTGCTTCCTTCTGTCTAGGACTCTAGGTACCGCCCCACCTGCATCAAATAAAGTTACGGCAGGTTTAAATACATGGACGCCGGAGCCAATCAGATGGGAGTTTTCAATCATAGGTGCCTTGGACCCCACCAAGGTTCAGCTGCCTAAACTCAAGTCCGTCCTACACGGAACAGGAACCGCGCTGTAGCACGGGACGCACAAGCCATGCCGGCGTTTCGAGATCCAAGTGCTGCCGCTCTCCCTGAATTCGAACCGAGCCGTTGTCTGGTCGCTTTTGTTTACTTTCAACCCCACTCTTCTTCCACCATCGCCGATTGTAAACCGAACACTGCTTGACATCGCGAATGCTTCACTTTGCTAAGACCAGAGGCTCTCTTAGACTCGCATAGCTGGACAAAAGCTAAAGTTCATCCACCTGGCACGCTCAGCGTCTAGTGTACACCATTTAACAAGCAGCGATCACCAACAAGCAATCCGGGGAATCGTACAGTATAGGGCGCATTCGTCCGTCCATCATCCGCCAGCCCAGCAAGCCAGTCCCAGCTACTATCCATTACGACCTACGTCACTTTACTCAAGTGGAAACCAGGACCATGGTGCGCGATTCCCCGTCAAAGAGCTCAATGCACGATTTCCAGAGTCCAATCGCTAACCCCGTCCCGTCTCGCGTGTCATCGTAACAGGCGACGCCAACAGCAGGGCCGTACAAACCATCCCCACTGGGATCGTACGCCTCCCCAATGGGATCGGGCCCCCTTGGTGCCCCAACTACCACCAGGAATTCCCCATTCCAGCGCAGAGCCGTGTCCCCAGTGTCCCCGTCCCCACTCCGACAAGCAGCAACATCTCCATTGGCGACACCGCCTGTCAAGCAACAGCAACAATCGCTGTCGGGAGGAGGGTCTAGTGTAAGCGAGTTGACGTCCCGGTTCGCCAATAACATTGCCAACAGCAGCGGCCAGCCGACCGCGCTCCGAGCTGGGCTTGGAGCTCCTGCGCCTACGACAGCTACACCGACCAGTCAGACCCAATCCCAGGCCAGCTGGACACCTAGAGCTTTGGCATCGGCACCGACCGTAGTCAACCCGCCGCCGCCTAACCCAATGTTTCTTAATGGCGACGCGCCGCCGCCGCGGCCTCCCCAGCATCGCATTTCTCCCTTGCCTTCACCCTCGATACCACGAACGACTACCTCTGCCTCTACCATGAGCATGGGAACCGGAGGCAATGCCATGTCCCAGCTGCAGCCCTCGCAGGTGCGCACCCTGCGGGAGGGTTTCCAGATCCTGGACCGCGACAGCGACGGTATGGTGGTCAGGGAGGATGTCATCGACATGCTAAACCAACTGGGTAGGTTCCTAGACCTGTACCTATGTCTATCTACTCTTATCTTCTCTGATCCTCTCAACTAACGCCGGACATTTCTGATATCCAGGTCTACCCAACAGCGCCTCCGACGTCTCCCCATTCTTCCCTCCCAACGGCCCCCAGTCAATGACCATGGCCGTCTTCTTCAACTCCATCGCCACCGCCCTCTCCAGCCTCTCCCCCAGCGGCGAACTGCTTTCCGCCTTCTCGGCCTTCGATGACGACGACAGCGGCCAGATTGACGTGGCTGAGCTGCGAGACGCCCTACTCAACACAGCGCCCGAACCAGGCGAGAGGCCCCTAACGTCGCTCGAAGTAGACAAGGTCATGGCCGGATTCACGGGTCGCAGGGCGTTTGCTCAGAACAGCCAAAGGACGACTGGGCTGGGAGGAGTAGGCGGGGGAGGCGCCAACAAGCGTGGGGAGGTGTTCAGATACCAGGAGTTTGTCAAACTAATTCAGGGGACGGGGAACGGTGGGGAGCAAGGGTCCGAAGACTCGGGACGTGGCTGAAATCAGGTGGGAGAGCGTGGTGTACCAAAAACCACCGTAATAATGGGTTAATGGAAGGCTAGCATGATGGGATTATCAATGAGGGCAAACGGAACGGAAACTGTTAATTACACCGGGTGGTGGATGGATGGTTATGATGACGACGATGACGACGGGCTGGATAAGTCTGGTTTTATTATTGCGGGCAGGCTCTGTGATACTGGGTTTGGTAATATTGTAGTTTAGAATCAGGACAGGCAGACAGGCAGGTTGCATCGGCGTTGTCGAGTCGGGTACGTAATGAATGGATATCACTTGAACCTTGAATTGGGAAAATGGGAAAACCGAGAAAGAGCTTGCCTTCCAACCTAGGTTCATTGGTCTCAACTGTTGAAATTGATTCGCGATGCTGCTGTCTTCGGGATGGTTGCTGCTGATGTATGGTCCCATCGTCGAGAGTTGGACGAAGGTGTTGCTTGGCAAAGGAAAAAGTTGGTTGGCTGGGTTGGATTATAAGAGGTGATCGCTGGGAATTCAATGGGAATGGGGCAGACAGGCCGATGAGGTTTTGAGCAAGCATTAGGTGATCAGCCTTGTAACTCGGTCTCCATTGGCATGTCATATCTGTATAGTGACAAGTCGTTGGATAGAACCTTCGAGAAGGACTTTCCAAAGTGATGTTTCTTAGTCTGTCTGCTCTGAGTCCCTGTTTAACACATAGGTTGTTCTTTGGGAACTCATCATTCATCAAGCGGGGAGTGGGTGACAGTGACAGTGACAGTGATAGTGACAGGGCGAGCTACATGGGAGCTAGGAGCTAGGGGGTGCCACTTGTTCGTAGTCCACGCTATGCCCGGTCAGGCAAGCTCAGCCCTCTCAGCCCTTTTCAACCACCCTTGATTCACCTTTCTGAGAGATCACCTAAGACAACAACAACAACAACAACAGAGCCAGACACTCCAGAAAAAAAGTGATGGTGTGGTGTGTGGATAAGTGAGTGCACAGCGGGTAAGCGGGAAAAGCCGTTGATGAACTCTGACAGCGAGACAGTGGATGTATCCGTGGGCTGTGTTATCCGCTGCCCCCTTTTTTTCTCTTAACATCGACCGGGCCCTTTGATGTTTACATTCGATATCCAAATTTCTGCAATCCTCCAATACCTTCCGTGCTGTTCTGGTTTTGGTTCTGGTCCTCATCAATGTCTCGATCTCAATTTGATCAGATCTTGTTGGGACAAGGCCCAAGTGTTGGCTAAATGATTATTACTCCAGCTTGTCTGGAGGCCATCGTAGGGTTATCTTGGCAGGATGATGGGTGGTCGAAGAATTTTTCTTGAGGAAAAATAATGATTAGGGGGCCGGAGTGGTGAATAGAGATCCCCGAACGAGTAGAAAGTCCCAATGAAGACAAAGGCCGGCTCGATGCAGGATTAGTCTTACCAAAACGAACCAATACTGTCACAGCTATTGGTTGGGAGATAATGACTGTCAAGCTATCCATTACGGCCCTCTTTTTTATGCTGGTTCAGTGTTTAGCAGCCGGGCCGTGATGCGGGGGCCGGGAATATCATAATGATATATGATGTCTGGCATGGTTCTTCTGAGCATCCTCGGAAACAAAACCTAGGGAAGCACACGGCGATGACGTTGGAAATAGTCCCCGGATGAACAAAGCGCAAGATATACGTTAGAGGCCTTCCAACGTTCCAATTTCGTTCCTTTGGATCGCATGTGCCTACAACTAATGTACCGGCCACTGCTTCCGTGATGGAATAACTATTTTTCTTCTTCTTCTTCTTCTTCTTCTTCTTTTTTCTTTTTTTCTTGTTCCGTTTTCGCCCTCGGCACTTGTAACGTATGACTGGTGTTTTCTCTCTAGTCCAAGTGAAGGATTGGTTGATGTGAGGAAGGGTATAAGCGGGCCTGCCGGGACCCCTAACCAACTGACATACCTCCGAATCGCAAATAATGGTATTAGGTATCCGGAAGACAAGATGATACGTACCTTTTGAACCCACCTGCGCTAAGCGCAGGTCAGACTCACGCACGCTGGCGCGTGCGTAAGGCGCAATGTGGCTGTTCTCGTGCACTAGCTACTACAAAGGGTTAAGATCCAAAAATTTAGCCTTTTCCATCTTTGGTAGTATATAATACGTTTATTTTATCGCGTTCTTGAAAATTTTCGTGTCGTAAATGGACGTGTTGGTTGATAAGAAAGAAGATAAGATAAGGGTAGTAATGAAGGATAAGCGATAAGATAAGGGTAGTAGTAGAGGATAAGGATAAGTTTTTGAGAAGGATAAAAGGTAGAGAGAATTTAGTAGAAATAGAAAGAGTAGGGGAGTATATAGATAAAATAAGTAATAACACTTTTCAACAACTGTAATATAGTAGTCAATATACTAGCTACTTAGTATTAAAGTTATAGGTTCGATTTACGCTACGGTTCTTTTTTTTATTCTTTTTTTTCTAAAATAAATTTAGACTCTTATTATTTTAGAGTTATATATAAGTATATTATAACTATATTACTTTTTTCGTAAACTTTATTCTTTACTAAATTATATAAGATATAAAAAGAAAAGTTATATAAATATATAATTTGAATTCTTTTAATAATAATAAGAAATAGTTTAAAAAGTTTTAATAAATAGACTTTTCTTTCTTATTTTTATACATTTCTAATATATATTACTTACCTTTATATATAAATACTCAAAAAGGTTTATAATATTTTATATTTATATATATATATAAGAGAAATTGGCCAACCTAGCCGAAAGAAAGTGCTTTACCTACCCTACATTCAAATTAACTACTATACTACTTATATATATAAAAAAAGTTAAACAATTTAGCTGAGAGAAAGTACCTTACCTCCCCTACATTCAAATTAACTACTATACTACTTATATATATAAGAAAAGCTAGCCAACCTAGTTAAAAGAAAGTACCTTACCTACCCTGCATTACCTACCTTGTATTTAAATTAACTACTATACTACTTATATATATAAAAAAAGTTGGCCAACTTGGCCGAAAGAAAGTGCCTTACCTACTTTATATTCGAAATTACTATTATATTACTTAAATATATAAGTAAAGTTAGCTAATTTAGCCGAGAGAAAATACCTTACCTACCCTACATTACCTACCCTACATTTAAATTAACTACTATACTACTTATATATATAAAAAAAGTTAGCCAACTTAGCCGAGAGAAAGTACCTTACCTACCCTACATTCGAAATTACTATTATATTACTTAAATATATAAATAAAGTTAACTAACTTAGCCGAGAGAAAGTACCTTACCTACCCTACATTCGAAATTACTACTATACTACTTAAATATATAAATAAAGTTAGCCAACTTAGCCGAAAGAAAGTACCTTACTTACCCTATATTCGAAATTACTACTATACTACTCAAATATATAAATAAAGTTAGCCAATTTAGCCGAGAGAAAGTACCTTACCTACCCTATATTTAAAATTACTACTATACTACTTAAATATATAAATAAAATTAGCCAACTTAGCCGAGAGAAAGTACCTTACCTACCCTATATTCGAAATTACTACTATACTACTTAAATATATAAGTAAAGTTAGCTAACTTAGCCGAGAGAAAGTGCCTTACCTACCCTACATTTGAAATTACTATTATACTATTCAAATATATAAATAAAATTAACTAACTTAACCGAGAGAAAGTGCCTTACCTACCCTACATTCGAAATTACTACTATACTATTTAAATATATAAACAAAATTAACCAACTTAGCCGAAAGAAAGTACCTTACCTACCCTACATTTAAAATTACTACTATACTACTTAAATATATAAACAAAATTAACCAACTTGGCCGAGAGAAAGTGCCTTACCTACCCTACATTCGAAATTACTACTATACTACTTAAATATATAAATAAAGTTAACTAACTTAACCGAGAGAAAGTACCTTACCTACCCTATATTTAAAATTACTATTATACTACTTAAATATATAAATGAAATTGGCTAACTTAGCTGAGAGAAAGTACCTTACTTACCCTACATTCGAAATTAGTACTTTATTTACTAATAGAAGAAACTAATATAGTTAAATAAATAGTCTTTTACTTACCCGGCACTTATTTCAAAAAGGTACTACAGCAATATTAAATTTAATAGCCGTAAATCGATTTTTAAAATTTCTTATATTAAATAATTTCGTAGGAATTAAAAAATTGCAATTCAACCTATCTACCCGTACCTTCCCTAAACCCGAGGTTATAAAGTATATAAGAGAAGGTAAGAGCGACCGGTTAAAGTAAAAGCAATTAATTAAAATAAGAGCAACTAATTAAAATAAGCGTAACTGTATATAGGGTTGTACAATAAAGTCCTTATAGAAGGTTATATACTTATAGCCGGGTTTATAACTATATATAAGATTATATAGCAAATTATTATAGAAGGTTATATACCTATAGCCGGGTTTACAACCGTATATAGGATTGTATAGTAAATTATTATAGAGGGTTATATACTTATAACCGGGTTTACGACTATATATAGGGTCGTATAGTAAATTATTATAGAAGGTTATATACTTATAGTTAGGTTTGCGATTATATATAGGGTTATATAGTAAATTATTATAAAGGGTTATATACTTATAATTAGGTTTGCGACTATATATAGGGTCGTATAGCAAATTATTATAGAGGGTTATATGCCTATAGCCGGATTTACAATTATATATAGGGTTATATAGTAAGTTATTATAGAGGGTTATATACTTGTAGCTAGGTTTGCGATTATATATAGGGTTGTATAGTAGGGTCCTTATAGAAGGTTATATACTTATAGCTAGATACGTAATTATATATAGGGTTGTATAGTAAATTCTTATAGAAGGTTATATATTTATAGCCGGGCATACAACCGTATATAGAGCTTATTCTATATTCTACTAGGGGGCTACTTAGGCTTTCGGGTTTAAGTACCTTTAAGTAGAATACTATCCTCGATTTTAAATTTTAGGTATAGTAATATATAGATTATTAAAATTTTATAGAGTACTCTATAATATATTAGGTATAGAGGAAATATTTCTCTTAATATAAAAATTAATTTATACTATAGGATAATAATAATACTACAACTCCCTCTATTATTTTCGAATAATAGAACGTCCCTATTAAGTAACTTAGTCTAATAGTAGTAGGTTAATTTATATAAGAGTGCTATAATTTAATTTGTTAATTAACCTATATAGGAATTTTTAAAGTTGGCTTGTTCAATACTACTCTTAATTGTAATTTAGGGATATTTGGGGGTATAAATATTTAATAAATAGAAGTAAAAATCTAATTTATTAGAAACTAACTATTGTAAAAGTATTTATTAAGGATGTTTTTATTAATTAAGAGTAGTAAATTATTATAAAAATATTTATTTAAAATATATTTATTAATAATTAGAGCAATGGGAAATAGTCTGCGGGGGAATATAAAGAGTATCCTGCAAAGGAAATTTAATTTTATTTTTTAGAGTAATTTAGCGCGTAGTTACCCTACAGTCTACCGGGGTATTAATACTTTATATACTCAAACCCCTTTAATATTAATTAAATTCTATCTAATTAATAATCTAAGAAAAATCGTTTTATACTAGGGAGTACCCTATAAGTATTAACGGTTGGCCTATTGACTTAGAATATAGTTAATAACTATATTAGACCGCTATTAGAGATTATTATAGTTGGCCTATCGACTTAGAATATAATTAATAACTATATTAAACCGCTATTAGATTTTTAGGGTTAAATAAAAACTACTATTAAAAACCGTTATAATTGGCCTATCGATTTAGAATATAGTTAATAATTATATTAAACCGCTATAGGATTTTTGGGGTTGGATAAAGACCGTTATTAGAAACTATTGTAGTTGGCCTATTGATTTAGAGTATAATTAATAGTTATATTAGACTACTATAGGATTTTTGGGGTTGGATTAAAACTAATTAGATAAAATAGTTATTTTAGAACTTATAGTTCTAGTCTTATTAACGAATAGACTAGAATTATAAAATCTAATTTAATTAGGAATTAATTTTTTTAAACCTAGATCTATCAATAAGTAGTAAAGGGATTAAAAAAGTTAAAACCTCAAATTAACCTATTTTTACCTTATTACTTTGGGGGTACTTATATCCCTAGAATAAATTTCTAACTATTATTTTTATATATTTTGCGCTATTGGATTTTTATTTTACTAAGGGTTCTCTCTAATAGGGTTTCCTTCTAAATATAATTAACCTATTTCTACCTTATTACTTTAGAGGTACTTGTATCCCTAGAATAAACTTTTAATTATTATTTTTATATATTTTACACTACTAGGTTTTTACTCTACTAGGGGTTCTCTCTAGTAGAATTTTCTTCCAAATATATTTTACGCTACTAGATTTTTACCCTACTAAGGGTTCTCTCTAGTAGAATTTTCTTTTAAATGTATTTTGCGCTACTAGGTTTTTACCCTACTAGGGGTTTTCTCTAGTAGGGTTTTTTCCTAAATATAAGTAATTTTTTAATAGAAAGCGTATCTTAGTTACTACATTAATACATTAAGAAATTTCGAACTTGGAGGGAGTAGGAGGATGGTTCCTCTACGCCGTTAAAATGATAGTTTGCGAATTGTTACTTAACGGTGCAGGGGGTTACTAATACCCCTATAAAAAGTTAAATACTTATATTTATATAAGTTATTTTATATTTCATTTATTATTATTTCTTTACTATTTTATATTTCTTCTTATTATTATTATTATTTTTATTATTATTACTTATTTACTATTATTTATTTCTTCTTATTATTATTATTATTCTTCTTATTCTTATTCTTATTATTCTTCTTAATATTCCTTTCTCTTATTTAAAGGATTTTAATACTAACATTTAATATTTATAAGTAACAAAAATACTATATAAAATTTAATTTTATACTAGGTAGGCGGGACCGGAAGTTTGGAATTAGGGTCGGCCGGGTAGTAAGTAACGGAGCTATAACCGGCCGGGTAGTAGGTCGCCGGTTCGAATCCGGTACGGGTCTTTTTTTTCTACCTTTTTTTTTATTATTATCTTCTAATAATAGTATAATATTTTTTAGAAATGGTATTATATTTTGTAGAAACGGCATTATATCTTTTAGAAACAGCAAAGAAGACTAGATTAAGAAGTTTAAAAAGAAATTCAATAAATTCAAAGATTAAGAAGCGAAAACGTTGTAATAGAGTACAAGGAAGCCGCAAACAATATAATAATAATCCTATTAATAGTAATAGTAGTAGTAGTAGTAATAGCAATAGCGATAATAATAGTAATAAAGACAATTCGGTAAGTAATAAGGAAAACTCTAACCTAAAGTTAGCGAAGAGAAAAAAGCTATTAATAATACTAACTATCGTTAGAAAGGTATGTTTTCTAGTACTTTAGGTCCTTAAAATTTTAATACAAAGTTTATTAAACCTATTTATACGCTATTAAATACTATTTAAGAGCGAACTTTTTAATGCTATTTTCCTAACGTCCTAACGAACTTCGCTAAATCTACCAAACTATTACTCGAAACCTTCTATAGAGAAGTAATAATTCGAATTTAATAATACGCAAATAATTACTACAAGATTAATATATTGTATTAGCAATTCCAAACCTATTATTAGAAGGTCTCTAAACTACCCGATACGCTAAATACTATTATTTAAGAATAATAGTGTAATTAACCTAACCGAGGCCTAAGCTCGAATTTTATTAGGGCTTAACCCCCTTAAATCCTAATAGTAATTAAGGGAGAGTTTAACTAAAAATACGCTAAACTTATTAGCGTAAATTTATATACCAATAGCGCCGACGCATAAAAGAAGCTTGCTAAAGAACGCCTACAAATTCTCTAAGCTATTATTACGCTAAAGGTAAATAGGAAGGATATTTAAATTTTAATTAATAAACTTCTATAGAAAAGGGAGTTTATTATTATTATTTAAATAACTAAGGTCCAGCGAGATATTTACTAAAAATACCTAAAGATTATATAGTAGAATAAGGGAAATAACCTTTATTGTACTACTTACATTTAGGGTCTTATTACCTCTTTAAAATTGCTTTTAGCGTATTTAAAAATTTTTAAAAGCAAGATAGAGGAATACTTAAGTACTAATCTAATATTAATTAAAAGTAAATAGTATATAATAAACAATAAAGACCCAAATAATAATAAGGATAATAAATTATTAGATTTATTACAGAATACATTAAAGAATATTCTTACTAAAATATTAATTAAGGGTATTAATAATATTATATATTCTACCAAAATTATATATTATTATTACCCTCAATATTATTCCTCCTATAGTAGCCTTTCCCCATCCATATACCTTACGTTAAATTATTCGTATAATTTACAGCCCCTTACAATTATTTATATATAAGTATATTCTACTTTTACTATACCTAATCTATATTAGAGATTTATAGCTATTTAGAACCTATAGAATTTATTTATTTATAATTCCGAAATCTCCTATATTTATTATCTTTGGGCTAGGTTCTTCCTCTCTATATTCCCTACCTACTCTTACCCTTATACTTCCCTAAATTCGTATAGTTCAAAGCCGTATAATTACTATTCTTCTAATTAATAGATTAAGCGGACCTCCGTTAAAGTTTGGTAGTAATTTACAAAATAATAATACCAAAGATGCTTATAAGGTAATTACTATTTTCTATAAAACTAATACGTATAAGTAATAAATTCCTAATTAAACCTCTCTTATTCGTTAACAACTATACGTATAATACTAATACGTAATATATTAACGTCTTTACTACTTTAGTAGAGGCGTCTACCTTCCTTCGCTTCGAGTAAAATAAGAATTTATATTAGTACTAGGAACTAGCCAAATCCGGGGAAAGAAGTAACATTATAAACTATTTTAGTACGGAAGCTATTCTATACTTTCACAACGCAGTCGAAATATTATTTATTAATATAAATAATATACTTAATAATACCTAAAAGCGAAAATTATTATATAATTACCTTATTCCCGTACTTTAAAGCGTTATAATAGCCTTCTAAAGAATTAATTATAAGAACTTAAGAGGTATTAACAATTACTATTAATAAATATTATATTAATATTATATACTTATAAGAGTAGAGGGGAATGCTCCCTAGCCTAATTTACCTATAGCTACGTCGCTTACTCCTAATTCCTCTTAATATACCTTCTTAATAAATCCCTACCCAATAAAATTACTTTTACCGAATAGATAGACTCAAGACAGCCTCTCTCTATCCTACAGTATTTTAGTATTTAAATTATATAATTTAAGTAAGGCTGGTATATACCAGCGGAAAGCTTCTTTCGTAGTATCCGTTCTATATAGATATAGTAAAATAGGTACTAAACTTCGGGATTATTAGTATTATTAAAAGCGCTTCGAATTGCCTTCTATTCGATAGTCGAATTATTAGTAAGTATATACCGAAGTAACTATTCCCAAACGTACTATTCTTTAACCTACCTATAGATTATTAATAGTACTTTTACTACTATATTAACATTTACTTTCTCAATTAGAAAGTAGCTATACAATAACTACTTCCCTTATTCGTTTTAAATAAATAGTATATAAAGGTACTAGCTAAACTAATTTGTATTATAAATAATATTTATAAGTATAAGGAAGCTACAGCGTTATAAGGTTTTAAATTATTTAAATAAAGTTTATACTATACCCGAAGATTCTTAGCCGTCTACTTTACGGGTAGTAATAATAAATATAATAAACCAAATTATCGCTTTAAATTCTATTAAATCGGGGTATTACGAAGTAAAATATTCTAATACTTATTTTACTTAAATATCCCTAGTAAAATTATTACTTAATATTCGTTATAAATTAAAATATTTCTTCCGCTACATACGGCCTATATTAATAATATTTTACTTAATAAGCTAGAATCCGCCTACTTTATATAATATATTTTTAAACTTTATATTTCGACTATAATTACCGTATAATTAATTATAGAAAGTAGTAGGAAGTATACTACAACTAACTTCTTTAACTACATACGTCCGAATATTCTTTAAAATTTTATTCTTATTTAAAAACGTTAAAGTATAATTATAGGAAGAATTGTCCAACCCTAGGGTATTAGTAGTATAAAATATAGTAAATAGTTTAAAGCTTACTAATCCGTTCGGGAATATTATTTTACAAACGTTTTTCGGATATTTAATTCTATTACAAATTAATTTCGCTTGTTTCCTAGTACCTCCCCTATTACAATATATATTCTTACTATATAACCAATAATATATAATTTGAACTTTAATTACTATTATAATATTAAATAAATTACTAAATAATTAATTACACCCTTTTTTAACATTAATAAAAATTGTACTAAAAAATAATTAGTAACAAACCTACTCCACCGTAATATAGTCTATTCTTTCGTTGTATAGAAAGAAAACTATCCGGTATTCGTTAAAATTTATTAGAGTACTAAAAAGGTTATTAATATCGGGTTTAATAAAGAGAATTAGAATAGCGGGAGTAATAGGAGTACTAGGAATAGTAAGCTTAATGGGAGTAGTAAAAGTACCGGGAGTAGTAGGCTTAGTAGGAATAATAGGCTTAGTAGGAGTAGTAGGAATATTGGGAGCAGTAGGCTTAATAGGAATAGTAGGAGTACTAGGAGTAGTAAATTTAGTAGGAGTAGTAGGAGCAATAGGCTTAGTATTAGGTTCGGTATTAAATTTAGTATTAGGCTCGGTACCGGATTTAATATTAGATTTAATAGGAAATTCAATTATTTTTAAAATAAAAATTATTTTTAGTATTATACTAACCTAGCCTTTTTTTTTTCTTTTTA
The DNA here is from genome assembly GCF_000182925.2 of Neurospora crassa OR74A. NCBI lineage: Eukaryota > Fungi > Ascomycota > Sordariomycetes > Sordariales > Sordariaceae > Neurospora > Neurospora crassa. The sequence goes on along the minus strand of NC_026503.1, from coordinate 2,881,903 downwards.
CCTTACCCTCCCTTTTAATATTTAGACCTAATAATATTTAAACAAGCTCAGCGCTATTACTTCCAATAAAGTTATCCTAATCTATTAATAGTAGTAGCTCTTATTCGTCCATTTCAAATACCGGTAATACCCTATCGAATAAAATATTATTAAAGAAATTGGGAGGGAGGTCTATAAGGTCGATTTTAATATCCTATAGTTGAAGAATTTGGTCGTAATTAACTGCGAGATCCATTTTAGTAATATTAGTAGTAATATTTGTAATATTCGTAGTAGTAGTTTCCTTTAGTATTATTTAGTAAAAGATCCTTTGGAAAGACGCATTTAAAGGGTAAATTAATTTATCTAATTTCCGTACGTTTTATCTTTTTTTTCGCTAAGTAACTTAATTACTATTATACTATTAATTTTATACTATTTAAAGATTTACTATTTTATAATATTAATAACTCAATAAAAATAATAGTAAATTTAAAACGGACAGCAGAGATCTCTTTATAAGTAGCGTATATACCTATATTTCAATTTGTATTATAGTGCATCGAATGTTGGTCTTGTACTATTGTATTGTGCTATTGCTTTGTATGGTTCGGCTTGACGCGTTTGCGCTGCGATACCTTAATATTTTTCAAGAATCTAGAAAAAAGAATGGAATTTTTGTTATTGTTTTTTTTCTATCGTCTCCACTGGGGCGGTGCTATCGCCCAGGCGGCGCTCTCCGATACGGGTAGATTCAGAAGGTACGTATCATCATGTCTTCCGGATACTCGATTCCCAAATGATTTGTCTGCGGAAGCCGAGAAAATCATCCTAAACCCTTCCAATACACCAAGACGGTATCCATCCCTCTTTTATAGCGTCGGATGTGATGGGATGGATCGACCGTGCCGAACGTGCCTAGCTCTTTTTGCTGCTTTTCGTTGGCTTCTCTTTTCCCTCTCTTGTGTGTCTGAACTGACGCCTGTCTCATCTTGTTGAAGCTGTTCGTTCATCCAGCGTGCTTTGTCATTTTGCATCAATCGTCCCATGTCGTCCCGCTTTCATCTCCATCCCAACCTCCTCGAAACCGCGGATTTCTGCAAGCTTCTCCGTATCCAACTCGGCACGACCGCTACCCTGCCTCTTCGCCGCACACATAAAAGGCACCAGAGATTCACGGCCAGGACCCCGGGCAAAGGAGCTGAGAAAGCTATTCGCTTGCTTCCCGCGCACGCGGTTTCCATCACCGTGACCTGCTTCGATGTGGCCTAGGTAATACCTACTTGGGATTTCGTGTTCCATAGTGAAAAGAACTGGAAGGTTTTATAGGCGCTGAACCCCTAGAGTGCCTGTGATCTCCCCACAGTTCACCAACCGGCCCCGTACTAGTAGACGGAAGACCGTGAACATCAAGGTCAGAGTTTCCACTTCTGACTCGGGTACGCGCAAGTACCTGGCACAGATAGTCGCAGAGTACCAGCATAAGAAAACCCCACCTATTTTTGCCTGCATCCGGATGCCGCGATACAAGATCCGGCTTTAGTTGGAAGTCACCGCTCGCTCGGCACGCACACCACTGGGAAACTTGACATTTTGGCGGTCCCAGCCCGCATAGGTTGCTACACATATCCCGCCGGCGACCTTAACAGACCATCGGCAGCCCGGTGTTAGGAAAACGCCCTTTTGCAACGGTCTACGGTCCGGAAATTGGTAACTACTCAGTCCGGCAGTCTCAATGAGGTTTTTCAGCAAAAAATCGTCCAGAAGCTCCACCTCCACGGACAGAGTGGACGCAGATACGCGCGCCGGACGTTACGAGTCGACGCAGCCTTCTGGCACTTCAGGTCCAAGAAGTCCCTACTCGCACGCAAAGCGTTCGCACTCACAGTCGCCGCCGCCGCCGCCGCCGCCTCCAAAGTCTCTAAGGCCGCCCACGCAGACGCAGCAACACCGATTGTCCCCCACCAAACCCGTGTTTTCGTCCCCCTCGGGCACCCGTTCGCCGTCCGCCAAAAAAACTCACAGGTCGGACAGTCAACCACGCCGGGATCATTCTCCCCCGACACCACCTCCGCACTACAACCTTCCCCCAACACCACCGTCGGGCTCAACTTCTAGATCTGCGAGTGCGCGCGATCCCACAAAACACTCGTCGTCGTCATCGTCGCATCAGCCGCGCTCCTCGACCAGTTCCCGCAGCAGTTTCGGCCGCCACCCAGTCGACCCCGCCGCTGCGTCTGACAGCCGTTCCCGGTCAACTTCCTTCCGTCGAAAAAAGGTCGACACAGACATCCACCCGCTGAACCTGCCTCCCGAGCAGCGCAAACGCTTTTCTGATCTGTCCGGCTTTAGTGTTCGAAATTCAATGGAGTTCGACAACAAGGAGAACGGCGCGGCTTCCGCAGCCTCGCCGCCGCCGCCGCCGCACAAGCAGCAACCGCAGGACCAGCAAGCTCAGCAGAAGCCCACACCGCCCGCTCACGGAAGCACGTTTACCGTCCCCATGTCCAACGGTGCCGATGCTGCTCAGACTAATGACGGCGAAGTTCCTACCCCTCCTCCCCATCGCTCGCAGCCTACTACCCCCGTGCAGAGCCCTGCCGAGCAGGCAGAGGGCTTCAAGAATGAGGGCAACAAGTTCTTCAAGGCAAAGGATTATAACCAAGCGATTGTGCATTATACCAAGGGTAAGAAGGCGGCCAGGTTCGAGGATTAAAAAAAAAAAAAAATTGAGGCAGAAACTAACTTGGGCATAAACAATACAGCCATCGTCTTGCAGCCCGAATCCGCAACATATCTAGGAAACCGTGCGGCAGCCTACATGTCCGCCGGCAAGTATAAGGATGCTCTTGAGGACTGCACTCGCGCAGCGGAGCTTGACCCGAACAACCCCAAGATTCTGTTGCGTCTGGCCCGTATCTACACCAGCCTTGGCAGACCCGAAGAGGCCATCGCCACTTTCGGCCGCATCCAACCGCCCCCTTCGGCAAAGGATATGGCTCCCGCTAGGGACATGTTAAACTATATCCAGGCCGCCCAGAAGGCTCTCCAGGAGGGCACGGCCGCTTCCATGGTTCTGCACCCCCTCGATATGGCCGAAAGGCTCCTGGGTATCGGTGCTAGCCGGCCCAGAAAGTGGGTTCTGATGCGTGGCGAGGCTCTCCTCAGGTTGGGCGATATCAACTCTCTTGGTGAGGCTCAAAATATTGCAATGTCGCTCCTCAGGAGCAATAGCCAGGACCCCGAGGCTCTCGTGATCCGTGGCCGTGCGCTTTATGCTTCAGGTGAGAACGACAAGGCAATTCAGCATTTCCGCAAGGCGCTCAGCTGCGATCCCGACTTCAAGGATGCCATCAAGTGGTTGCGTGTCGTTCAGAAGTTGGACCGTATGAAGGGAGAGGGCAACGATGAATACAAGGCTGGCCGTTGGCAGAAGGCCCTGGAAAAATACACTGCGGCGTTGGAGATTGACCCGTCAAACAAGGGCACCAACTCCAAGATTCTACAGAACCGCGCCTTGTGCTACACCAAGCTGAAGCAGTTTGACGAGGCCATCGCCGACTGCGAAAGAGCCATCAGCCTCGACCCTTCTTACCTCAAGGCCCGCAAGACCAAGGCCAACGCGCTTGGCTTGGCCGAGAGGTGGGAGGACTGTGTTAGGGAGTGGAAGGCACTGCAGGAGCTCGAGCCTGAAGACAGGACCATTGCTCAGGAAGTCAAGCGAGCCGAGCTTGAGCTCAAGAAGTCGCAGAGGAAAGACTACTACAAGATCCTTGGGATCGACAAGAATGCGGATGAGACCCAGATTAAGAAGGCGTACCGTAAGCTCGCCATCGTCCACCATCCCGACAAGAATCCCGGCGATGCCTCCGCCGAAGCCAGATTCAAGGATATCAGCGAAGCTTATGAGACGCTTAGTGACTCTCAGTAAGTCCCTCCCCTGCCCCTCCTAGTTGACGAGTTTGCTAACACCCCGAATAGAAAGCGCGCTAGGTACGATAGTGGTGACGACCTAGTGGACCCGTCTGATATGTTTGGCGGTGGCATGGGCGGTGGCATGGGTGGTATTGACCCTGAGATCATTATCCAGATGATGGGTGGCCAGGGTGGTCATGGCTTCGGTGGTGGTGGTTTCGGCGGCTTCGGCGGTGGCGGCTTCCCTGGAGGCGGTCGCTCCCGCGGCAGGGGAGGTTTTGGCGGCGGCGGCTTCCACTACCAGTGACAAACCCACGAAGATGATAACGAGTACGAGGGCGACTTTGACGATGATAATGACGGGTATCTGTCCGAAGACGACGCTACCGAGCATCACGATGAGCACGGACGGACCCACAGAGCTTGGGGAAAAGGAAAAGCAGGCAACGACATGGATAGCCGAGTGGCATGGCTCAGATCATGGGGTATCTGGCTGGTCGCTGCCGTTGTGCTTTTGCCTCCCCATCTCTTGGTTCTGCTCCTTGTGTGGTATGCATGCCTAAGTCTCTTCAAAAAGTTCATGGCTGCCGTCAGACGCGGCTAGCGTACTTCTGGTATCTCAGTCAGAGAGTGACTGAGACCGCGTCTGGGGTATGCAACCCCTTGGCTCATGCCAAATTTCAGGAAAGATGCCTGAGCGTGTAAGAAGCGATGGAGCAGAAAAAAAAAGACGGGTGTTTTCTTTTACAAATTGGTCAAGGCATAGACTTGTTTCATTGGTTCATAACCTCACATACCCTTTCCCCGGAAAAGTTGCGCCACGCGCATCCTTCGTCTTCCACCATTGTCTTGTTATCGTCTCGACCATATTTCCAGGCCGTTGTTGGGCTATGAGTTGTCGCAGTCATGCACACGCCCATATGGTTATCCTTATCCGGCACTGTGAGATGGAAGTCAGTGGCGTTATGTGTCTAGGTTTCTGGATTGAGGATGTAACCGATTTTCCTTTTTACATATCGGATTGCACATAGACTGACAACTCATATAAAAGTCTGGTGAAATGGGGCTGCTTATCATGGTTTGGTTCTTTGAGTATGCTTGAAGACGAAGCAGAAGAATACTTAGACACCATATATTCAGGATAGAGCTTTGAACTGGCAGCGAGTAAATATGGCACATACAGCGATTATTCCTGTCGCGCAGTATTCATTGAGTCAGCGATGCCGGCATTCGGAAAGACCTGAACAAACGTTCGTGGCAGCCGGTCGATGAACAACACTGGTTGCACTGTGTTGCTAGTTTGTAATTAAGGGTGAGCGGACAACGTGTGGTGTGGCGCCTCTGAATCCTAACTCAAGGATCTAGACATTATCTTCAGATTTTGAATAAGGTTTGAATACAGATTACCGTTCCTAGCTTGTGGTTTGCTTCAATTTGATATCTCTTTTCTATAGTTGCCATCTTTCTTACCATAGTACATGTACATCTTGCCAGATTAGGTGACTTGGGTCATAAATGTCAATTTGGTGATAAGAGCGGACAGCTGGGTAGTTATTATCTACTTGGAAGGTCTCTCATCAAATCTGGGGCGAATACTGCATCCAGGGAGAGAAAAAAGAAACAGACAGAGAGATAGATCTGTTCAGATCAAAGACGACACAAGCTCACCACAACAGGAGGCAAGCTCAATGCCGGGATTGGTTCACAAAGCCACCAAGATCTCGCGTGTCCGTTCTGGGGTCAGAATGAAGGACAAGGAACCGTGGCAGTAAGTACTGGCAGTACGAGCCGAAGGGGCAGGTACGGAGGGAGGCATGTGGGTGTACGTAGCGGTGTTAGCGGGGAGCTTGGGCCCCCTGTCTGAAATTTGGAGGCCACGATTCATCTTCGGTGCCAGAGTCCCCGATCCGCACCTGCCAATCCGCCATCCGCAGAAAGACAACTTGACAACATCCCCCATCACCAATCCGACCAGTATCCATCGGTCCAAACCGACGAACCCTGTGGAAGCCGCCACACCTCACTTGACACGGTCGCACCACCTTACCTTTTGTTCCCAGCCATCTCCAGCAACAATCTGGAAACAACTTCCACTCCTTTCTCCCACAGTCCAATATTAACTACTAGACTACGCTGGCCTAGACAGAGCAGAGGATCCCCGCGGCAGCTCCAACAAAAGCGCCCTGCTCGGCCTCTCCAGTCCCTAGCTGCAACTTGTCCTCGACATCTTTTCTTGGGAATTGCAGCCTGACCGCCGTCTACTTCGGACGCCAGCAGCTTCTCGCCACGATAGGTACTCACCATGAGTACTGATTACGCCTACGACGAGGAGGGCCACCTCTGGCCCTTCTTCGTGTTTACCCTTACGTCCATCGTCACCGTACCCATCACGTACTCGCTAATAAAATCGTCGCGGAACGACCCAGCTGCCGCTCTTAAGCGCATCCAGACGGACTACAAGCACGACCAGTCGGCGGTAGTCGACACATTACGCAAGTCGGAGAAGCGCAAGGACGGTAGCAAGCCATGGCTAATCGCCCTCGTCATCGCCGGGTGGGCTGTCATGGGCTACATGATCTACCTCATCAAGACCACCGACGCCCCGGTACAACACCTCTGGAACCCCTATGACATCCTGGGCATCGCCGAGAGCGCCACCGAGAAGCAAATCAAGAAGACGTACAAGATGCTCTCCCTCAAGTTCCATCCCGACAAGGCCCGCCCCGACGCCTCCAAGAACGAGACCATTGACGATCTGAACCGCCGCTACGTTGAGATCTCCAAGGCATACCAGGCTCTGACGGATGAGGACGTGCGCAACAACTTTATCCAGTTCGGCAACCCCGATGGAAAGCAAGGTTTCAGCATCAACATCGCCCTTCCCAAGGCCATTGTCTCCGATGGCAATGGCAAGTACATTGTTCTGATCTACTTCGCCCTGTTTGGTGTCCTCCTCCCCTATCTGGTCGGCTCCTGGTGGTACGGCACACTTCGACGCTCCAAGGAGGGTGTTCTTATGGAGAGCGCCAACCGTTTGTTCAAGGAGTATCAGGACAACATTGACGAGGGTGGTGTAGTGGCGGCTCTCAGCAGTGGCCAGGAATTTGAAGACCTGTTCAAAGGCGACAAGGCAGATGCCGGCCTCTCCAAGATCGAGTCCAAGGTTATGGCTTCCGACGAACTTCCACCCAAAGAGAAGAAGAAGCTCGAGGACGTTGAGAACGGCCCCCGGAGAAAGGCTCTCGCTCTTCTCTGGGCTTACCTTGGGCGCATTGAGCTTGGTGATGCTACTCTTGAGAAGGCCAAGTTCCAGGTCGCTCCTATTGCCCATGCTCTGAACAAGTCTTTCAATGCCATCGCCCTCGCCTACATGAACACTGCTCCACTCCTCGCCTCCTACTTTGCCAGCCAGCGCCTCATCCAGGCCATCCCGCCCAAGGCTTCTCCTCTGTACCAGCTTCCACACTTCAATTCGGCCGTTGTTCGGGCTGTCGAGGGCGACTCCCGTGTCCACACCACTGTCCAGGCCTTCATGGACCAGCCTGATGCTAAGCGCCGCAGCCTTGTTGTTGGAAAGGGCCTCTTGACCGATGCTCAGTACAAGGAAACCATCGCCTATGCCAAGCAGCTCCCCTACCTCCGTGTCGCCAAGGCTTTCTTCAAGGTCACTGGCGAGAAGTTCATCATTCCCTCTTCCCTCGTCACCCTCGTTGTCAAGGGCCGCTTCGTTCCTCCCGGTAGCGAGAAGGTACCTGACGTCACCCCCATTGATCTCGAGGACATTGACCCCGCCGAAGACGATCTTGACGCCATCCTCGGCCGCAAGAAGACCAAGAAGGTCGTCGGCAAGGACGAAAAGGGCAAGCCCATCTACGAGGAGTCCGCCGAAAGCGAGGACGTTTACCCACCGCTTGCTTCCTCCCCTTACTTTGCCCGCGACCACAGCCCCAGATGGCACGTCTTCCTTACGGATTCCAAGCAGGGACGCGTGGCCGTGCCGCCTTTCACCTTTGTCAGCTTTGACAGGCCCATTTACGAGTCGGACGGCAAGACGCCGACGTTCGCCATGCAAACCATGAAGGCGCAGTTCCAGGCGCCGCCACAGGCCGGCCATTACACGTTTGTCATGCACGTGGTGTGCGACAGCTATGTCGGGTTCGACACCAAGATGGAGGTGACGCTCGTGGTGGAGGACGCGAGCCGGGCGGCCGAGATGAAGGATGAGGAGGAGATTAGCGAGCCTGAGGAGGGTGAGTTTTTTCCTCCCTTTTCCCACCATCCACCACATTCGCATAACAGAAAGCTGACCACAATCGCTACAGATTCTATTGCCGGCATCATGAACGCAGCAAAGGGTGCGCCGACAAAGCAGAGGGTTGTCAAGGACGAGGAAGACTCGGATGAGGAAAGTGGGACAGATGATGATGAGGACGATGACACGAGCGACACTAACACGGATACGGAGCCTGAAAACTAAATTTGGCTTTCTTTCGCTTTATTCGCTTAGTCGTTCTTCATATTTTGTAAACTTTCTTTTCAACATCATTAAGAATGGGTGTATGGGTCGGTTGGTAAGGTTAAGGTGGGGTGTGTGGTCTCCTTAAAAAGTGATGGAGCGGCTTTGACAGCGAAAGACAAAATCTCATTATAGTTTGGACAGTCTGTCTGGTTATTACAACTTGAAATCTGGCAGGCTGGTTAGACTTTTACATGTTGTTGTGTACATAATTATCTTCTCACGGTACTGTAGCGGTTGAAAGCCAGGCGCGGATCCTCGAGCTGAATGTTCGTGTGCCGCAACGCAACGCAATGCACTTAAGTACATGGGTATCATATTCTCTATTCACTTCCTTTTCGTATTTCCCATTGGCTTATCACCTTTTGCCACCAACCCTCTTCCACTTCTTCTCAGGTCGTCCGCCGGCCAACGAACCCGATCCCACAGATCCAGCAATCCAACCACGAAACAGAAGTCGAGAAGGGGGTTGTCAGGCGGCTTGAGTGGCGCCTTTTGTCAACCCCCTTTGATTTCAAAGGTTAGGGAGATGGCCCAACCCCCAAACCGCATCACAACCCCCAAGTACGTGACCTGGTAACTGGGTATCCCATCCTATATAGAAAGATGTGCTAGTCTAGTTCTAGTAGCTCTGTCTTTGTCGCATAATATTCTTGATTTCATTCCTTCTTGCGCAGTCTTCATCCCCTCCTTGTCTTCCTCCTGCACGTAAACTCAAAGGGTAGTTCCGAGCCATCATGCCGCTGAGATATGCAATTCTCGGCTCTACCTCTCTCCTCTATTTTCCTATTTCTGTGCTGAAAATCGGCTGCTTCCTCGTCTTCTTCCTCATCCCACCCTCTTCTTAGGGGGGTAAAAAGTACTAATCTCAATCCCAGTTCAGTCCATCCTCGTCGCGGGGCTGACTGGCTGATGGGATTTCACGCTGTCCTGGGCTGCTGCGCAGCAAAACGGGCAGAGTTCCACCTGGCATTTCTGGATCGACGGAGCTGCTGTTTCTCAGCCGAATTGTATAAAATTATGCGTTTAGGCGGCGACCTGCATATCGGTTCCGGACGCCTTGGCCACGCTCGGGTACTTGTTAGCAACGGGAATGTCGGAGACGGACTGGCCGCGGGCCTTGGCGGTAAGGGCGATGAGTTCCTTAAGCATGAGGTCGCGCGTGTTCTTGCAGAGCTCGTCGACGTCGGCGGTGGTGAGGCCGGTGGTGTCGATGGGGTCGAGGACTGTGAGTGAGGTGAAATGGTTAGTATTTTGATAGCACAAGAAGGAAGTGAAGGAAAATGAAGGAAGGGAGAGAGGGGGGAAAGGTAGGGGTTATATATACCCTTCATAGGAATGACTCCGGCGTTGAAGACGAAGTCCTTCACGTTAAGGACGTGGCTATAGTTGGCAACGACAACTGGCACAATGGGAACCTGAGCCTGGACAGCCAAGTGGAAAGCGCCCTTCTTGAATGGTAGCAGCTCGGGCTCCTTGGAGTAGCTCCTGGTTCCCTCGGGGAACATGTAGACGCTCTGCTGCTTCTTCTGGATCTGGTTGGCGGCGCCGGCCATAGCGGCGCGCGCGTCGGTCTTGCTAGCGCGATCGATGAAGATGGAACCCGAGAGGGACATGAACCAGCCGAGGAATGGGGTCTTGCGCAGCGAGCTCTTGGCCGTAACGGAGCAGTACTTGGGGAACATGCAGCCCAGCATGAGCACGTCGAGCTCGGTCTGGTGGTTGCCAATGAAGACGGCGGGACGGGTTTTGCCGAGGATGTTCTTAGGGTCGTCGATCTTGAACCGGACGCCCGTGGTCAGCGCCATGACGTACTTGAAGGAGCGGCCGACGGCCCATTGCGCGCTCTGGCCGTGACCGAGCAAGGAGAAGGCAATGGAGGTGATGACGCCGAAACCGGCGCAGAGGAGCAGCGAGAGGTAGCTGGCGAGCGAACGGGCCACGAAGGCTGCTCGGGGCAGGATGAGGGACAGCATGTAGAAGCCAATGGTGAGGGCGACGCAGCCTTCGAGGAAGTAGACCGGGTAGTAGAGAAGACTGGCCATGACAGCGGTGACTAGACACCCAACGGTCCCAGAGGTATGTTTTTATTCCGCAAGTGGGACTCGGAAGGGGTTTGCGATGCCGCTAAAACGGGGTCTGCCCTGCGGAAAGATCGGGACGTCGCGTGTGGTTGGAAATATGACGCAGGCAAGACGGGGGGTGCTAGATAGCGGTCGGGGAAAGGGCAGTAGGGTCGGATATGCGTTTTCGTCGGATCCAAGTCTGGGCCAGTATGGTTAAGAGGTTAGTCTGAGAGAAAGAAAAGACCGGGCATCACATGGTCTGCTTCCGAAGCAAGACGGGAAGGCACAAGCACAAGTAATTGGTAACAGCCGGTCAGCGGACTTACAGCGGCGCAAAGTGTGCAGCAGTCTTGGCCTTGCAGCGTGGGAAGGAACCGAGATGTTGTTGGGGAAAAGGGTATCAGGGACCTGGTTGCTGGTGAGAGAGAGAAAGAGGAAAGGGCTGGCGTGACACAGGATCTGGTGTGTAAGACTGGAGGTAGCTTCAGCTGCTGTTTGAGAGTGACTGTGATGGATGAAAGTAGAGAGAAGATGTATTCACGTTCACCGACAAGAGAGATACAAACAGGACGGCGGCACAAGAGAGGCTGGACACACGGCACAAGCAATAAGACGCAGCAGCTGAAGCAGAAGCAGAAGCAACAAATGAACGACGTAGCCGATGGGATGTTGCAGTTCTGTCGCAAGCAATTCATCGGCACAGGTTGGGGATTCAAGAGTGTGGGGTTCCTGACTGAACCGTGGGATCGATGACTGCTGATCGTGCCGTTTGATTGGTTCATAGAATTCCCGTCGTCCTGTGCACCACAGTTGCGGTGCCTGTCATGACCGTGTCTTGTTGAGGCTTAATTTTTCTCTTCAGAACCCTTTGGAATCTCTTTGACCAGCTGGGCGTATAAGCAGCCGGGCCCAACGAATCACCATATTGTTCGCAACGGCTGAACGAATACCAAGTACTCTACCAACACTGATTTCATTGCGCTCCATCAGTTATCGTAGGGCCGATCCTCCATACAACCTACCTAAAGATTGAGGAGGTGTTTTCACATGTCAGCATTTATTTGCGTGTGTTACCGTGGTGTCACTACGAGCGGAGTTTGGGCGTTCAACAGGAAATCTTTGGGGATCTGATGACATGATGCCAGGCAGGTACGAGTGGTGCCCCAGACTTGGCCAGGCCAATCCTTCTTCAGGTGCTTGACCACGCCCAAGGAATCTGATCAATTGGGTTTAGCATGCTGCGTACCATTTGAGCCAGCCAAGGCGTTACACTGATACGACAATTACGGATGTAGGGGCCATGTATTGTAAGTTTGATACCTACATGGAAACGCTCCCCTCCCTCGTTCCCCTGGCGTTCAAGCAAGTTCTTTCCGCCATGGCCCGCATCAGATCATTTCATTCCACTTCCTATCCCTCCCCTTGCCGTCACGAGTCGCCGTCTCAGGTCGGTCACTGCCCAGACACCTCCAACTACAGCACCTGCTAGAACAACAAACAGCGACCGCCCCGGCGTTTTGACCCTCGACTCCAACACCACCACCGACCGCACAACATCACTTTCGTCGCCGCTTGTATTCATTTTCACCGGCGCGATCCTGTCCAGTAACGCTTCTGTCACACAGCAAAGTACACGCGCCGTCACCCAGACGACCGACCGACTACTGTGTGGCAAACTCACGTGTCGAACAATTGCGACCGCAATTGACCACTACACCCACTGCATGGTGGTCAATTGGTGGGGGGTCCACATGATATCATGGTCTCAGTCCAGCACATGCGACTGCGATAATCAACCGCCCGTCTTCTCCAAAAGACCGCCGACATAGCCCTACCTCCAAATTGCCAATTGCCAGACAGCCGCCATGACCCCCTACAGAGGGCGACAGCCGTCCCTCTCCCTGCGATTGCCCCAGCCGTCGGCCTCGGCTGTCCTTCCCGACCTGCCTCCCATATCGGCTCTGTTTCTGATCGACTTCGATGTCAAGGCCGGATATACCATTGTATGGAAACGATCGGTCCCCGGGCTGGAACTCGATGGCGTTGTCGAGTACAAGAGTCTTCCTTCCGGCCTCCATACCGTCACCGACGACTTGGTTTACTTTGTCCACGAAGGGGGACATGCTGGCTTGAGCGCCTTCGTCAACGCCAGGACAGATGAGGAGGAAAACCGCCATGCCCGTATGATTGCTGTTGGGGTTTTGGTTCCGTTGGTATATGGACGGCTAGGAAGGTCATGGCGTCATGCCGACCGGCTCAAGGATATTGCTAGGTAAATAACGGTGCTGTGTGATTTGGAAGGCTTGCAACGTCAGGGGCTAACGCTGGATCTCGACTTATAGCAAACTTGTTGTCGACCGTCAACAGACACATCTGCTGGAGGACTATTGGGCCCAGAACGGGATACAGGATGGCGCTCACCCGCCGCCACTACCGGAAGCTGCGCTAGACTCGCCCGCCCTGAGCTACAAGGGGGGCCGTCCCGGGCCCGGAAAGGGCCATTCAAGAAATAGGTCCGCATCGGACGGCACCGTTTTGATGTCCTCACCTCACAGACTCTCGCCTTATCACCCTGCTTGGAGTTTAACTTCGCTTCTTGATACATTTGGACCCCTTATCTTTCCCATTCACCGTGCTGCCTTACTGCGCAAGCGTATACTAATTTCTACTCATGCTCCCGTACATGAAGCTTGTAATTTCGGTACGCTGTGTGGAACCTTGGGTGACTTCGGGATAATCTTGCTTACATACCTTGCTAGTGTACAATCTCTCTGTCCTATCCAACATCCCTTTGTCAGTCTCCGATCTGGTGGATCCTGCGGCATCGACCCAACGTCTGCGACCGCTGTTCAACATTGGTGTTCACGATATTGGGTATCTTCTAGAGCACCACGCGGCAATGAAGCGTCATCTCAGGGGTGACAACCTTGAAACCGACAATGATCTTGCGTCTAGTATTACTGCGGAGGAGGCTGCAACCGGATGGATTGCTTGTACAACAGATACCATCCTCACGATCAAGGATGGTCTATGGGATATGCTCATTACATTGCCGCCACCACACTCGGGCAACGCAAAGGAGCGCATGTGGCCAACTGTCGAGTGCCCCAAGGGCGTGCCAATCAAGGCTACGCAGCGAGATCTAAGGAGGTTCAAGTGGCTGAAAATGAGCCTTGCTCGAATTGACCCAAAATCAATGACCACACCCCAGATTCTTCGCAGTCCATTATCTGACAGAACAAGCCCGCGGTCGGTATCAACGCCTAACGTACCCAACAGAACGCCGACAATCTCCCTGACCAGACCGACCGAGACCTCTCGACCGGTTACTGCGACATCTCAAACACCCCCGCTAACACGAGCCAACTCAGACGATGACGCCGAGCGAGTCGTGGAGCCGACTACATGGGCAGCCCTAGCCTACTCTGGGTTTATATGGTGGGCCTCGGCAGGCGAGCAAGGCCACAGTGATGAGGTCGACGAGTTGGCGCACGACAGCGCTTTGCTTGCCGATCTTACAGGCAACACTCCGAAGATGGCAGGACGCACACATAGGAGGACAAGTTTTGGCACTGCCTCTTTGATCGGCAACAATCTTGAAGAGGGGGGTATAACAGAATCGGACTCGTCACCTACCGCCCAGCAAGACGGAGCACGGGAAATATCCGATGAGGAGCAGGCCCGCATTGAGCTTGCTATTATCGCCTACTTCCATCGTCTAACTACATCTGTGCTCTCTGTCTTGGCAGACCTCGTCGACAGTGCAGATGATGATGATCTGCTCGACCTTGACATCGACCCTAATGCGGGTGGTGAGGAAGAGTACAGGGATGATTATAACGATGTCGACGATCAGACTGGATTGCTATATAGTCAAGAGCGATCCGGAGTCCAAGGTAGTCATCGTGGAGGTGAAGGCGAGGACGACGAAGCCGAGTATGAAGGCTGTTTGCGGGGGTGGATAAGAGTCGACAGCGAAGCGCTGGCACACATGGGCCTAGATGTGTGGAGCAAGAGTGACGCAGATTTTGTGAGCGAGTTGACCACGAGGTATTTTAGGAGGAGGGCGTATGTGGAGAATAAAGGTGTTGAAGTGTGTGGGTTGAAGGTTTGTTAGCCTAACCCCCTTCTCAATGCATTTGTTTTTGTTTTTCGTCAAGCAGGGCATTGGTGGTGGGTCTTCCTTTCTTTATTTTTGATTTGGCGGACTATTCGGGTTGTATGGCGTTGAACTTTTCGGGATGGGAAAATGGGACAGAGTACTTGAACTTGGTTGTTTTGTGAAGACCGTATCATGTCACATATGTTTTGTTTCATCTGAGTTCTCGTACCGGCACCCCTGTAGGTTACCCAGGAAACGACTGTTTGGTAACCCGCACGCACTCAACGCCGCAATTCAAATCCCATCATCAACCTTTCACCCACTCACCACTACCCCTAGAGCTAAATCTTTGCCCCCAGCGGCCCCAGCGCCCTCAACGCCTCTCTCGTCCCCTCCGCCGTCTCCTTCACAATCTTCACCACCTCTCTAAACTCGGGAATCCCCGCATCCCCCATGCACTCATACATCCACCCCTCGCTCGTCGTGACCGTCACTCCCTCCTGCCTCAGCCTCGCCAGCGCCACGGGAACTTCTTCCTTGTTACAACTCGAGACCCCATCCGCAATCACGTAGATCTTGGTGTTGGGATGCTTCTTCCGCAGGGCCAAGCACGTCTGCGTCACGCAGATGTGCGATTCGATTCCCACCAGAGCAATGTGCGAGGGGATACTGGCGGGCGAGGAGGAGAACAAAGAGGCGAGAGAGGGCGTGTACATGCCAAAAAGAGTTTTGTCGAGGTCGGCGGCGACGAGAGGGTGTAGGCTGCTGCTGCTGCTGCTGCTGCTGCCACCACCGTCTTTTTGGGTGAGAAAGGGTTGCAGTTCGGAAACGGTTTCGCCTAGTTTGGCCCGGGTCTGGGTGGTGACGTAGATGGGGATGTGAAGGGCGTGGGCGAAACGGAGGAGTTTGGTGGTTGTTGAGACGCTGGAGATATGATGATGCTTGTGAGATGGGGCCTGTTACAGTCAAAGATGAGGAATGGGGAAAAAACCCCATATAATGATACTTACACTTTGTCAAACTCATAGATTGCGTTGCGGAACTTCTCTTGAATGTCACACACACTATTGTTCATTGTAAGAGAGACAGAAATCAAGAATGAGGATGGGGTCTCGTGAACCATGGACGTTGACGTACAAGAGAGCTGGCTTTTCTGGTATTAGATTGAATGGTCAGTTTAATGAAAATTTGAAGAGGTGAAGAGTGAAAGGGCGTTGTAGAGCGTTTGGGACAGCTTCCACATATGAACATACCGAAGGCTCTCTGTTTCGGAGTGGAGTCAGTCATGATGGGTGAACGTCGTGTTTGTACAACGGGTAGACGGTGGGAAATTGCTGAGGCAGATATCGCAATAGTTGATGGTCTGTAAAGTGATTTAGGAGTTATGCTCCTATATAACAAGGACGAGGAAGGTCTTGCGACGAAGGACACACTCATGTTTGATCACAGGGAAGGCGGGGAAGGGCGAGGGGTACCGAGTTCCGGGGTACCATATGCGGGAGGAGGTTGCTCTATTAAAGTAGCGGGTAGGTAGCCGAGTATGGTACATGCCGATCTAACCCCGCATCCCGAGCTCGCTGTAGCGTCACCGAACGAACGACGGGAGCGGTCGGCATCCATTGAGATTCGGCATAGGCCTGATGTTCATCTAGATACCCTCAAGCATACTTCAACATCGTGCGTGTTTCCACCCAAGGTATCTCTCATTTCTTCATCGGTTCCTCAATCCCTCTCTGCTTTCCATATCACCCAAACATACGCGCCTACGACAACCGAGTAAGCTTAGCACTCTTCAGCCACCCCATCCTTCCCTGGCCCGTCTCCCTCCTAATCTTGAACAACTCATCCAAAAACGCCGGCACAAACGTTCCGGGGCCTTGGACATCCCTTCGTTCAGCCGCTCTCTCCGCCGCAATCTCAAAGTGCAACAATGCCACCACCGTAGCCACCAGCTTATCGTTGGGGTAAGCCGCCACGAAAGCCGAGATGGTCGTCCCCAAAACGCACCCCGTTCCCGTCACCATCTCCAAGTAGGCGTGCCCGTTGTCGATGCGGAACGTGTGTTGCCCGTCACTGAGGTAATCGCTTTCGCCGGTCATAACGACTACGTTCTTCTCGCGCAAGGCAAGTTTGCGGACTAACTCGGCCTTTTGCGAAACTTCTAGCTCTGCGGAGGAGTCGACGCCCCGTTGTTGGAAGGTTTCGCGCTCGTAGATGCCGTAGACGGTGCGGATCTCGCCTTCATTGCCTTTGATTATGTCCAGATAGCCGTGGGAGAGGATGGTCTTGACGGCGGAGCGGCGGAGGGTGGTGGCGCCGGCTCTGCAGGGGTGTGGGAAATGTGTTAGTGGTGTTCCAGAAGCCTCGACGATGGTCTTCTGTTTTTTTTTTTCAGGAGACGAAGATGATGCTTACCCGACTGGATCGTATACAACCGGTTGGCCGACCGAGTTGTACGCCCGCAAAGCCTTGAGATAGTTCTGTAGCCCGTCTGGGTCGACGGTACCCATGTTGACGACTAGTGCGCCCCCTAGCTTGCACAGGTCGAAGGCTTCCTCTCCGTTGTTGGCCATGATGGGCGATGCCCCGATGGCGAGGGCGACGTTGGCTGCGAAGTTTTGCACCACCTATACACATTCCAAATCAGCCAAGTGTTCGTTGGGAAAACCACAGAAAGGCGCATAGGATTGTTGTGCCCACCAAGTTCGTCATGTTATGCGAAAGCGGCTTCTTCCTAGCAACCTCCAGAACCACCTCCGGTACAAGCTCAAGAATGCTGTCCGCCGTCTCCGCCCTCGGGCTTGTAGCTGCCCTGACAAAAGGCGGCTGCGAGTTAAATAGACCGAGCAAGTTCTTCGCCGCCGCTTCTGGGTCCGGAGCAGCCACGAGGGCGCTCACCACCGCGACACCATCGAGCTTCTTGCTCGGGGCCTCACTCTGATACACGATCCGCTGGAGGTTCTCGGCGTTGATGCCACCAATACAGACGGTCTTGACGTGGTCGTACCCGGCATCCGCCATGGCTTGGAGAATGTCGCGGACGCCGGCGGCGCCGATGATATTCTTGGTGTTGGTCTTTCTGTGGGTATGCGATTAGCGTCGAATGCATGACGACATGTATGCTCGGCCTCGGAATGATTATGAGGTGACGACGGTGACATGTGGAAGCCTCTTTCTCTCTCACTCACGTCGGAGTGGCATAAACGGTGCCAATGCCAAGGTAATCTGCGCCGCCTTTGCAGGCCACCATGGCTTCTTGTATGGTGCTGACCGTAACTCCGATGATGGCGTCAGGGCCGAGCAGCCGCCTGGCGGTGGATAGTTCTGTTGGAAAGCAAGTTAATCCTTCTGTATATTTCTCCCTCTCTCTCTCTCTCTCTCTCTCTCTCTCTTCGGTCATGTCCCGAGCGAGTGAGAGAAGCTGCTGATGAGCATAGGCAACTAACCCATATCATCCTGCCCAATGTGAACACCCTCGCAGCCAACCGCCAGGGCAACATCTACGCGATCGTTGATGAGCAGCGGGACGTTGTACTTTTTCGTAATGGCGTGCAGCTTCTTGCCCATGGCAATCATGTCCCCGGTATCGCTCGTCTTTTCGCGGAGCTGGACGATAGTGGTGCCACCCCTGACCGAGGCCTCGACGACCTCGCAAAGGTCCCGGTCGCCGAGGATGGCGGGGGTAGAGTCCGTTACTAGATAGACGGCATAGTTTACGTTGTTCCGGTCCATCCTGAAGACGAAACGGGATTGCCGCTGGGAGAAACGAGGTGGGAGAGTGGTGGTTGAGGGGCTCGATCTCCAAACACAAACCCGGACGCCTACTAGTGGTTACCAGTAATGCACGCTTCCTTGGTTGGTGCTGCAAGCGTATAGTAACCGTACCGCTGACCGGCTGGCTTGATTTTTTCGAGGGCCAAGAGGGGGGAACCTGTACGTAGTGTAAGTATCTATTGCGTGAATCTGCAAGTGCAAGTGCGTGGTAAGGATTCGAGTGATTTCTTGTAGGCGTCCAGTGTTCGGCTATCATAGGTTTACTGTGTGTGGCTTTGGACAGGAGGCAACATATATCACTTAGCGTTACACCATAAAACTGCTTGAGCTTGGCAGTTATCTATCACGATAACTATTCTATCGATCATGCATCGCAGGTTAATCGTAGTTAGAGTTTGACGTGAGATCCAACACTGTCGTAGTTTTCCAAGTAAGCGGTAAAGTTACACAGTGCGAAGAGTGTCCATTATCTATGCCATAGCTTCATTGATGCATTACCGTACGTTACACATGCAGTACCGTGAATCATCAACGATCTTAACGAGTCAGAGTTGACACTTGAGGATTTCCAAGCCGTCATGATTGTTCCTAAGCATGTTCATATCGATTTACAGGTTTCCGATGCCTCTCTTTTCCAGCAAAACCCACCCTGCTCATTAAACCCTTGATCCGTAACCGTTTCATTGCCAAGGGATGCCAACCCGTACCTTGACCATCAATGAGATTAACACATGTAATATTACAGTACCGTCTGTCACCAAAACACACCACCGCCTAAGAAAGAGCAGGACTCTTCCTGGCATTGACATATCTCTCTACGTAGTTTCTCTCCTTTAGCAACCACCCGCTCAACGCCAGCGCACCAGCTTCCACGGGGATCAGCAGGATGGACAGGTAGATGCCCGCCTTGCTCTGCTTGCACAGAGTTCCCCAGTTAGGCTGCGTCCACATGGGAACCGCACGCCACCGGCAGGTCCAGGACAAAAAGGTATCGACAGAGTCAGAGGCGTTGACGGAGTAGAAGAAGATGACGGCAATGAGAGCGGCGACGAGGGAGAAGAAGGGGAGCGCAAAGGATAGAGAGACTTGGGCAGTTGAGGTTGTGCGAAGCTGTTGATGATGGTCTTAGTTTTAGCGGTCTTGACTACAAGAATGGGTGGAGAATAGGAAGCCAACATACGAATTGTACCTTGGCAAAGACCAAGGCAACCATGTGGAGGACAGTGATGATGGCGCTGCCGGCGACCAGGGCCACGGTTGGTCGGATGTTAAACTCCTGAGGCCAGAGGGACAGGAAAGACCCCGGTAGAGGCTTGGTGGAATCGTAAACTGAGAGAGTGTTGGCCGAGACCCCGAGTACGGTAAGGCCCATCAGGAGGCCCAAGAGAGTGATGGCTGTTTGAACGCTGTCCAGAATACGGACGGTGCGTAGCTTGTTCTGCAGATGCTTGTCTCGCGAGGCATCTTCGAAGATCTCGGAGGTGGAAGGCGATTTTTCGGACGACATGATGGTGAAAGTCTTTGAAGATGGGAGTAGACCGATGTGGAATTTGACGCAAAGTTTATATGCTGTTGTGTGTCCGTATCGATATAGAGCACTGCTCTGTCCTTGGTGTCTAGATGTAGCAAAACAGAACGAAGGGGCGCTGGGGAAGGCTTGCTGGCGGAAGGATATGACCCGCGCTAAAGTGAACTTGGAAAGACGAAAAGAAGAAAAGAAACGAACAGCTCAACGGTTCGGTTGAGACGGATGGAAGGTTATCTCTAGAAGGGAAGATCGTCAGGACTCAGGAGCACGGGGATTGTTCTGATACAAATACCTCTGACGGATTTCAAACTCAAGCTTTCAACTCCCATCCATAGGGCGGCTAACCGCCATTGGCACAGCGCCGGATATGCCAGCAAGGAATCTGAGGATGGGATTCTGGGATCTCTTAGATCTCTCGGTGCTACCGTCCGGTAGCGTACCCGCGCACCTAAACGCCCATCATCTCAGGGTGCATCTCGCCTTCAGATAGATGAGCCGTCCACTTGGAGAGCCGGAGGTCCGCGTTGCCGATGCAATGCTGCGAGGTAGGGGGTTGACGATGCCACCCTCCCAGTTGCCTGTGATGGATTATCATGTTTCCCTTAATGGTCAATTATCCCTCCTTAGTGGAAATGATACAAGGAGATGGGGGACCAGAATAGTGCCCTCTGACCATCAGATTGGCTAGATTGTAAGATACATAGACGCAGATGAATATGCAGACATGCAGTGCACGAACTTGTGTGATGAGCGGTCGATGGTTGGATTGGTGTTGAAGATGTGCCGGCGCTTACTGGCGACCAAGGCGGGGGGTTAAAAGCCGGACGAGAGAGATCGTGAGAGGTCTGGCCAATCAGAGTCCGTAACTCAAGGCTGAAACAGCGTTGGTGGCTCGCTAGCGTCTGCGGTGCGCTTCGAGAGCCTGGCCTAGAACCAAGATGTGGGAGCCCCTGCAATTGTTGGCGGGCTAAATTGGACTAGGTGGGCAAATTGATTACGCCTTCTTTCATCGAGGATCATCAAAGTTGCAAACTCTCTCGCATGTCAAGACGCGAAACTTGAGAAACGTTAATCTCGTCGGGCGGGAGTGGAGTATTCTCTGTCACAATGGCAATTTCTTCTCCCGGCCGCTAGCGAAAAGAATGGGACCAAAGAATCTTTGCATGCCTTCTAGCCAACTTCTCGAAAGCGCTCAAAGAGGGCATGAACTCATCAGAGACAAGTCCATAAGGCCAGACAACTGCTCCTACACCACCGTCATCCCATAATCACTACTACCACCACCGCTACCACCACCGTTACCGGATTCATTCAAATCCGAGACAGACTAAGACCCAAATCCTCCATCAAATCGAGAATCAAGTCCAAAGAAACCCATGATGTGCAGTGAGGAGTGATGGTAGCGAGCGCGGAGAATGTACGGCGGAAGTTGATGCGTTGGTGGTGGGAGTGGGCGAAGAGGTCACGTAGACGGTTGAGAATGTGACTTCCGTGTGATTAGTAAGTTAGTAGTAGTAAGGTAGGTAGGTAGGTATGTTAAGTGATTCTTCGGTTCTCCCCACACAAAACACCATCTGAAAAAAGGGATGTTTTCCGATCTATCCAAGATTGAGAGAGATTTCAGGATGTGAACCCATAGCATGAGGTTTATCAAGCCTTGCTCTTCTTTGTTGCCCGATAAACAGATGAACAATACCAAAGTTATCACCATTGAACGGCGCGGTATGACAAAGTATAGGAACTCAACTGTCAAGTATACGTTATGCCATGGTACAAAGTACCGGCAGTCAATGCAATGCCTCCGTAAGACAACTAAACCAAAACCAATGCTTTTCATACGCCCCTTCCTTTCTTATGCCATCCATCCATTCCGTGTCTTTCCTTCCCATCCGGCCCCATTCACCCACGTATGTATGTATACATATATATATATATATATATGTATACAGTAGTGCCCGTGTATAAAGATGTGTCTTGACATGCTACGCGTGAACGATTGCAAAGACGACGCGCAAAAGGTTGATAATCTGCCGCACACGCCATATGCCCCACCCTCCCAGCACTAATGATAATGTAAACTGTCAACCCCAAAAAATACTGTTGCTCTCTAAGAGCAGGACATCGAGAATCGTGATGGTATCTTTGTACTGTCAGTGTATCACCTTATCACCTCGCGCTCTTCTTCTTCCCGCTCCTTGTTGTTGGTGCAACCTGGACTTCCACCTCTTCCTTCGCAGCGGCCGCCTCCTGCTTCTTCTTGCTTTGCTTCCTATTCCTGGCCGGGGGTGGTTCCTCTCCGTGGAGATGGCCAATCTCCTCAATGGCCGTGGTGTTGACCCATGCGAGACATCTGTAGGCTGGTGGCTCAGGAGTGACTTGTCTGGTTGTCGTGGCCGCACGGCTGTTGTTGTTGCCTCTTGTGCTCCGCTTGCCCCTTCCTCCTTTCGTTGTTGGCTGGACGGGCTGCTCCTCGACGACGGCGGCCGTAGTGCTGGCTTCAACACCCTCCATCGCATCTCCACCCGTGGCACCGTTCTCTTCCTTTTTCTCTTCCTCTGTAGCTGTATCAAGTCCCACGTAGGTCTTGCGGTTCTCCATGCCCTTTTGGATTCGGTCCCTGTAGTTGACGAGTTCCTTCCTCAGCTTAGTCTCGTTAACACCCCGCGGATCCAGCCACTCAAGGAGCTTATCCACGTCCTCCGCACGCTCGTAGAAGCCCCATTGCGTGGCCTTGAACACGCTGGTACCGCCTTCCTCCCTCTTCTTCCTTTCCGGCACGGTGATTCCGAACTTGGCAACATATTCGTTCTGCCACTCCTCCTTCATATCGATATACCCCTCGCGCTCCAGCTCGTCCGGCCCCTGCACCCAGATACAACCGTTCGCGTACCCCGCATGCGCCGTGGAGCTGTCGGGTAAACCACCGTATGGCATTCCGTTTCTCTCGAACCAGTAGTACCTGTTCCAAAACCGGTCCTTGCCGAGCACCCTCGTGCGCGGGCAATCGGCTTCGCGAAGGTCGTTGTCGATGATGGCGATTTCCTTTTCGCATTCCGCAATTTCGTCCTCCTTCTTCTGAATATCCTTGAGTACCTTCAGGAACTGCTTTGATTGCTTAGGCACCTTGGCAGCGGCCGCCGCCGCTTCGGCGCGCTGCTTCTTCTCCTCCTCTTTGCGCTTGCGCTCGGCGGCACGGTCGTTGCCACGACGCAGATTACGCAGGCCGTTAGTTGGCGTCTCGTCGGCATCCTCGGCGTCGGAGTCGGGGATTTCGTCTGAAATATGAACCCCTCCTGTCAAGGAGATCTCATCAACATCCGTCATCTTCACATCGCCGTTAGGATGCGCTCCGTTGACGCCGTTGACCTTAGCTGACTCCAAGGGCGGACTCGGGGGCATGTTGTCCGGGAGTAAGATCTTGCGTTGGTCGTTCAAGTTCTTGAGGTCCTCAAGACTGTAATTCGCGTTAGCCAATTTTCGTTGTGCATCACCAAATCAAAGGACTTCAACTTACGCTTGTTTCCTCTTCCGCTGCCACTCAATCTTCTCCTTCCGGTACGCCGTCATCTGCTCGCTACAATCCTCCATATACCCCCTTATCGCCTTGGTTTCCGCAGTGAGCATGCAGATGATCTGCAAAGCCTGAACTCGATAGTTCACATCGAGGCTCGCATACCGCGCGCGCACCGTCTCGCGACTCGGCTCTTCATCCTCAACAGGCACAAGCTGCTCCAGAAGTTCCTCGCAGCTCGCGTTCAGCCTTTCGTTCTTGCTCAGCTGGTGTAACAACCCGACCATGATCAGCTCCCAGCCGCCGTCCTTGAAATCGCGCTTCCGCAGGTGCTCGATCCAGTCGTAGTCCTTCAGAACCTCCTCGGCACGGTGCTTGGGCGCATCTTCGGCCTCCTGCATTTCCCGTTCGGCAGCAGCAGCCTCGGCAGCTAGTCGCTCAGCCTCGAGCTTAGCGAGGCTGCTGCGTGTCGCGCGGGCGGTAGGTAGCGACTCGGGTTCAGGGGTTGCGGCGGCGCTATCTTCTTCATCCTCCTCTTCCTCATCCTCCTCTTCAAGCTCGGGTAGCTGAATTTGGACCTTACCGCCGTCGGCCTCGGAGCTGACCAGAATCTTGAGGACAGCGCAATGAATCTCGTTGAAAAGCTGTACCGGCATCTCCTCCGAGGCGAGCTGCATGGCCTCCACAAAGTCATCGAAAGTGAACGAATCCAGCTTGAAGATCTCGCAGTAAACGTTGAGGGTATCCCAGGTCTCGAGAAGGGGTCCTACCGACTTCATGAGTATCTTGCCATCGAAAGGCGCCTTGAAAGTGGGTTCCAGGTCGACAGGCGGATCGGCACACAGGTACTTGAGTTGCGGTCGCACCAGGCCGCGAGATTCGACTTGCAAATCCTCGATCGGGTACTTGGGCGGCGGGGGCGGCGGGGGAGGTTCGGGCGCGCTGTATATAGGAGGTAATGTGTGACTGCGATATGACAGGGGGAACTGGAATGGATTGCCTGGCAGTGGTAAGTGCATGAACCCGCCCGGCTCGGGGCCGTTAAAGAGGTTATGTTTCCTAGAAACTACGCCACCATTCTGCCGTGCCTCTTGAGCAGCGGCCTGAGCGGCCTGCTGAGCCTTTGATTTGTGACTCTTAGGCGCTGGTTTCAGTTCAGGAAGGCGGACAGGACCTGTAGGACTAAATTGTCCGGGTGAGGCAGGGGTGTTGTGGCTGGTGTGGCTGTTGAATTCCATACCCATACCGCCGGGCTGCGTCATCCTCTTCTGTGCCTGGATTTGCTTTCTCTCGAGCAACTTGTTGTCGTAGCGCAGATGTGGCGGGATTCGAGTGTCAATGTGGTATCGCTCGGCAATGTCGGTCTTGACCAGCCAGGGAGCGCCGTTCCAAGCTTCGCGCGTTACTGTCTTCTTAATGAAAGAACGAAGGACCGACTTGGTGAAGACCTTGCGATCGCGGAAGATCTGAGAGTCGTTGACGGGCACCTCCTCCTGGCGCTCTTTAAGACTGACAAAGTAGCGGGAATACGGGGGAGCAGTGGAACCATCAGGCAGAACCGTGCCTCCGAATCGAGTCTTGTCCCGGACTACACCGTGTAGTTTCTCTCCATCGATGCTCACGGTAACGGTCTCACCCGGATAGTAGTCGTTCTTAAACTCATCGTAAATCTGATCAACCAGAGTGTCGATGCGAGACACGGTTTGGAACTGAACACGTCGAAGAACAGGACCCTTGAGGGCCTCAGGAAACGCCTGCTCAACCTCAGCTGCCCCAGCAGTCTGCAGGCGAAAGGGTTGGGTTAGTCCTGTATGGAAACGCAGAAGGCTTTCTGGAGCTTCGCATACCTCACTTGATAGGGCTTCAAAGAAAGTTAGACCAGAGTGACCTGTGATTGTGCAGATGAATCGTTTCTGTTCTCTAAGTGTGAGTGCATGTCATTCAGGGGTGATTTGTTTACTTGCACAGCTGTGCTCACCTGATTGTAGAAGTCCATGCTATCTCCAAGTCAGCTTTCAAGTTCACACACTGTTGACTTGATTATTTTGCACATACCGGTTGAGGTATTCCTCATATGTTACGAAGATCTCTCCCGTCTGAGGGATGTGCCAAACCTGTGAGGCAACGTGTGAGCTGGCGACTGCACGAACACATGAGAGGGCAAAAAGGGGAGAGTATGCATACCTCTTGGTTGTCATCTTCAATATTCGGGACAGTCAGAAACTGCACCGGCTTCCTTTTGAATAGGACCTGGTTGGTGAATATGGGGTAAGCAGCTTGATCCAGATGACAATGGAGTCCTTGGGAAAATCATGTACCATGATGAAAGCTCGCTCCTCGAAATCTCAAGAGGAAGCCGAGTTAATAATGACCTTGAGTGAGGAGGAGAAAGGAAGAGAACCGACGTAGAAGCCGGAAAGTCAGACCCCAAAGATGACGGGGGTTAGTTTGAGCGAAGAGCAAGGCCGAGCAGCCTTGCACGTGTCTAGACGATGAGTCTAGATGTTTGAGACCTATAAGAGCAAAAGTGGTGGTGAGCAAGTGTGTGATTGAGAGAATTGAGACGCGTTGTTGCGCCCGAAAGAGCGGTGTTGTGGCTCATGTCGCGATCCGTGACGGTCGGGTGGAGAGAGGGGAGTTGGGTTGAACAGGGTTGTCACGGGTGTGGTGTGTGGGTGCCTCGAGGGTAGGGTGCTGATGCCGGTGCTGGGTTTGCCAGGTGCGTGGTGTGGTTTGGGGGGGAGGGGGAGGATACTTGAGAGGAGAGGAGGTACTATGAGGTATGTGCCATGTGGGTGGTATGTGGAAAGGTGTAATATCAAAAGGGAGGTACATACGAACAACCGCCCTACACTTGAGGTGGTCTCGATGCTGCTGCAAGGCTGATTGAAGACTTTTTGGATCCAATGCTGCGCTGCATCCGTTCAAAGCCTTGAACTCGTTCCCTGGCGTGATGATTGGAATTTGCGCCAAATCCAAATGGATGGAGGCCGGGACACGGTGGGTTAGGTTTCGGATGCCGGCCGGAGGTTGGTGGTGCTTCGTGTCAAAATTCCATTCAATATCCCGAATATCTCGACTTTGGAAGCAACAAAGTGGTGTGTGTGGTGGTTACGGTGGAACGGCCGTCGTGGTCGTGGTCGTGGTGGGCGGCGGCGGATGGCGGTGCGGGAGCAAGTGCACGAAGTTGTGGGAGTTGGGAGGAGGAAAAAGTTGAGCCAGGGCCCGGGGGGGGGGGGAGGAGGGGAGGAGAAGAAGTGGAAGAGGTGGGAGAGGGCGGGAGTGGAAGCCCCATGGCGCTGGGATGGTCGGGTGGAACGAGGAGGATGGACGGCAAATGGGAGCGTGTGAATGTACCTGAGAAACCTGAGGGCCTTACCAGTCCGTGTTGGCGTCCGGGACCCGTTGGACCCGCCAGGGAGGGACGGGATGAGGGATGGCTCCAGCTCCGAAGCCAGTGCGGCCATCCCACCCCCGTTGCCTTAAGAGTAGTGGGAGCCCTGGCCCTCTCTTTGCCCTCCTCCTCGTCCCCCGTACTGGCACCGTCCTTGGCCTTCCCCCCCGAGCACCCCCAGGACCACTTCGCAGACCCTGCCGGCCGCCCACTCGACAGCTCCCCAACGTTCAACTACTTGCCGTGCTCGCCGCGACGAGGGCTATCTGCTGACGGTTGAAGCGTCCATTTTGGCCCATTCTTCAACCATCTATGTTGGCGGATGCACCCTCCAAATTTTGTTTTCCGAGGGTAGGGGTCCGGCATGCACCACTTGGACCAGACAGGTTCCAGGCAGGGCGGCCGCTCTGGAGATGCCGCGCGATAGAGCGCGACTTTGATCTTGGATTCCACCACCGATCCCGCATATCGATCCGCGTGCACCGGTGTCAAAACTGCCTCCTTTTTCGCATATATATCGCTTTGGACTTCAAGGTAAAGGCTACGCTTGATTGAAAGTTAGTCATGACCTTCGACCCAAAACGACAACGATAGAACCATCTTGGCGGCAAGGTCAGAAATGCGCCTGGGGCGCGTGTTGCGTCTGGCAGTGCATGACACTTGCTCCGCAGCAAAGTACCGCGCTAGCAGGCTCAGGGATCCCGTCTTGACCTCGACCCCTCGAACAGGACGGGACCACGGCCACCATTTTTCACCTCTATTCACTGGCCCCTCCCCCGACTGAGGTGCAGAAACTTCTTCGGCAACTCCTAGGAAGAGCTTTTTTCGGCAATCCGTCTCAACAAGCCAGAGCCAGGTATATAGGACAGACTAAGAAGCACCAAGACGAGCCACGAGGTTACAATATGATATGAGATCGAAGATCCGTACTTACAGATCTGATATCGGATGGCAGATGCGCGCTCAGGGGCGAACAACTACCAAGGTACCTCGATGTTCAAACAACATACATCGAATTCCACCAAGCTACCAAACCACCCCTGGATTGTTTCTAATCTGTTGCTTCTTCCATTTCGTGTTGTATACATGTATATACCATCTCGGCCTTTACGTCAACTCCTGGGAGTGGTTGCACACGGTCCATCACATGTCTTATGCTTGGACATTTGTATGTAGTCGTCCCAAAGAGTACCGACCAGACATGTACATACACGTGAATGAGGTGCCAAAGGCCAAAAAGAAACTATGAACCTGAACTGAACCACTTGCCAGGGCCTTCCCGTTTGTTTGTGCAACCAAACAACCTACCGATTTCGAGCCGGTCAATGGTCACCGCACACATCAACAACAGGGGCTGGCTGCCCCGGGCTAGGTCCAACACAGCACATCACCGAGCGAACCGCACTGCCTCTCACAAGGGGTCCTGGGGATCTTTCTTGGCTCCCAAGGGAAGAAATCGGACAGAAGCTCGCAAGACAAAGAAAACACAGTTGCCTGCCGGATCAACCGGCGCATGGATGTGGGGTAAGGAAACTCGCAGGGTAAGTACGTATTGATGTACACTACAAGTACACTCACTCCGTACAGTCTCTCTCCTCGAAATGGAATCTCAGCCTTGCAGAAAGCGACGTTCGTCTCGACGAATCGAAGAGCGCCAACGTTTTCAGAAGACAGCAGCAACCTTTTGGTCGAAACTCATCGGTACATTGGGTGTCAATTTGAAAACTCAAGGTCGTCTTAGTCAGCCGCATTTGCTTGGTTTCAAACCTCCTCATACCCATTTTGGGAGGCCAGGCCTTGGCATTACTAGTGCACTCAATTGGCGGCTACACCCATGTCTGTAATGTGCATACTACGTATACCTGCCTCCCTGCGAGCCTGCATACCTATGCAAGATTCACGGCACTGGGGGACAGGAAATGACAAAAGATCGCCAGATACGAGAAGAAAACAAGAAAAGAACACTTGAAAGAAAAACAAAATAATACTGGATTTGATAGCTCGTTACGTAAAGATTCTACTCCGTAAAATACACCACCATGAAGCCCAGCCAGCTACCGACGACTCCTATCGCCGAGTACGAGCTGGTGAACATCAACGGCAGAAACTCGTAGCTCTTGCCAAAGATAATACCATGCATCAAAGAGCAGTAAAAGATAAGGGGGATGCTGACTGTAATGTACGCCGTGCTGAAGCGATCAAACAGGAACAGTCTTTGGCGGGTAGGGGCTGGAGCAAGACGGTCGAATGCCATCAAGAAGAGAACCAGCCAAAAGATGGTGTAGACCGTCTTGATTGGGAACTCGGCCGGCGTGAATATCAATGGGAAGAGCGACACATGGCCCGCTACAGCCAATGGTCTGAAAGCTCCCAGGTACCGTCGGTCCTTGAGCGCAATGAGGCTAAATGGGATGATGACCAGCAAAATGGCCTTCTCGTGGACGTGCCAGCCAAACAAAAACGAGGCATATCCGCAGAGGGTGACTCCTCCGATGAAGCCCTCCCAGGTCGGCCTCATAAAGAGCTTGATCAGGGGGATGGCCTGGAAAAGGAGCGTCAAGACGAAACACATGCGAGGCGTGATGTCCGGCAACACCGCAAACGACGTGTCTCCGACGAGACCGCGGGTAACGCTGTTGAGCGCATCCGCCTTGATCGGTAGCCCAATCCTCGGCGCGAGGGAGATCAGGAGTCTGTCCATGAAGGAGTACAAAGCCCACACGTTGGGAGCCCAGTATGCGTGGCATAGACCTCGCGAGAAGGGGAACAGGCGGCTGAAGATTTGCGGGATCTGGTTCTTGAGCGCAAAAGGGCCAAAGGCAGCCGCGAAAATGGCTGCGATTCCGCCGCCCAGCTTGACGCAGTTGAAAAACTGGATCCTGAAGATGGACCTCGGTGACAACTTGGGTGGAAGGCAGTAAACCCTGAGAAGGTAGACAAAGTAGGCCGGTGCCAGGTAGAGGTAGATGTGCTTCATGCACAGAAGGGCGGCAAAGACGAGACCACTAGCCAACAGAGACGACTTCTTCTTGGCCAAGACCAGAGAGGCGATCAGGATTCCGTACATGACGCCGTTGTACTGGAAATGAATGTGGTCGATGATGAGCAGGCCGGGCGACAAGAGGATAGAGACAGCAGCGGCATGGGCTGCCCTCTTGGACACGCCAGGCGTGGAGTCAACAAACCTGTTTAGCCTTTTGTTAGCACACGTACCAAGCTTCCAGACAAGATGCCTTTGTACATTTGTAGCGCATAGAGCAAGACCAGCTCCGTTACAATGACTGTCCATCTTTGGAAATAAACGGTTTGCCAGCTGTCGTACTCGAGGTTATGCACCCAAATCATGGCCGGATCGGCCAACCTGGCAACTTGCGACATGATCCATTCGAAGTAGGCGAAGAAGGGTGGATAGTCCAGGGTCCATTCCGACGTCTTTTCGTAGTACCATTCCCAGAGGGGGAGACTGTGAGTGATGGCCAGCCAGTTGCGATGAACCTCAAAGTCGGTGGATTTGCTGAGGAAGCAGACAGGATCGTGTCAGTGAAAGTAACCTCTACATGTGAGGTATGGCGATAGCTCCTTCAAGGCGTGTCGCCGAATCATTGGGGATCGCCATTAGGGAAGTGCAGTGACGTGCCGGGGGAAAAAGGATGAAAAGATGAAGGCGGCTGGATAGACGTACTAAGCCGGGAACAAGAGGACCTTGAAAGCCGTAGCCACTATCGCGCATTGCACGAGAGAAGGATATATCTCAGCCATGTCTCCATGCCGTAATGGCCATGTGGATGTGTGTAGTAATGGTGAGATAGGAGACAAAGGTTATGAAATGGTGAGTAAAAGGAAGTACAGGGTGTTCAGTCTGTCCTGGTCTATCGCTTGTCGCAGTCTAGGGTTGGGTGTCGTCAAGGTCGGTTGCGTGTAATTTACGATTGGGGTCCGTTTTAATTGTTTCATTGCCGCGGCCGTTCGTGAACCCTGACGGCCTGGCTAGGCTCTTTCCAGAATCCGGATTGAAGTTGCCTGCCGCAAGGGGCTCCAGTCGGATGTCGGCATGGCACTGCACGTAACGAACTTCAGTTAAGCCACATTCCGTTCCAACCAACTTAAGACCATTATGTAGTGTACAAACTGGATTCAGCCACACAAGTTGAAACTGAAGCGAGCTTTTAGCCACAGGAGGCTCCCCGCAGACAGGCACGCGCTGGACGTGCGGAGAGGGAAATCCCTGTTGGTGAATCAAGCTCCTGCAGGGGAAGGTTCGGTGTTTTGAACTTTGTCGGTTTGAGAAAGCTGTCATTCCGAGATGGCACAGCACAGCACCAGCAGCAGCACTTGAACGTTCTCGAAGGTCGTGCGAGTAATAGACCCCTAGAGTCTTTTCTGTACATTCCCTCTTTCTCTCGACTCTCTCAATCTCAAGCACCCGTCATCATCTCGTCTACACCTTTGTTGAATCTCTTCTGGAATTCGCTTGCCGCTTGCCGTCCTATCCTTCTGTACTAACACTAAGTACCCGACCTGTCGACGTACGGGTATCCACACTTCACACACCTTGTTGACCTCTCCTTAGTCTTGGCCGGGCGGCTTCACCGAGAACCTAACTCCTGCAAAAGTGTAAAGTGTCCTCAACCAACAGAAAGCGGCTCTTCACTTTTTTTTCCGTGACTTTTGCAAATTAGGTGACAGCCGATATCAAAAGGCTTATCAATTCCTTTTCATTCGGAATTAGGTGGCCTCCAGTTCGGATCGAGCACATCGCACCAACAGCTCTTCGGCCAGCCACCAAGGTTCGCACGACGACTGTCGAGATCACCGTCACACTACACTTTGCACGATGCGCTTGTTGGTGGGCATTGTCGCCCTCGGCAGCGTCGCCGAGGCTGCCCAGTACCTTGTCAGTGACCTCAGTTTCGGGTTTGGCGCGAGGTACGTTCAACGTCAACTGCACACTAGCAAAGAAACTCCTGCTGCCGGCGCACATCGACTAACAGCTGCCCCCTCTTCGCCGCCTCAGGATAAACCCCGATGGCCGCAACACCATTCCAAACTACTCTATGCAGGGCAATCCCAATGTGCCCGAATTGCTCTCCAACAAGGTCATCTTGACCCCTCCCGCCCCCGGTAACCAGCGCGGTGCAGTCTGGGCCGACAAGCCTCTCGAGCACAGAGCCTGGACGACAGACATCGACTTCCGCGCCAACGGCCCTGAACGAGGCAGCGGCCTTCTCAACATCTGGCTTGCCAAGGATGGCGCCCGCAGCATCGGTTCGCAAAGCATCTACACGGTCGGCAAGTTTGAGGGTTTGGTGCTTGTTGTCAACCAGCACGGCGGATCGGCAGGCATGATCAGGGGCTTCCTGAACGACGGCACTCTCGACTACAGCAAGCGCGACAACGTCGACAACCTCGCCTTCGGCCACTGCTGGTTTGCCTACCGCAACTTGGGCCGTCCTTCGCAAATCAAGCTGCGCCACAACTCGCAGAACTTCAAGGTCGAAGTCGACGGCCGCCTGTGCTTCGAGAGCGACAAGATCCACATTCCCACCGGCTACAACTTTGGTCTTTCCGCCGCCTCCGCCGAGAACCCTGACTCGTTCGAGGTCTTCAAGGTTGTCGTTTTGTCCGAGGACGACATTGGTACCGTTCCCAACCAGCAACAGCAGCAGCAGCAGCAGCAGTCAGGCGAGAACCAGAAGCCCCTTGGCGGCACGAACCATGGCCGGTCGGGCCAGGCGGCCATCCAGGACCCGTACGACAACGCAATCCCGGACGCCGAGGCCAACAGTATCACGTCGTCCAAGGCGCAGTTCGAGGACTTGCACACACGCATCCAGTCCCTCAACCACCATCTTTCGTCCATCTTCCGGTCCGTGGCCCAGTACGGCGGTATCGCCGACCAGAACCATCAGGAGGTCTCGATCATGTTGGGCGAGATGAAGGGGCTCCTGACTAAGCTCGACCGATTCGCGTCCGTCGAGAACAAGCTCGAAAACTTGGAGCGCGAGGTGCGCAGCATGCGCTCCGAACTGACGGCCCGCCTCAAGGAGAGCGAGCATAGCATCAAGTATCATGTTACCGATAAGCACGAGGATTTGGCAGGTCATGTGGTCAAGCACGCGGCGCCGGGCCACACAAAGTTATATTTGGCCATCGTAGGCAGTCAGGTGGTGTTGGCTGCGGCGTACTTTCTTTATAAGAGGAGGAAGGCTGGTGGCCCTAAGAAGTACTTGTGAGGGGAACAAGTCTGACAAGGATCAGCCGGGAGAGCAAAGTGGAAGGTGTAGGAAGGTGGAAGTAGGGGAAGTGTTCAGGGGTCTGGCCCTCGTTGTTGTAAATAAATAAATGGGCCTAACTACCCCTTTGAATTTCGTTGGATTTGGTTTTTGTTTGCATGGCGTTGTTACTGCGTTTAGGTTTTGTGTTGTGGGTTGAGTGTAGATTCTCATAGCGTTGAATATTGCGGACATCTCGAATTCTTCCATTATGCGTTGCATTTACTTGTCAAGTGTCTACGAAATGGGATAGTTACCGATGCAATTACTCGTCAGTAAAATTTGCTGTAATCAGTAGACGGCTTCAGATACCTCTCCCTAATTATCTCCTATATTTCAGTGATATTCAGTTACACCTAGCAGTAAGTTACGAGAAGTGAAGAGAAATATTTCCCGAACTCATCAACATCTATGTTTGCATCGTCAAAGGCATGTGTCAGGAATCGGCTTCCATCGACGGAGGAGTCAAACCTTCAACTGCCCAGTATGGAGTATCTCTATGAACACTGTAGTTTAACTTTGTTGTTGTCATATAATCACATCAAACTATATAAGGCGAAATTGAACAGGTTTCGTTTCGCAGAACCCGTGGGCTAGTTGGCTGTGTACCACATATGAATGATTGACTGTCTATTACAATCCAATATAGTATGTCTCCAAGTTGGGATATATATATATAAGGAATGAAAGTAGAAAGAGAGAGAGAAGGAGAGAAAGAGAACCAGAAAGGTAGGTACCAGACTGAAGGTTCTTGACTGAAGGCTCCTGACGAAGGATTCACGCTATAGAGGTTAGAGATTATTCTCCCCGACAAAGCAAAGATAGCCAACCCCTCTTTAGTTTTTAGCACATCAACAATGTTGACAATATCCGACTTATCCCTCCTTCCAGTCGATTCCTGCTAGTCGAAGAGGAAGATCATAACCGGAAGAATGTAACTCTTGTTCTAGGTATCTTTCTACTTTTACCTCTATGCTCATCATATCGTCCATACCAGTCTAACTAACGTGATGAAAAAAAGACCGATCCTTCATGACGCCTGACAGTTTCGTGCTCGCAACAGCCAACCCAACCAACACCACACATATGCCTGAAACATTCAGTCATACCGGTCCCCGTGCAAGTCCTTCTTCGCTTCACTCTTCGTTCTCTATTCCGGGGTATCTCAACTCAACAAATTCAACTCCTCCTTCTCCTTTCCATATTTCTTTCTCTCCCTACTCTTGGCACCTCCCCTTCCCAACACCAACTTCCAACCCGACCCTTCTGGGTTTCTTTCCTCTTCGAGGACCCCCTCCTCTTCACCAATTGAAACTGCGACTGAAACTTCTAATCCCTCTCCGCTACCGCCGTCCCTTGCTCAGTCCTTTGCAACTCGACTCCATTATTCCCAACACTATTCCCTTCTCCCTCGCCTTCACCACCCAAAGCCTTTACCGCTTCTGCCTTCTCTGCCTCTACCGCTTCTGCCTCCCCTTCTTCCACCCCACCTCTTCCAATCCCCTTCCTCCTCCCCCTCACCACGGCCTCCAACGCTCTCCCCACCGCCGCCAAATCCCCCAACATACTGACATGCCCCCGATCCGTACACACCCGTCCATCTTTGACCAGCTCATACCCCTCGGGTAACATGCTTTCGCGCGCCAGCACCACCCCATCACCGCTGGCAAACATCAAGTCGTCGTACGCATCCGTGCAGGCGATGGCGTCCCGACAGGTCACCCGGGCGGCGTACACGGTAGGTATGTCCTTGGCGTAGATCACGGCGAGCGGAGGGTAGGTGTTGCGATGCTGGTGCGAAGGGTTGTGGGCCAGTTCGGAGCGGAATTGTTTGGTTTCGCGCAGAGTACGCTCGAGGTAGCGGATGGCTTGGGAGTGGGAGGAGGGGGTGCCGTTGATTGGCGGTGCAGCTGGTTGTTGTGGGTTGGTTTCAGGGGTATCGGTGGCGGTTGAGGAAGAACCCATTTGCGGGGCAAGGGTGCGATCTTTGAAGACTGTGTTGGAGGGTGAGAAGCTTGCGGTGATATGTTTGTTGTTGCTGCTGCTGCTGCTGCTGCTGCTGTTGTTGTTGTTGTTATTGTCGTCGCCGTCGTCGCTAGTTCGGTTCTTCCCGCTGTTGCTGCGACCACGGAAAGGGAGGCTAGAGAGGTTGGGGAAGGAGTCGGATAGACTCAGAAGACTGCCGAGGGCGCCGGTGCTCTTGGACGGGTTCAGAGGCGGGAGGGCAGGTCCACCGGCACAAGGAGAGAGGCGGTATTTGATCCAATCGTCTACATTGTAGAAATCTACCGGATACTCTTCCTTGTTGTCCTTGGAAACAAAGCAGAAACCATCTTCAGGTAAGAAGATGAAACTGCTTCGGAATGAGAAATTAGACTGCGCTTTTAAGACAGTCTCATTGAAAAGAACTGCATCTCCATTGCGTAAAGGACTAATAGTAAAAATCTTAGCATAGTCTTACACCCCTAAGCAATTTAGTTGAACGTACCCCAATATATTGATGCAGCGGTTGGGAACTCCGGCGTATACAATCCCTGAATAAAGTTCTGGGCGCTGGTTGACGGCGTGTCGGGTGATAAGACCGCCGAGACTGTGCGCGATGACCCAGACGCCTCTTTGTTCGGGTGGTACGTGAGGCTGGTTAGATGGAAGCTTTTCAATGAATTCGTTCAGCTTTTTGGAGAGGCGATGAGGGCTTAATCGCCAGTCGTAGCCATAGTCATGGACTCTGAGTTTGCCATTTACAGAGTTCTCACACTCCCGGAGCTTCCTAAATAATTTTCTTGAAATATCAATGGGTCCAATATTCTGGAGCATGCCCGAGGCAAATATGTATTTCTCCATGTTCTCCTCATCCTCGGGCTCCAGGCCAACCTCCATGTTCACTTTGCGGATGTTCAAGCCTACCTTGACTGGCACCCATAACTGTCGATATGGGGGCTCAGCGGATCGAAGAATGGAGCCTCGATATCCTCCCATGACCACGATGTCTCCTGTTAGAGTCTCCAGAATTGCATCGAGAGGATGAACGGTCTCCCGTGACGGCCGGTGGCTACTTGGCCCTGGCGCCGAGCGTGTTCCATCTGTACTATGAAAGTCACTTGCCGAAGGAACCACTTTCTTCAATGGCGATGTGATACCTGCCTCCGTCAGTTTCCCGCGGCTTATGGCCACTAGTCGCGCAAATGACGTACTCTTTGGTAGTTGAGGGAGTTTGAATGACGGCTCGAAGCTGTCAATGATAGCTTTTATCCTGGTGTTGACCTGCTCACGAACATTGGCGAAGCGCTCATCATCTCCCAGCGAGGAAACCCGAGTCAAGGATTGATACAAGAGGGAATCATCCGAGGTAGAGTGACGAAGGGTCGGGGTCCTTGAGACTCTTAGAGATGATGACCGGACGGGACCTTGAGCCGTGGCTCCTCCTGGTGTGTTAAGGGGAGGCCCCGTTTGGGCTCGGTTTGACCGTATGCCAGCTATCGTGGACGATTTCAGAAGATGTGGCACTGACGGCCAAGTGGAAGTGGACTCTTTGTGAGAAGAAGAGCTGGAGGAAAAGAACGAGGGCGTAGGTATCGATATGGATGGAAGAGCCTTGGACAATTTTTTAAGGGCATTCTCTCCGGCTGAAGCGGCACGAGATGATCTGGTCTCATTCCCAAACACGCCGAACATGGAGGAGGTTTTGGCGCCATGAGGCTGACCAACAATCATCTGCTTGGGCTCAGCCCGCCATGGTGTTGGAAGGTCCGGAAGGCGCGAGCTGGATGACTGACGGAAATGGCCACGTCTCTGTGGTTTCCTTGGGCTCATAGGTGGGCTGGGATTACCAGATGTCTTTCCTGAAGACTGAGCCCTGCCTTCGTCATCCATGAAATCGAAAAGACTAGGAAGATAGTCCATGGCAGCAGCCTTCTCAGCAGCCGGAGTGTTTGGCGAGGTCAGACGAGCTGCTCTTGCGCTGATGGCCGGCTGAATGAAGGACTGAGCACCGTCTTGGTCGTCGTAAATGAGGTCGTCTTCATTGTCGTCGGAATTTTGCGCGGCAGTGGTGGAGGGCTCGTGGGGCTGTGAATGGGTTGAGCTTAAGACCTGGGGATCGGGAACATCGAGCTTGGGGGGTACCGCTGAAGCTGAGGTAGATGGACCCGATGGGGATAGCGGGCATGCAGTCGACGTGGGAAGCGTAGAAGTTTGAGGCTGCGTGGGAGTGTGAGTGGGAGCTGTGCCGCCATTGACGGTGACGGGGGCAGCTTCCGCTTCCAATGGCGCCCCAGACGTCCCTGGCTCCATGCTCATGTTGACCATGGATGACTTGCACAAGAACCAAACAGTTGACTCGTCTACGTCCTGAAGAAAGAGTTTGGTGTTGGTCCGGATGTTCCGGTCAGGGGAGAATTGTGCGGGTGATGGTCTCGAGGGGTGGTGGGAGGTAGCGGCGGTAAATGATCGGGTGGTCCCAGTTTATGCTGACACAGTCTGCATTGTTTAGGTGGTGCAGACAGCTTTGTGTCTTGTATGTTGAGTTCCGCGTATAAATAAAGCGATAATCAAAAAGAAAAGACAAGGTACATGAGGGTCTGCCTAGGAAGAGAGAAAAGAGCGAGGCAAGGGTCAATAATAAAGTAGGTAAGCGGACGAGGGGGGCTTAGTCCAGTCAGATGTCAAGGCCTGCCTGGTGGTGACAATGATACCCTGACGCCTTGATCCATGAAAAAGTCCACTTGCCGTGGTATTTTTTTTTTTTTTTTTTTTTTTTTTTCTTCCAAAAGGAAAAGCCGTGATCTCCACTCCGAGTCCCGTCGTCCGGTTCACTCAAACGGTCATCTCGACGACGGTGTTCATCTCACTGCGCTCGAGGGACGCACGGAGTTTCCATTAAACCCGAGAAGACCAGTGAGAGAGAGAAAAAGACGGGACCAACGGCAGGTAGTGTAGCTTGCAGGGTCCGTCCCATCTTGAGGTTTGTGGGTCCATTCCTTCTGTCTTGGTGACCAGAGCCCGCTCCTGTCATCCATCATGCACTTGCTCCCTGCACCTGCCAACACTGCTGCTCCCTCCTACATGCCGTGTGTACCTATGCATACATTTCTATCTGTGGTGTCATTTCCGCAGTATGCCGTACAGTATATGCCGTTGGCCTTTTCCACTTTCTCGTTTAACCGGCGGTTTCGAGGGTTCGGTGTTCGACTATGTATCCATCTTGATGCTTGGGTCCATGCCTCTTCAGGCAATTGGGCCCGAGGGCTGAGGGATCACAATGTTCCACATCTGCCCTGCAAGAAGGCAGCAAGTTTGCATGATTCCTTGCCATTTGATATTCTGCGAATCACCTTCCCACTGCTTCCCAACGCGCAATGGAAGGCGCAAAAGGAATGCGGGAATAAGCCTCAATCTCGGCTTGCGCTTACGGTATCCCAACTTCGTAATACTTACATAGTAGCGGCGGTTGTAGTTCGTTTCCGTTTCGGACCCTTCATTCACCACTCGAGATCACCCAGATGTACTTCGTTTCGTTCTGACGTCATGGCGCTTCGAGACATTGAAGGATCACAACTAAGCTGATCTCGCCGTTGGCGGAGCGAAAGGAAATTAAACCGCCCACGCCGTTCGAGCACCAGAGCCAATGCCGTACGTACGTAATAGATCTGAGATGCACGACAGACGGGATCCAAGAAAACCTGGGGAAGTTCCAGGTCTTACCCAGGGGCCGAGATCCCTCCTTTCAATTCAAGCTTTTGCAGCACGTTTCTTGGCCTTGGTCTTACCAGGGCTGACACACATCAGACGAACTATGTCGATATATATCCTATTAGGGCTGAAAACGTGCAATATCTCGCCAGTGCTGTGACGATCAACCCAGTCCTCCTTTGCTTCACTGAATTGAGGCGAGTTGATGATTTGCACATGGGAGGAATCACTACTTACCCTGCAAGGACACTCAAAGAGCGAAAGCGGAAAGCTCCCACAATTTCAAGCCCCACCACTCCATCCAGCACCAGATAAGCTTGCCAAGGCCGCCTCGTCCGCCTGCAAGTCGACGCGATGTCACCACACCGGAGGCTTGACAACCTCCTACACTAGGCTCATCTAAGAAAAGCTTGGTGACGGACACCAGGTCGACGTCTTCCACCTGTGAATCTAAGAGTTGGGAAACGAGTGTGAATGGATGACGGTACAAAGGAACCCACGGTGACCCGAACTTCGATCATCTTTCGGTCAGCTAGCCATCTGGATGAGATTCGACTTCGTCTTGTGCTGTGACAGCAAGGAGTCCCCAGAATATATGATTGTCGCCCCTCAATTTGACAGATGGACGAGTTCGAAAGCTGAAGGGCGGATCAACGATGTGAATTACCAGCTCACAGTGTAGCTCGCGGGCACGGGCGATAGACACCGATGGATACCTACGTAGTGTATACATATTCCGCAGACCGCGAGAGGGTCGTTCCGCCGAAGCGCAGACCCGAGGTGAGATTAGTTAGACAGATACCACTTGGT
The DNA here is from genome assembly GCF_000182925.2 of Neurospora crassa OR74A. Taxonomy (NCBI): domain Eukaryota; kingdom Fungi; phylum Ascomycota; class Sordariomycetes; order Sordariales; family Sordariaceae; genus Neurospora; species Neurospora crassa. The sequence continues at coordinate 2,842,345 of NC_026503.1, read as the reverse complement.
CACAAACTCCGTGTTGATTTCCCTAGCCCTTTTGTACCTCAAGGCTGGAATCAAACCGTGACGGAGATATCTCCATACTTATGCTACTCGGGTGCTCAACCATCATAGAGTGATACGTAGCCCGGAGGTTTGCTGGCATTGAAGGGTCCACGAGCAGAAAGTCTGGGGACCAAAAGGCTTGGCCCCGTGCACGTGATCCAGCACGCGTTTTCACCTAACAACGTCGGCTACGCCTGCACCACTCCGCCAAGACTCCACCCCCATCGTCCACCCGCCTGCCCGGGGACCCAGAACTGACCCATTCGACATCACGACCCTTCCCGGCGCAGTTCCACACCCAACTTCACTGAGTACCACAGACATCCCAGCACATTAGCAACAGCGCAGCGGAACTCATTCAAAATGGCGGGCCTCGAGCATTACAGTTGGTTTTCCTGCCCCATCTTCCCGTCGCATTGCATCGCGGAGCAATAACCTCTGAATGTCGAGAGGGACCGAAGTGCTGACCACTTTGCAATTTGTACAGAGCTGGCCCAGGACCCGGCGTTCGTTCGCCTGTCCAGTATGTAGCCCTGAACCGTTCCTTTCTTTCCCTGCGACTACTCCACTTCCGGTTTCCGTATCTACGAACGATGAAAGGTCCATATGTCCACCATGCTGTGCTGTATATCATACCTCTAGAAGCGCAAAACGTTGGGATACAAGCTTGGCTTTTGCTGGACGTACCAAACCACTCTACAGCCTTATATCATGGCTCCAAAAAAAAGGAGGGAAAACACTAGGGGAGTGGCTGTACAAGAATGGAGGAATCAAGCATCATTAACACCAATATGCCTTCTCACTAGACATGACCAACAACCGCTACAAGTACTTCCGTTGGACTCCCCGCACCGCCGGTATTACTTTCGCCTACATGGTTGCCGTTCCCGGTATTCTTGGGTACATTGCTTACAAGACTGATGTGAGTTGCATTATCTATATGTCTAATTGACAGTGACACATATAGAATACACTAGGAGGGTGAGTTACTGACAAGAGACGCACACATAGGGCAAGTACGACTTCCGCGCTAAGCGGAGAGGTGATGACATGCGGGAGTATTAAAGAGATCTTATGAGAGGAATCAAAGGGGCTTGCGAGGATGTATACATGTGGTAGACTACTGGCCGCCGCTCGTCAAAGAGTCTGAGGGGATCACAGAACCCGAGGAGGCTGGGCCCATGGAAACATAATATTAGAATCACTCCTCCAGATCGCTTGAGTTCTTGCGCGCATACATCCGGAATGGTGATACCGAGCCAACATCTCCCTTCTGCTCTTGATGCCGTTCTGGCGCATTAACTGCCATCAAATAATTTCTGTGTCCTCCTCTTCTTTTGTTTGTAGTGATCTCATAAATCCACCAAAAAAGGATATACCCTTGGTATCCAAGATGCACCATGATAATTCTGGCCTCCACCAGCCCGTTGCCGTGGGAACTCCTTCTCCTCTTGCAACTCAAAGTCTCAAAACCCTCTCCTCCAACCACCCTGTGGCATGATACCAGGCTCCCTCTGGCGATTACTCCGCCCGCCCCTACTTTCCCTCCGTCCTCCCCAGTCATACGAGTTTGATTCATACCGTCCGCCACCACCACCACCATTACCACCACGGTATCCCCTCGCCTTGTGGGGCTCATCACCGTATCGATCTCCCACCCCCATTCGATCCCTGTAACCTCCCTCTTTCTCTCTCGGTCCCGGCGGCGGCGGCGACGCAGCCGTGCTCCTCCCTTCCCCAATCCCCGATCCGCGGCCCGTCCTTGCCGCGCTCACCGGCTCGACCGCTCCGTCCAGGTCATTGGGTGGCAGGATCGCGCAAGAAATAAAATCGCCCGGCATGAACTTGGCGTCGGCTAGCGTCCTGTGGGCATCGTCGTAGCAAGGGTCGTCGTCGGGAAGCCCCGCATCTGCGTTGGCTCCGGGTAAGCCCGCGCCGATCACCACGCTTCCCAAATCTTTGGAGACGTGCCGAGAGGAGTCCTTGCGCGCGTCGACGTAGATGAGCCGGAAGACGAGGCGCGTGCCGATTGCTGGGTGGGGAAGTAAAGAATGGGGTGACTGCTCGTTGGCGATGTCGAGACTTAGTTCGTCCAGGGTGGTTGAGCGCCAGGCGGGGATTTCGACGTAGAGGGGGAGGTGCGAGTCTGAGGTGAATTCGTTCATTCTAATAGAGTGTGTCAGTCTGTTGTGCCTGGGGAAACATAAAGGGGATACAGATGGAAATATACCGATGAAACGCGCCGGTGCGATAGTAGAGCCTGACAATGAAAGGCGGTTCTCTTGTGACTGGAGTAGCTGGGTCGTCTGACCGAGCTTGATCCATGATGGCGGTGGGTTATCGATGAGTACTGTATAATGCTGTTCTCGGTTTATGCGATGCGATGTGCAAATAGTCCGTGAATGTTTTCTGAAGCAATGATGGAAGATTGATGAAGATGCTCAATTGTTCACGGCATAGAGTAGAGGTTAAGTTTGGTGCTTCTAACACCATGCAGTCTATGACCGGAATACAAAATATGATATGACGTTGTGTCCCCAGGCATTCTCATACATATTCGAAGATATGAAGTGCAGATGCGGCTCACAGTGATGCGGGATTGTGGGAGCTCTAGCTTCCATCCAGGAGCCCCCTCCCCCCCTCGTCTGCGCCGCGATCCGACCCGTGGACATCGGACAGGTGGGGGGGTCAAGTGTACCCGGGCCGGTTCTTTTGACGCCGGGAATCGGCAGTGCGCAGTTCACACAAGTTCACATGCCCGCTGGGGCTGAAAGAAGTCGCTGGCAGGAGCTGACTGGTTCCTTGCGCTAGCGTGTAGCGGCTCAAGGTTGGTTCCACGCTCAGGTCCCACTGCTCCGAAAAGTTTAATGGTGTCGCACCCGAGCTCCAGTGCAACGTCCGCCCGTAACCCGACTTGAAGCTTGCCTCAACCACCTATTTCACCACAACATCACGGCAGATCATCAGAACCTACCATCAGAAGCCTAGACTAGTAGAGTACCCACCCCAATCTCCACACGGATATCACAACGCAAATCCATCTCGACCGCCTGATAAAAGAACCAGACCTCTGTATTGATTATCAAGAGAAGGGGAAAGAACACCCCCAAGCAACACCGCGACAATGGACTTCGCCGCCCTCATGTCCAAAGAGATCGCCAAGGCAAAAGGCACCACCAGCAACACCACCACCTCCAGCAAACCAACACCATCAACCATCAACACAACAAAGGATACTAACACCAAACCCGACTCAATAGCCGCAGGAGCAGGACCCGGAGCCGGAGGAGAGGGTGCCGCCGCCGCCGCCGCCACCGCCACCCCGAAATTCATCTCCCGCCGCGAAGCCGAAGCCCAACGTCAGGCCGCCTACCTAGCCGAGCAAAAGCGACTCGAGGAAGAACGCGCCGCCAAAGCCGCGTTGAAGCGCAAGCGCGAAGAAGACGCCATAGAAGAAGCCAAAGCGCGCGAGGAGAAGAAACGTCGACTAGCCGAGGAATCACGCGCCCGCCGCCTAGCCAAAGAAGCCGAAGAAGAGCGCGCCCGCCGCAAGCGTCTCGGTCTTCCCGAGCTACCTCCCACCCCTTCCGAATCCGCTGATAAAGAAGGGACGCCCGCCTCCGGCATCGACGATTCCGACCTTGACGACGACGACGATGACAAAGCCCATGATCTGCCCGACGACGAATTAACCTCCAAACTCCGCGCCCTAGGCGAACCCGCCTTCCTCTTCGGCGAATCGCACCTCTCTCGCCTGCGACGCTATCGCAAGGCCGCCGGCCTCGGCGCTTTGGGATTGCCCATGGGCCCCATCACCACCTCCTTGCTCCCCGTCGCTGAAAAGGACATGAAAGTCCCTGCCTCCTCGGCCGAAATCCCTCCTGCCACCGACCGCAAAGCGCGCCGCTACCTGTTCCGTCAACTAGCTTCTTACTTTAACATGGTCCTCCGCGAATGGGAACTCGCTCTGGTCAAGGAAGACAACGCGGACACGTTTGCGGGGCAAGCGGCGCGGAACGCCATGGTGCAGTCGAAAGAAACCATGCGCCCTCTTTTCCGCAAGTTTGAAAAGGGGGATCTGGAGAAAGATATCTTGGAGGCGATTGTGGAGATTGTGAGGGCGGCGCAGGAGAGGAGGTATGTGGATGCCAATGATGGGTATCTGAGGTTGAGTATCGGTAAGGCGGCGTGGCCGATTGGTGTGACCATGGTGGGTATCCATGAGAGAAGTGCTAGAGAGAAGCTGCATGATGGAGAGAGGGGACATATCATGGGTGGAGAGGTGACGAGGAAATATCTGCAGAGTATCAAGCGGTGTTTGACGTTTGCGCAGGTGAGGTGGCCGCCGGAGGATATTAGGCAGTTGATGGGTTAGTCTAGCGGGGGAGTAAGATTTGAAGAATTGCCATATTCGATCAGGGGAGGGGGGTGGGGGAAGGAAGGGCAAGGGAAGAAAACAGTGGCCGTGATACCCATATTGATTTTAGAGACGATAATTGGACCAAGTCTGACACTCAGAGCTCGGGAAACAAACCCCGGGTATGAAATTATATCTTCAGCTTGGAGTAAATGTTCTTCATTGATTGTGTGTACCTAGAATAATCATGAAGGCTTTCAAGCTACATCCCTCTGTTCGTGAACGCCAGTAGCATAACAATGTAGGAAAAAATCTCCGGTCAAGTGATACCGCCCGGAACACTAGACCGTCCAAGTTTTCATTGCTTCATGACTTATCATTGCGACTGATCTTAGGCAGCGTTTCAACTTTTATCTTTTCCCACCTAAGAATACTGTTCACGGCTCCAGCGAACCTTATTCCTGCCTGATACTAGGGGAATCCCTAGATAGGTCCTGACGGCCTCCTTATTGAGATCGGGATCCTAGGCCAAGCTCACAGTGTCATCCGTGGTCATGCTGAACGGAATGTCGTTCATCCCTCCAGGCTTGCGAGAACCTTTTACTTCAAGATCGGCAGCCATGATGTTCATGCGCCGGATTCTGTCAAGGGCTTGTTTCTCGTAATTCTCCAAGGTCTGGAGTGCCTTTGACTGCATTTGCTGTCTAGAGTCTGTGGAAATTGGGGTGATAGACTTCATTGTTATAGGAAAAAAGTCTGGTCAGCACAAAAAAAAAGCACTGCGCTGGAGAAATAGAGGCAGGTAAGGTAGTAACATACCTTGTTGATGGCATCGATCCGAGCGTTCAGCTTCCCGTCTTTGATCATGGTAAACAGCTCGTCCTCGATCGAGGGGCCCGGTCCGTTAAAGGCCTTCTGCATTGTGTCCAGCCTGACGCAGGAGAAGGGTTTAAGGTACTGGACGATGGACTTGGTGCGGATGTCGGCGTACAGCTTGGGCACGTGCTTTTGCAGGTAAATATCGAGGAGGTAGTCTGGTCGATATGACTCCAGTATCTCTATGCACGCCGCATACCTGCCGTTCACAAATTGTGTGATCGCCCGGCGTATGTGTGGTTCTCGTTGCAAAAACTCGCGGAAAGAGTCATTGTCCAAAAGGTTGGCCTGCAGCTCGTGCCTATCCATGGTAGCAAGCGCCAACAGACCGCCGTAGATGGCAACGTCGTTCGGGCTGGCAATCTGGTTGTAAATCTCGGGAGGCACGCCGGAGCTGGCTTCGACAAAGCAAAACGCCGCCTCTTTGTAGCGTTCCTGACCTAGCGCCGCGATGCCATTCGCAATCTTGCTGTACGTTTTGAGGGCTTTGGCTTTCGGGTCGGAGTCGTTTACCGAATTGAGGGGCTTCAGGTGATTGCCGATGGATTTCCAGTCGCGGCGTTCAATTGCCACTCGGACAAGGAGCTTCCCAAGGTCGACAAGCTGTTCTGTCGAGCTAACCTCCGTCCTCATCTTCCAAAAGCTATCCATGGCAGCCTCGACATCGCCGATGGCTTCAAAGTGCTTCCCTAGATCCTCGTTGCCCATCTGTAAGAAAAAATTGCAAAAGTGCATCAGCTTAGTATCGTGGTTCTCAACTCTTGTCCGGTGGCACATGAAGAACATACCCTGATGCTTTCTTTGATCAAGTTGTTCTTATAACCTTGAAGCTCGGCTTGTAGATGAGCCGTAGTGTCTCGATTCTCCTTTTCCTTGGATTCCATCCATGCCTTATCCAACAAGGCTTCGGGCTCGTTGGGAGCTGCTTGGAAGAGGGAGTTGACTGCCATTTGGTACCTGAGAATGTCGCTGCCAGCCTTGGCCTCCTGTACAGCAGCTTTGAGTGCATCGACACATAGCGGTACCGAGCTCCTGCCAATATGAAAAAGACGTTCGAACCGTGTACGTCCTGGATACTTCAAGTCAGATATGAATATGTACGCCTGTGCTTTGGGGAGGAAATGTATACCTTTGTAATTCTGTATGTAAAGATCAAGGTCGAATTTTGGCGTCTCTGCAAACAGAGCAAACAATTAGCACAGGTGATCACAAAAAATCGGCAAGTATGACCTAAAGCTGAGAAAAGAGGATGATATCTGAACACAAGGGTCTATGCTGGAAGAGGGATGTTGTGAGAATTACCTTTGACGATGACGCCGCCTTGATCCTCAATAGCCGTGAAGAAGGCTAATTTGCGGTCGTCCATGTTGCTAGATTCGGCCGTGAAGCTAGACGTGTTGTCGATATGATATAAGCTAAGCAACCAAAACAATCCAGTGAATAATTGCTGCCGTTATGCTGTCGCTGCAGTGTAGGGTAGTGGTCGTGAAGCTATCACTCAGTCGTGGCTGATGGAGGGACAAGGGTACCGTGTAGGTTAGGTTGCCTGCGGTGGAGTGGCTTGGTGATGTGAACACAAGTGGAAGCTGAACGAGGTGGGATGCAGGGATGGTGGGGGTCGTTCAACCGATGTCCAGGGGCATGGCCCGGCAGGCACGACAGGGCGGGGTAGCTGGTTCGCAATGTGGGGCCGATAATCCTATGTATCCCACAGGAACGGAATTCTCTCCTTCAGCACCCCCTTCCCAACAGGGTCGAGGTACAGATACCGTACTTATGTATAAATCGCGGGAAATTGAAGTTCGGTGTCATGCAGAAGACGCAGCCTGAGGTTTGAAGCTGAGGTTTGCCAGATGCGTTCTGGCTGTCGAAGAGCATCTACGTAGTTGTTGCGGCACCTTTAATTCTACCTCTACATTCCCCAAGCTCAAAATTCAGAAACCAAATTATACTTTCAGGTTCCTTCGCCAGAAGAAACTTCCGTCACTCAAGTTCAAATTGTAACGAAACCTCAAACGACTTGTAGAGAACGAAAGTCAACCTTCACTACTAGTACATAACTTTGGCGAGCCGCATCCACTGCCCACTACAACATATTGACTTGCCCGATAAGGTCCCAAGACGCTTCCATACCCTTGAATTATGCGTTTGCGTTGATGCCTTCGGATGCGCGACATGAGTTGAGGGCTGCTGTTCACTGCCGAAGCTGAACGACAATCTTGGTTCTCGTGACCGTCTTTTACTGCTGTCGAGGATCCCCAAGATGTATCAAGTCCGTTGAAGGACAACTAGACACTTGAATGTCGGTGCTTGTTCAAATTGATAACGTGGAGTTGCAGGTTGTCCCCCGAGACAAAGTCCATCAGTCAAGTTTACCTACACTGTACATACCCCGAAGGTGTGTGCCGTCGTGATAGCCTAGTTGCTAACATCGCAGGCATTCCGATAGGAACCTTTCCGTGAGACTACCAAGTCAACTACCAGGGCTCGAGGAGTGTAGTAACGTCAGAGAGGATGGTCGTCCCCGTTCTCTTCTCAGCAAATTGCCGTCAGATCACGTTTTGATACCACGATGCTGAAGATCGTCATCCCATTTGACCCTGTGTCCTGGAAGCTCGATCCTCGCGGCTTGGGATCTTGGCGTTCAATGGTGTTTCGGTTTAGTTTAGACCGAATAGGGGCATCTTGTACATACTTTGGCGGTGGAACCATGCTCACCATGCTATGCCTGCGGCGAAACTGTCGGCAAATACCATGGCCATGATGGAGTAATGTACATGACAAAGAGTTGTAGTGTATCAGTATGGGATGCGGCGAAGGATGAAAAGCTCGACCGACATATTTTCCCCGAGATCGTCAACAGAAATTCCTACCTAGTGCAAGCCGACGCACTGGGAGATCCATTCACGATAACATATCTCCAGGTGAGCCAAGCCATACGAACCACGCATTTACGGCGTGGATATGTACAAACCATACGACGATGTGGTCTCCTAGTCAGTGCTAGTGCTGCACCGTTCCCCGGCACTAAATCTGCCCAGTTAGTCATTCTTTCCCCTGTGCTTTTGTGAGGTCTGGACAGAGCATGTCTCGGTCGAGTTTGAAGTCTTTTGGACTGAGACGGCACACAATATGGGCAGGGAACGGAACAAACTGAGGTTTGCAAGCGCGGTAGACCTGCCACTCCCGTAGTATGAGTGAGGGAAGCAGAAGCTTGTCGTTGTCTGCTTAGTTGTCAAGGTCTTGTGAAGGCGTTTATGGTGAGGTTTACCCAAGAGCCCACCATCTCTGCCATCCCACCCTCACTAGATCGAATGCTAAAACATGAGTGGGACTAATCGCGAATAGGCCGTTTTGTGGTTTGTGGTTTGCACATCGTGAAACAAACCAGATCCAAATGCCTGCGCAGATACGACACCTTTGTATTTTTGATTTTTGTGATATGGGTCGATACGCAGAAGGAGTCCTGGAGATGCATTGGACGAAAAGAGAAAGTGTCCTTGTGCGCATCTACAGATAGCGGAATAGCCTGCTACATTGCCAAGGGAAGCCAAGCGTGCGTTCTCGTATATGAACTCATGAAGCTCAATGGTGTCATGTCTTTTGGTCTTTGGAAACGGGCGCTGTCACTGAAGTGCTTGACATTTTCGGTGGGGAGTAAAAAGATACCTACGGGGGATCGAGGGGCGGAAAAGTGCGTGTGGGCTGGTGAGCGAGGTGGGATGCGGCGGAAGCTTGACCGTAAAGGTACCTTTACGGAAAACCCAATGCTTCCGCAGTGTACTTGGGGGGTTCTGGGCGCCAAGGCTTCCTTTCCCCCCTCTTTATCCCCTCTAAAGAGGGGGCGCGGAAAATTTGGGACAGCAATTAAATATGGGACACTCCACATACAAATTTACTAGCAAAGTAACCCATCTATATACTCAACACCCATATTATATATTGAAATTTATTAATACAACGTCGTTAGGAAGCCCAGTAGACTACCCAAATAGGAAGAGTATATATATAATAAGAGATCTAATAATTTATTTTATCTATTTAAGTACGTTATAGTATTGTGCGTATAGCCAATTGAACTCCCTCTTTGCTTGTACATACTTTAGACTTCCTCCTCCTACTTTAACGAGGCTTACCCCGGCCGTTACCCGCTTAAATACCTTATTCTAAGTCGGACTGTACCTTCGATTAATAGTTTTATTGTACTTCCCTATATAGTATCCTCAAATCTGCGTTCTCGTAAGAGGAGGGGAGTTATAGGGGTAATTACTAAAGAGGGATTATTAGATCTAAGTAATAAGGTTATATTAATAGTAGGGGGTATACGCTATTTAAACTTCTTCTTAGGAGTTAGTATAATTAGGAATTTAATTAATTAGGTAGTTGGCTAACCGGCTAGCTCAATCCTCCTCTTACTAAGTAGAAACTCCCCACCTTCCTTATCCTCACCGTTACCCTCGTCCTTATCCTCCTCCTCGTTATTAACTTTCTCCCCTATTACTATAGCAATATCATCCTTATAGAGATCTTCAATAAGAATCTTATCCATCTCATCCTCGAATTATATTTATATATAGGGGTCTTTAATAATTTGAGAGAAGGTTTCTAATTAGGACTGGGACTAGGACTAGGCGGCTAGCTGGCGGCTAGTAATAATTCTAATATCCTCCTTATTATTAGAAATAACTAGTAGGGGGTACTTTATATAATATTAGGCTTACTAATATACTAGCAATTTACCCTCCTTATCGATTTAATAAGGGAAATTCTCCTTTATATTAAGTATATTATTATTATAAACGGGTATATATTCTTATTAGTAATCCTTCTTATATTTTTTAAACTACGTAGTCTATATAACCTTCTTTAGCTTACTACCCTCTATATCCTTCCTCTATTGGTCTTTAAACTGTTTTTATATAATACTATTAATCTTTTTTATAGTTCGCTTTTAACGTTTTATTTCGTCTTATATCTCTCGTTGAACTCTCTTAATTACCTTAGTATTAAACTCGTTTTTTGAAAGTGATAGAGATATACTACTATTGGGAATTTTATATACTTTCCTCCTTATTCGACGGTCGAAGTTGGCTTCTCTTTCGTAGTTATATTAGTAATGTTTTTAAATTTTATTATAATTAAGAATCGCTTTTCAAGTAACTTAGAATATATAAGGGTAGTTAATACGGGTAGAAGAATTGAACGTATAAGAATAACGATTAGTAATACGGTTAATAATTTTAATAGCCTTCTTAAAGCGGTCCTTATATAGTATTATAAAGGGATAAGTAGGGTTGAGTTCAAAAGAGCGTTGCTTAGCTTTAATCTGTAACAATACCCTTTATTTATTAATTAGCTAAAGATTAGTATCTTTAAATCTATTTATAATATTATAGATTATAAAGTTATTAGTAATAATCTTATTAAACTTTCTAACGAACGTTGTACAATTGAAGTTATATTCCCCTTGTTATATAAATTTACGAAGAGCCTTCTAGTAATAGGATTTAAATAAGGAGAAAATTTTTATATTAAGCGGTTGTATAATATAGGTAGAGTGTGGCGGTAAAGCGAGGATTTGAATATCGAATACTTTAATATATTATTTAACTGTTATATTACAATAGTTATTAAACCTATTAATTATAAATAATTAATATATAGGGTTTGTATTAGGGAGCCGTCTTTTACTAACACCGGTGTTACGGTTCGCTGGGTTTGCTCAGAAACTCCAAATATCCATTGATGTAATTAATAATATTAAAGTAAGAAAGCGAGATGCAGGAAGGAAGATGGGCGGCCATTGGCCGGCCCAGACAAGGGTCCTTTTATGCTAGGTCCCTGGTCTAGGCGGGGCCTACCCTAGCTTGCAGGGCGGGCGCCCCACTTCCCGACAGCCGCCTGCCAATGGCAGCCGACGGTCCTACGCTCAACTATGGTACTGGATTGGGCATGGCCCAGTCGAGCTGTATGCCAGCTTAGCACCCTACTCTATAGCTAATCGTATATATCCGGTAATAAGTCCCGGCTCACATATAAAAGACTACTGTCCTTAGTAGTACCTCAATCCTTCTTATGCCTAGTCCCTCTCCTTATAGTAATCCTAGCAATACCCTTCTTTCCTTTTGTAGGCCGTCTACTATGTCTTTCCCAATACTCGGTAATTAATTGTCGGGCATTTTTTAATTGCTCCTCTGTTTGCCACTCGTTGTCCTTATTGCTATACCCTTTCTACTTAATCTAGTATTTTATTTTCCCTCCTCTCAACTCCTTATAGGTTATTACCCTTTTTACTTTATACCGGGGGCCTAGCTCGGGTTCGGAGTCTTCTTAAGAGTCTTCAACGGGTCCTAGAAGCGGGGGAACGTATTAGAAGGGATCTTCTTCCCGGGGTACTCTCTTAAGGTATGTAATTGAAATTACTAGGTAAATTCCCTTTATAGTATAGGGAAGGTCGAGTTTGAATACTAGTTCTCCGACCTTTTTGATAACTTTGAAGGGACCGATACGTTATTAGGAAAACTTTTGAGAGGGACGATCCTGCAAATAGTATCCGTAGTAGAGCTTTAGGAAAACCCTATCCCTAACTTTGATATTTATGGGCTTATAATTAGGGTTGTAGAAACGTTTGGCTTTAGCGGTAGCGAAGTCTATAGCGAGCCTAGCTTCTTCCCGAATATAGTCGCGGATAGTAGGGTTGTACTCTTGTGAGGTAGTGGGGTTACTAAGGGATTCTAATAGTCTTTGTAAGCGATATCCGAATAGGTATTCGTATAGGGAAGCCTTAATAGCTTCGATATATACGCTATTAAGATTCTATTGTAGGGATGGTAGTAATAATAATTAAGTATCGTCGGGGTAATCGAAAACGTAGAAGCGGATAGCGATTTTAATAGATTAGTTTTTACGCTTTAATACGCTATCTCCCTATAGGTAGTAGGCGGTTATTATAAGTAGTTTAATACCTAAAGCCTTTTATATACTTTATTAGAAATTAAAGGTAAATTTCTTATCCTAATTAAAGATAATTCTTAAAGGGAGTCCCCAATCCGATAAGATTAGGGATCGTACAAATGTAGTGCCTTATTCCTTAACTGTATAAGTTGAGTGTCTAGGGATTAATAGTAATTACTTAAATATAATATTAGTAGTGGGTATAAGGGTATCGAAGACGTTGTAGCTAAGTAGCTTCTATAGAGAGTTTATAGCTAGTATTAGTAGTAGTCCGACTATAAAGTTAATAGTTATCGTTCGTATAGGGAGGGCGCTATTGAATTTGGGATAAATAGGTTGTAAACCTCCTATAGGGGGGGAGCGATCGGTTTAGTTAAAGTTATAGGACGGGCAGTTTCGTATATATTTCTTAATTAAGTAATTTTTATTAATAATAGAAAATCCTTTTAGGTCGTAAAGTATTCTATTTTGGCCGAAATAGTATTTTTCGTCGTATACCAATTCTAGGACCTTCTACATATAGTTATAGGGAATACAAAGGGTTTTTAATCTATTTGGCTAGTTGGTATAGATTATACTATCGGTTATAAAGAACGGGTAGCCCGGCTAGCGAAAAGAGGCAACGTCTTCGTTATCCAACCTAAAGTCCTTTAAATCGTTAATAATAACAGTATACTTCTTATCCTTACAATAGGCGGCTACAAATTAGTCCTTCTAATTATTATCCAATATAACTTCAGTAATAACGAGCAGTACTTAATCGATGGCTAGCTAAACGTCGTTTAGAACTAAGGTACCTTCTAGATATAGCTATACATTATCTATAGTCCTTAATTAATTTAAAGCGTCGAGTACAAAATTTAATTTGCTAGGTAAATAATATATTTTAATATTGTATTAGGATAGGTAAATAGATGTATTAATTAAGCGGCGATTATCCCTATCCGTAGAGGAGGTGCAAAAGGATCTTTGCTCAATAATGCCCTTTATTGTCGAATAGTCGGTAAGGACAATAATAATCTTATTATAGGAGTAGATATACGTTCGAAGCCTTTTTACAGCCTAAATTAGGTAAGCAACTTCTAATTCGGAGGGTCTATATTGTGTCTCGGCGTTGGTTAGGCATTTACTAAGGAATAGTATAGGCAAGATTTAATTTGCGGGGATTTGCGAGCTAGGCTCCTATATATAGTCCTCTTTTAAGTAGAAGAGTATAACGCCAAATCCCTTCTTAATAGAGTTATCGATTTGGAAGAAGGTTTGTTTATTAGGGTTGAAGTAGTAAAGTATAGCTCTACTATAGATTTCGGACTGGATGGCTTCAAATAAGGTTAATTCGTCCTTTATTAGTATAAATTTTATTTGGGAGTAATAAGTAGTACGCTTCGCTAGCTTACTATTAATAATAGCGCCTTCTATACGGCCTGCTACAAACAATTATACTTTTCGTCGCTAGAGAGGCTCTGACAATTGGGCGTAGTAAGGGATTAGGTAGCGTAGGAAACCGGATACGTCTAGGTACTATTCGAGAGCCTTTAATTAATTAGGGAAAATAAGCTTCTTAAATGTATTAACGCGCTACTAGGTATTCCAAAGCCCTAGGCTATCTACCCGGAAGCCTAGGAGTTCAACGTTAGAATACCCTAAAAATAATTTTTTAGAGGAAAGAGAGATATTCCTAAAGGTAAATAAATTAAAGATAGTTGTGAAATAGGCTATATAATCCTCCCAAGTATTGGAGATAATAATAATATTATCGATATAGGTACGGCAATAGTTTTTATAGTTGTAAAGCAATTGGTCTATAAATCTCTATATATACGCCGGTATATTTCGAAAACCTATTTATATTATTATAGGGGCCTCCAAACCCCTATAGGTTATAAGGGTTAGGCGGTCCCGGTACGAAAGTTATATTCTAAATTAGTAAAAGAAAGTAATAGCGTTTATAATAGCAACGAAGCGCTTTCCGTATATAAAAGCGATAACCTTGTCCTACAACGGGAGGAGATAATTATCGGGGACTGTTAGGCTATTAATAACCCTTATATTAATAACGGAGCGACCCTTTTATTTCCTATCTCTTATTTCCTTCTAAACGACAAATATAAGGTATACGAATAGCATAACCCTAATAATTTACTACATCTTACTTTACTTATAGAGGGCGTCGAAAACTTCGTCGATAATAGTTTGCTCTTTCTTACTTAGGGGGTACATCCTTATAGCGACCTTCTGGTTCTACTATCCTTCCACTAGGGGCATACATATATATTCCTCTTCTAGTATATTTACCAACCCTCCTTCAATTTAGAGTAATAAGTACGATCCTACTAAATCTTCGAACTCTCTAGTATAATTTAAATCGTTGGTATAAATATAAATACCCTCCTTTATTACGACTTCGGGACCGTCTATATAGATACTTAAAGTTAAATGCTTTTTTGGAACGGCGGGTACTTTTATCGAGTCTCCGACTAAGGCTTAGGTTAGTATTAGATTAGCGGATCGTTAACTTCGTACGGCGGCTTTAATAATTAGGGTTAAGTTTATTTTAAGGTTAATTAGGGGAATATAATTAATTATTACGTACTTAATTGCTTTATTAATAGTAATTCTAAGGTCTTTGTTGAGGGCGTTAAATATTTGGATAGAGAAGGCGACGGTCTTAATTTTATTCCAATTGCTTATAAAGTACCTACTATCCTTATACTCTTCAATATAACCAACATACTATTTTTTGGGTATAATTCGAATATTATAAATAGAATTCTTAAATAGGACTAGTTTGGGGGACTTATAGTTAATTACCGCGTTAATAATACTATCGTTGCCTAAATTGAATATAAAGTTCCAGCTTTTTAGTAGGGGCTTATAATAAATAGGTACTATCGCTTCTTTACTAAATTGGAGGATAGTCTTTTTTAATACTATAACCTTCTTTATATATTTTACAGAGTGTCGTTGGACGTTGAAAGGTACTACTAACGGTCCTATATTGGGGAAGGTAATATATTCGGTATTATAATCGATATTTATTTAATAGGGATAGAGAAACGAATTTACTAATAGAAGATTTAGTTGTAGCTTATCTATTACCTATCCGGTTGTACGGATCTTAATTAGATTAGGCTTACCGTTAATTGTTCCTTCAAAATACAATATAAAGGTTACCTATTCGGTAAACTTTAGAGACCGGCCGTTTACCCCTCGGATTTTAGTAATGTATTTTATTAAAATTGAGTATTCGAACGTTAATAGGAAATTTCAACTAATAATTGTCTTCGCAATGCCTAGATTTATATAAATTTCGGTTTCTTCTACTTTAGGTAAAGTTCTAACTATAATACGAAGGTAGGTATAATTTAAGAGAGGCCCTTTAAAGATTTCTTTATCCTTATAGACCGGTACTTTGATTACTAGCAGTCCGTCGGCGGGAGATGTTAGCTTCCGAGGAGAGGGACGCCTATACCCTACTTTAATATCGGTGTAAGTATTAATATAATTAAATAAGGTATTTCGGGAAGGGAATACCTCTAGGTAGTATATATATATTTTATACGAGGGGGCGATTGCGGAGGGCGTATATAATTACTTATATATTAGACACAATTTTATATAGCGGCGTTTTACCTTTATTAAGGGGAATTCTTTATAATAGCAAGTATATTTTAATTTGCTACTAGAATTAGAATTAATTACATTTACCACATAGAAGATACTAGCACCGTTAGTAGAATTGGAATTTCCTAATAAAACCGAGATATTACTAGCGTAAGCAATTTAGTTATCTTCCAAATCCTAATTAACTTCCTTATTATTTATATTATTAATATAGTAAGTTCTATCCCTACAGTTATTGTAATAATTGTAGTTGTTATATTAATTATAATTGTTATATTAATCGTAATTATTATAGTAATTACAGTTATTATAACGGTTATAATTATCCTATTAATTGTAATTATCGCGTCGATTATAGTTGTCGTAGCAATTATCGCATCGAGGGCCCTAACTAGTACAATTATTTTAATTTTACTCGTATTAATTAGCGGGGATAACTACCTCGACCTTTATAGCGGTACCGGTAATCTTCTAGCGAACGTATAAGTATCGCTCCCGGGCAGCCGCTAATAAAATTGCCTTAATACCTTCGGTTTCCACCAAATACTCGGCGAATGTACCCTTCTTACTAGGGGGGTTAAAGTATTACTTAATTTTAAGGTCTATACTAATTTAGATCTAAATTATAATACTATGCCAATTTTCGCCAATACAATAGAAAATACCTATTGCACGAACGTAACGGAATTTGCGCTAGATGAATTAGAATAAGGTATTTTCATTGCAAACGATATCCTTAAATTTAAGGCAATCCTCGGTAAACTTTCTAGTTGCAGTAGCGGAATTGGGTAAGAAGTAATTAATTAGTATTTTAAGTACAAATTCGAGGCTATTCTAATGAAGATACTTTCGTCTAAGGGGGTCGATTTCGTTACTCCACTACAATATAGCGGCACTACTAAGTAGGGTAGAAAAGTATTGTATAATTTACTTCTCGGTATTAGCGGTAGTATTTTTATTTTCGAAAAACGAGAGGAGGCGTTTACGAAAGAGGAAGGCGTCCGTATAGACTAGTATCTTACTATTAGTAACTATACTAATATCATTCGGGTCGGCGTAGAAAGGGACGAATTGTCTAATATCTTCGCGTTTCAGCCTAAAGTCAGACTTTTGAAAATTGGAGGAGTATCTAATATCGATAGTACTAGTACGATAACGATCATCAAATTCGTCTTTAGGGTCTCTATTTCTACTAGGGGGACCGCTTCTAAAGGGACTACCACCGGGAGGGGGCCGAGGAGAAGGAGTATTTCTATCCTTGGAGTTAGAACTATCGGGATTAGGGTCGCTACAGCTACAACGGCCTAATTTATAGCGTTTATCGCAACGAACCTTCTTAATTTTACAGTATTTCTTATAGCGGTGCTTATACTCCGAATTGCTTAAATCCGACTCCTTAAAGTTCGAGTTTAATAATAGGTCGCTATTATTCTTTAACTTAGGGGGTTTACCGCTTCCGTTGCCCTAATTCGAAGTCTTAGGGCTAGAAGCTCGGGTTCTTTTGGTTTAGTCGATTATAACGCGGACCTTTGTAGCCAACTTCTTTTAAAGCTAAGTAGTAGCTTCGAGGTGCCCTTAGAGCTCAGCTAAACGATGGTCCAATGTACGGTTGTTATATTTAAGTAATAGTCGTAAATTGGGGCTAGGGAGTTAATCGTTATCGTAATAAGGGGATAGCCCTAAATAATTATAGCTAGGCGGGGTATATAATTAATAGAGTGCCTCTACCTTATTAATATTTAAGGAAAAGTTGACTAATTTAGCGCGATAGAAGCGGGCGGGGTTAGGGCTTCCGGTATTATCAACTACTGTAGCGTGATACTTATTGGGCTTAATGTTGGATTTAATATTAGGGTACTTATAGTTGGCTACTGGCTTTTCAATCGAATAGAATTCAATAGTAGGAATCTTGGGGCTCACACAAATTATTATTTCCACTAATTTATTAATAACTACTACCTCAGCATTATCGAGGGCCTAATTAATAATAGGGGAATAAGTGCCGGCCTTGCGGAGGTTAGTAATAGAAAGTAACTACTACTTAATAGCCCTAATTATATTAGACATTTTCTCGGCCTAGGCTTCGCTAATATCTATAGATTTAACTATACCTTCAAAACGACAGTCAATTTCAACCTATTCTCTACGAAAGGCCATATCTAAATGGCTAACGTTAGTACTAAGTAGGTTAACTTTTTGATTAATACTATCCAATCCGTTACCTATATTTTTAATTATACTATAAATATTCTAAGAATACTTTAGGTTATCCTTAATATCTAATATAGCATCGTCAATATCTTTATCAAAGTACAATATATCCTTATCTACCTTAGCTTTAAAATTATCGATACGAATATCGATAAGATTAATTTTAGCCGCGTTAATATTAAGCTCGTCCTAGATATTATCGAATTCGCAACCCGTATTTTAATTATAATACTTTATCCGAATAAGTATAAACTAGTTAGTATTCTTATTAGCTAGTAAGTTAAGGGGGGTATTTATATATAGATAGTTATAGCCGGGCGGAGTACCGCTTCTAGTCTAGTAGGACTTCCGAATAGGCGCTACAGTATTAGCTAATAAGGCACGGAGCTTGGGTAAAGTAAATAAGGTAACATTTAACTGGGGTAATAATATTAGAATGGGGTTGAATAGTTTTCGCGGGCTGGGGGTGAAAATTCCGCTAATTAATTCGGCTGGAGGAGGTATAATAGGGGGAAGCATACCAAGAGGGTCGGCCTTATCGGGACTATCCAATAGAAGGGGTATAGCCGGAGTAGCGGGACTATCGCCCGGTCCAACGCTTATAGTACGAGAGTCGTAGTTAAATCGAAGGGTAATTTATTTAATAAGATTCTCGGATATTTCGTAATAAGTTATTTATTTAATAAAGTTAGGAGGAAGCGGCGCCGGATTACCGGGCGGGTCCTCGTTATTAAAAGAACTAGGTATAGGGCTTACTATAGCGACGGGGTTATAGTATAGTATTGACGCTGCGATTACGGAGCCGTATGGATATAAAGTAGGGGGGGAGATCGCTAGGTGAAATTACCGAAGTGAAATCGCTAGAGCGAGGGATACCCGTCGCGTCAAAGGATCACGTCGTACGTACCGAAGTCCGCGGACGCAATAGCTTAGATTAGGGTAGTATAGTTGAAAATCAGCGGTGATAGAGGTGCGTAAGGATCTTACTGAGGGGCCGGAGTACGATCGAATAAAAGCGTGGAGGAAAGGAGGGTAAGTAACTAAAGTAACCGAAGCGGCGATGGTTAGTGAGGGGGTTAATCGCGGGGTCGATACTCGCCGGAGAGAGTTACAGGATCTGACGATCGGTTTGGAAGCGTAAGGCGCGTTGAGGGCGATTAAGCGACTTCCCAATAAAGGGATCGATTGATCAAGAATGGTTTGGTCAATTGGATTTTTTAGTTGCAGCTACCAGATGTTACGGTTCGCTGGGTTTGCTTAGAAACTCCAAATATCTATTGATATAATTAATAATATTAAAGTAAGAAAGCGAGATGCAGGAAGGAAGATGGGCGGCCATTGGCCGGCCCAGACAAGGGTCCTTTTATGCCAGGTCCCTGGTCCAGGCGGGGCCCACCCTGGCTTGCAGGGCGGGCGCCCCACTTCCCGACAGCCGCCTGCCAATGGCAGCCGACGGTCCTACGCTCAACCATGGTACTGGACTGGGCATGGCCCAGTCAAGCTGCATGCCAGCCCAGCACCCTACTCTATAGCTAATCGTACATATCCGGTAACAACCGGTAGTATAATCCTCTAATTAGCGACCGTTAATATTATACTTATATTAATTATAACCGAACTAATTTATAAAGTTGTATTCTATCTTTTCAAAAGTTGGTAATACCTTAAAATTATATAAATTAAAGTACTTTAATTAATCGAAGGTAAGCTTTATATTCGAGAAATTAGTTGGTAATTTTATAAAGCGTATATTACTAGGAAGCTTATTGTTAATAAATTCTTTTATTAAGTTAGTTTTAAAAATAAGGTAAATAGGGATATAATGCCTAATAATATTTATTCTAATAATTAGAGTATATAACTCTTTATTAGCTAGATTAGATATTTCTAACTAATTTAATAATTAGTATAGTAGAAAGTAGAGGGTAAATTGTACAATTAGAAGGGATTTTACTTAATTAAAGGGTATCTCTTATTAACCTTCTTTTTATCCCTTAATTCCTTTAATACAATAACCTTTATGCAACTATTTAACACACAGCCGATACGAGTACTATATTTATTATTATTCTAACGGTTATAAGGAGGGATAGCGGCGGCGATATTTTCGTACTTATTAAACTAGTCGTTTATAGACTCAATATTCAACTCCTAAAAGTAACGTTTGAGATCTACGGCGCAATACGTCGTTAAGCGCAATTCGGGGTAATTAGTAATAAACTTCGTAAATTAGCGTCCGTTAAGCTTAATCGACAGCGGGCTTACCCTTATCGATTATAACCAATTCGTAGCGCGTATTATTATCGATTACAATACGGGGAATCTTCCTTTGAAGTAGAATATTATATATATAACGATAGCCTCCTCCTTAATAAAGGTTAATAATTGTAGGCGCCCCTATAGTTGTAATAATATAGCTAGCTTACTAGTCTCCTATAGTAATTTTGCGTAACGGCCGATTGAGCTACGAGACTTCCTAATTATACGTATAATATCCCTTATTGAAGGTAGCTTCCTATTACTATTACTAAATCTTAAAGAACGATATCGATAGCGCGCGTTAATATACCGTTAGGCGGCAGCTATACCGGCGTAGGGGACGAGGGAGTAATTTACAGGCACTGGCACTAGTAAGTTAACTAACGACTCGATTAATCTATAGATATATAAAATTCTTACTAATTTACAGCTTTACGAGGCAATGCGACGAAAAATGGCAATTGGGCACTATTGTTGGCGTCGTTGTTGTGCGAACTTCACGATGCAAATGAGCGATTTTGCTGGGCGTTAACAGGCAAATGTGCATGGGTTATTTCGGGCACTGTCCCAGATTAAAATGCTGTCCCAAATTTTCCGCGCCCCCTCTTTAGAGGGGATAAAGAGGGGGGAAAGGAAGCCTTGGCGCCCAGAACCCCCCAAGTAATCCCGTCAGAAACCGACGCTTGAAGGTCCCTTCGCTACCGATTCGGCGATGACGGAAAAGGTCTCGCAAGGCTGACTTGCCCTGTGGGGAGTCAAGGAGTCCAAGCAAGCCCGCCGACAGCTTATCGATCGTACAATATACATAATGCTGGTTTGTGGGTTGAACAAGGAAGTTTTGGAGCTCTTATTGGCTTTGCAAAAGAGAACCTGTCCTCCGTTTACATAAAGCGATATGGGACAATGGCAAGGGTATGTGACGCCACACCAGCCTCTGATGGGTATCCCTCTCTATCTCCCCGAAGGCCTTTGAGACCGGAAGATAGGCCTTGAAGATCAAAATACCCGATAGTTACGCTTTGGCTCTGTTGTATCAGATTAGGGCAGATTTGTGCACATATCCAAATGTATCCATACACTACACCAGTCGTTATGTTGTGTGACCGGTCATAGCTGCCTGACTACGTACAAACATGCTGATGGATCGGTTGAATGGAGTCATGGAGCTGCGTGATTTTAGCAAGTCGCGATAGTTTCTTGGCCTTCCACTTGCTGGATGGAGAAGGGGAAAAACTCACCCCTGGGATGCATGGAAGTCGCAGAAAAGGGGTAAGAGATTTCTAACGTAGCATGCTATGTACGTACCGCCCCCCGTGTGTACCATAGTATGCACATGCTTCCACGTAAGGTACCCAGTAAGATGTTTGGAAGAGGCTGATATTGGGAGGAGGGGGAGAAGAAGATCTTGTTTTGTGATATCGCTGCCTACGCCTAATATCTCTTGGTATTGAAGGGCTCCAATCGATCTGTACCGTACTATGTCCGAGTTCATCGCTGAATGACTCTTGGGCGGCTCGTATCAAGCAATGAGATTCTGGTTAGTTCCCATGACGAGATTGGATGTAAGCTTCCCTTTGCTGCTGAGGTCCTGCGAGGTACCTGTACATACTTGCCGAGGCTACCTCGTATCACGCCCGCAACTCTCCTTTTTCCCAGCCAAAAAGGCTCGGTTTGACGTTGAATTTGCGGTGTTCCTGGTTGCGGCTATGTGTGAATGCTTGCGCCCAAGATTCAAGGGATATCTCTGTTCTGGCACAAGCCAAGCAGGCGTCTTGCTGGCAGAATGGGAAACGGGGAAACATCAAAAAGGCGAAGGTGGGAATTGTGATTGGCCGTGTGTTCAGATCCGAAAGGGAAAGCCGCCAGATGGATATGGGCTGATTTTTACGTTGGCAAGGACGGGGCCTACCTCCTGCGTGGTAGAGGTGCTGCATAGTAGTACGTCAGCCAAGCGATTAGCGCCAAATGGCTGCAAAACAACGATGTTCGGATCCCTGTTGGTCCCTTGTGTCTTGCCCATTACAGTGTACAACCGTCCCGTCCCAAAACCGATTTCGCTGTTCGCAGCGCCTGCCATCAACCCCCGAGCCCCCCCAAATCCAGCCAATTCCCACTTTCCCTGCAACGAGAGAATCTGGCGGCTCTTTTCTCAGTCAGCCAATTTGTTCAATCTGCGTCTTGATGCAACAAGGTGTGGTGACCGGTGTTCCAGGAATGCTTGACCTTTCTGCGCTATCTCTTCTTGGCTTCCATTCCGGCGGGGGGGTTGAAGTCAAAGTGACCTGACCGATCTCTGACCGACGGTGGAAGCGCACCTCTGAGAAGCAAAAACGAGGGTCTGCCTGACAATTGAACTCGAGGCTCGGATGCTGACAGATCAACCCCCAAAACCTACTGGCGCGCGGCTCTTGTTGGAAAAGGTATTCTACACTACTATGACACTACTGTAGTGGTCTCGCACATGACGATTCCTCAGTCGTCAGTCATCACAAGTGGAAAATCGCCAAGCAATCTTACTCGCACGGCGTGGCTGATGGAGACGCGGAAAGTTCTTTTTTTCACACGAAAATCTTCTTTTCTCCAGTCCTGAGCGGGCACCTCCTGGCTTTCCGCCTGGTCGCAAATTTTCGAAAATGTGAATGCTGGTCGCAGCACCGGTGCATCAGGTCAAGACAGACTCCAGTCCACCGCCTCGGGACCCTCATTCGCCGACTGCTTCTGCGAATGGCGCTCAACCCGAGTCCTAGGCGTGCCACGGTGGACCCGGGGCCGCTCGGCGTCGATGCCCTTCGCAAGTACCTGCCGGATCCAGCAGGCTTCCGTGCTCTTCGATCCAGCGCATCTAGCACCGGGACCGGGTCTTACCGGGTTTCCAAAGCTCTGCTTCGCAACAGTGTACGATCTGGTATGTATTATCTATGTAGTGCTGGGTCGATTGTTGAGTTGGTACCTACAATTACCTAGGTTCTTAGAGTTCTCACTCATAGCACCCGCACTGGACGAGATATATTCCAAATTCTTCTAAACCTTTCAGGGACTGAACAAAGGCTCGATATGGGTCCGACAGGCATTGACAAAGTCCAAAATCAGCATGATCAGAGTGAAAACGCCTAGGGAGGTTGCCCAAGGTTTCAAGCTAACAATCAAACCAGTATTGGACTGTAGTGTAAGCCGCGTTGGGGAGGACCTTCGCAAGGGCGGTTTCCCTTTTGGGGGGGGGTGGCTTCTCGAATTGTTTCTGACTGCGTTTGGAAAATCGAGGACAATCGCGTATGCACAGTGCATGCACCTTGCAACGATAACATGCGTGCTGGAGACGCTGATGGGGGCATCGGGGGTTGTGCATTGCGGAGGAAGGTTTTGCTCTTGGTCAGTCTTGACCAACCTCGTCCATGATCGGCCGTGGGTTTGGAGGTAGACATCCTCAAGCGTAGGTCTACGCAGAATGGGCCGTGGAAGCCAGGAAGATGGAACGGAACAGGTTCCATTGCCTCGAAATGCTACAGTCAGAGCACTGTATCATTATATGTGACTAGGTACTCATGTAACGTGTAATTGGCGATGTGAGTGGTAAATGTGGTGATGTGTACAGGCAGAGAGGTAGGTCAAGGTAAGCGTACAAGACATGCCTCCGGTCTCTGGGCGGGTGCTACCTACCTGTGATGGGCGGATGAGTGCCAAATTTTTTTAAGATTCCGCGGCCTCTGAATGGATGACTTCAGTTGGACCACTGACAACTTCCACCCATTTGGAGACGAACATCCATAGACCAGGTACATCCACCACGGGACGCTACCTTGCCTCTTGCAGCAGCATTTCTTGACCTTTGCATCCACCAGCAACTGGAAAACCACTCGTGACTTTCCTCAACACGCATGAGGGGCTTGGCATGCTATACAGTTGGCCCGAGACAAATTGTGTCTGTTCCCAAGCTATGCACTTGCTTCGTTCATTAGTAACGGTAAGGTAAGTAGACTAAACCGTCTGGAGGTATTGGTGCGGTTGTTGAGAGGCGTTGACTATCAAAATTCAAGATCATGCGCCAAGGATGTGTATCTGTCTGTCTGTGATACACAGATTAAACCTTGGGCCCTCGTCTGAATGGTTACGTCGTTCCCTTTTTTGGGGTCAATTTGGAGTCCGCTATCTTCCGTCCGGGGGAAACTCATAGATCGGACCGACATGGACAGGACCCCTCTTTAAACCCTCGTCGTCAGATGTGTGTCGCAACAGGCCCGGGCGGTTCGTGACGTCCTGACATAGATGCCATAATCTATTGGCTCGACGATGCGGTGGGAGCTTCGACAAGGACCTTCTAGCATCGAATTTGGAACCATATTCATTTTCTGATCCTCCAAGTCCACTCCCATACCTCCTCTTACGCCGGCGGCTTCCGCAGTAGTGTATATGGCAGGTAGCAAGTGGTCAGTGACAGACCAGTGCAAGCCGAAGCAAGGTAGCGTTGCCCTGTGTCCCAACAGCTTGGAGACCTGGTCCCCGTCTGGCTCCTCATTCTGTTGGTTTTTGCGTTGAATTAGATAGCGGTGAACCTCAACTTGGCCGCCGACCTTCGCCCATCTACCTGTACTGTTGAAACAAATGTCTAACGACAACAGCAAACCCCTTCCCTTCCGCCCACTTACCGGTACAGTACAAGCACATCCCTTCCGATCGTTCAAAAGACCCTTCGTTCTCTTCCTACCCAATTTCTCCCCCCCCCCCCCCTTACCCTGCAGCACCAGGTCGGTACCACTAGCCTCACGGTACCTTTACCTACCTACACTTGCTTCCCTTCTCCTGTGCTCAACCACCCCCATCTGTTCCTATGACCCCCCTTAAGCTAACGCTGTCCACCTAGCAGATACTGTACTGTGTACTGCGGATGGTCGCTTGGATGCCGTGCAACACATGCAAAGTCAAATAGACCTTACTTAACCCCTGGTTACAAACACTAAGCAGAAAAAAAAAGAAAAAAAAAAAGCATGTGTACCCCGTCTCATATCCACACAGTCCCTTGTATGCATTGAGCATTTCTTTGACCTCCTGAGAAGTGAAAAGACGACTTACTGCGATGGGCGGCTGGACAAGGGAGCTCTCTTCTTGTGCCCTGTGTAGTGTTCGGGTTGCTCGCTTGATATAAAATTTCAAGACAGGTCCGTTCGGGGTTAATTATTTCCCCAGGTTTATTTCCGCCAAAGCATCTGTAACAGAAAAAAAAAAGTCCAATCAGCAAATCTTGCGCGTGGTTGTTCTCGAAACCATTGACGCCCGCTCTGAGCGAGTCCACCATTGCCAGTCGATTTCTCAACGGGTAAATCCTTCCCTAAAACGAAACAGCTGTTGAACCCACAGAAGTCTCCAAACTACCCGGTTGGTACCTTTCTGCTGACACATCTGATCCAAAGTACCACTGGGTATCGGAACCGGCACGCCCCTCCGCTATAAAGTAGTGTACACAGCAAAACCTCTTGCCTTCTTGGACTATCCAGCCTTTCTAGCGGTTCCACCTCCACGCGGGATCTTGTCACCTCTTGCGGATCTACACTGGCTTTTAGACGCTAAGAGAAGGACAGTGTTCAAACTCTTTCCCCTGTCAACAACCTTCCCTTCTTTGTCCAGCGGAGTGAGACCGAGCCAGGTGGATAGGACATCCAGAGTTCTTCGACGACGTCCACTTCTCGCAGTTCGTCAGACTGCTGTCGGTTTCGATCCACCCCAAGTCTTCAACGGCCCTGACTCCCGGCTCGGTAAAAAATACTCCCCTGACCTTGTACATTTTGTCAGACACCAGTATACTACTACCTTGAGCTTCCCACGGTTTTCTAGAGTCTTTTTCTGTTACTTTTGGTTTGGACGTTTATGCGATCAAGTCCGACGAATCGACAAGCCAAGCAGCCCAAACCGACCACCGAAAATCAAACATCAGCCCACTACCTCCTTTCCCCTTATTATTTTATCGCCTGTTTGGTGACCGGCTCAAGCGTGGCCCAAGAAGTGTCTTTCGAGTGGGGTCTGACTGTATCCGAAAGCCCTTGAAGCCTCACACGAACATGCTGATCAGGCGAAGGGGTTGTTGAGACGGGTCACAAATCAGACGGAGGTCAAATCAGGGACACAACACAGAGTGAAAACCACACGCCGAATGCAAGTCAAGAGAACAGACAAAGTCATGGTCGACCAAAGGAACACGATTTCTTCGGACGCCAGCACAAGTTCTGGTGCCGTCACCGAGGCTGCGAGAGCTCGCCAAACCCGCCCTGCCTCACAACCTTCTAACCCTTCTGGAAACAGTACTAGTACCAACGGAGTATCACTGAGCGCCGGTGGCTCTAGAAACTCCCCCGAAATGTACGAAGATGACTCGCTGGAACTGTCCCAGCACGATCATGCCTCTCCTTCGGAAAGCGTAAAGTCCTCGGCCCACGGCCCGTTAAAATCAGAATCCGAAGACACACCCGGTGACGCAACAGGGCATGCCTCGTCCGAACCCCCGACTCTGCCGGTACAGAAACGCCGCAGAGTCACGAGAGCCTGCGATGAGTGCCGCAGGAAGAAGATCAAGTGCGACGGCAAGCAGCCATGCTCACACTGTTCAATCTACAGCTATGGTAACACAGACACCGCTTCTAGCTCTCCCCGATGTTTCTGGCCGACCCCTGCTGACGAGACTCCCAGACTGTACATATGACAAGCCGTCTAACCGACGCAGAAATCCTGCGCCACAGTACATTGAGGCACTCGAGAGCCGACTTCAGCGTGCCGAGTCTTTGCTGCGCAAGTTCGTCCCGGACATAGACCTGGCCGACCCTAATCTCGACCCGGCAATCCAGCAAGAGTTTCGGGCTAGGGAACAGGCAAGAGCGCGGGCTGCCAAACTGAAAGGCGAAGCCGCCCCAAAAGAGCCCGAGGCCCAGGATGCACAAATCATGTCCATGATCGATGCAATCGGGCAACTCGACATGAAGGAGGACGGCGAGTGCGACTTTCGCGGCATCTCTTCCGGCGCTGTTTTCTTCGGACGCATGAAGGAGCACTTCAAGGGCCTACTAAGCAACGAACACAGCATTCCGTTTCTATTCCGAAAAGCTGAGAAGACCGGCCTCTTCAGTCTCAATTCTCCCCAAACCACGGCTGGATCACCTTGGGAAGCGTCATCTGTACCAAATGTCTACGAACTACCCCCCTTAACTACGGTCCAAACTCTGTGCTATTACGCATTCAGCTGCGCTACTTGCCTTCTCCGGGTTGTGCACAAGCCGACGTTCTACGAATCACTCGACAGGTTATACGAGAAGCCCCAAGATAGCTGGGGAATCGAAGAACATAGATTTTTGGGTCTGTTGTATGCTGTCATGGCGCTCGGAACCATGTACAACATTGACGAGAATCCGGGAAATCCTACGACTCATCAGGCAGCAATGGAGGAAGGGTAAGTTAAATCATCTTCTGACTCATGGTCGGGTTACCAACCGATATGTCTGACAAGATTTTGACAGGATCAAATACTACACATCTGCACGATTGCTACTGCAAGACATCGCGGAATGCCGAGACATGACCTCGCTCCAGGGGCTTGTCTTCATGATTCTCTTCTTACAAGCTTCATCGAATATGAGCGCCTGTTATGCTTTCTTGGGAATCGCCTTGCGCTCCTGTATACGCATGGGGCTTCATCGTCACTTGCGGCATGCCAGGCTTACCCCTATCGAAGAACAAACCAGGCGGAGGGTGTTCCACGTGGTGCGGCAGATCGATATATACGTTTCAGCTATTCTTGGGTTCCCAGTCTTACTCCACGCCGACGATATCGACCAACCACTGCCGACGGAGGTGGACGACAAGTATATAACCAAAGATGCGATACTCACGCCGGATCCGGACGAACGCCCATCCTTTCTCCAGGCATTCAATGCCCATCATAGGCTGATGGGTATTTTGGCTCGACTTATCAAGTTCATTTATCCAGTCAAGGGCGTGGAAGATTGTGCTCTGAAAAGCGACAACGAAATGGCCACCTACACTATCAGTTATGCGCGGATCAAAGAGATTGAGCGACAACTACACGAGTGGTTTGACCAATTACCGCGGTATTGGCGGCCTGGTCCCGACGACGACGATATAGAGGTGATTCGGTAGGTGGACAATTTCCAACAAGGGAAGTGTACGGGTGGCTTACTAACTCGGTATCATAACAGTGTTCGAACCCTCTTACGCTTCGCATATGGCCACGTGCAAATGATGCTGTACAGGCCGTTCTTGCATTATGTCTCCGCTCGCATGACAGCAGGCAAGAGAATCGACGACCGATACTACAACTGTGCTGCCGCTGGGATCAGTGTGTCTCGCAACATTGTCCACATTGGCTTGGAGATTCAGAAACAAGCCCACCTGATCGGGCCGTACTGGTTCCTTCTTTATACGCAATTCTTCGCGATCCTCTCTCTGGTCTACTACGTTCTAGAAAATCCAGACAAGACCGGGTCCGCCGAGATCCTTGCGGATGCCAAAGCCGGTAGGGATGTGATAGCCAATCTGACCCAGAGAAGCTTGGCGGCAGATCGGGTAACGACCGCCTTGAACGTAAGTACATCTACTCCTAGCAAGTTGTCATGAACCCCTTTTATTGATGACTTCCATGTCCCTAGACACTCTTCGACCAACTGCCAGAGCAACTCAAGAATGGTACCCACCGACCTGCACCAACAAAGAAGAGGTCATACGCCCCTGGATCCAAGGCGGGCAGCAACTCCATCTCTAGCCATGCTCAGACTATACTACACGATACCTTGCCTCAGCGGAGATCCGATGAAATTGTCCGTCCACAAAGCGGCCCCGTTCGAAGAGAGACCCATCACCGCCATCCCCAGCGAACAACTTCATTCGACACTGTGGCACTTCACCAGCCTGGCATGCCTGGTCACCACTTTGCGACGCAGGTTACGGCTTTTCAAGACCTGCTGCCACTAGACATGAGCAGTATGACGGGCTCTGACACAAGCTCGAACCCTGGAGCGCCGCCAGTCATGCACAGACAACAGCATCATCGCCAACAGAGCGGCTTCCAACAAGCCCAAACACCTACAACCGGGGCGCTCTATAAGCTGGATGCCATGATGTTTCCCTCTGGGGACCCTTTCGCCTATCCCACGCCACTGCTCGACCAAACAGGAGGAGGGGGGCATCACGCAGTATCTGGCCAGCCACCGCCACCCATCTCGGCCGGATCTGTGGGACCAACGCCCGGGGCCGCCGGACCAGATAACATGCAGCTTTACATGTCCGGCTTCTACGACGACGGCAGTATTGAAGGACAAGTACTGGGCCCAGTAGCGCCCTACCTGATGCAACACGGCGGGCCAGAGCCGCCGCACGCTGGGGTTTTGGATCCTGCAGCGCAAATGTCCTACACAACAATGCTGAACTTGCAACTCCAGCATCAACAACGGCAACAGCAGCAACAGCAGCAACAGCAACACGGGCAAGATGGAAGACCGGGGTCGGGACCAGGGCGGGGACAACAACAACAACAACATCCGAGTATGCATCAGCGACATGCAAATCAGTCACATCAACATCAGCACCCGGGACTTCATCATCAGCAGCGACACCAGCAGAGCGATATGATGGAGGGAATTTTTAGGGGCGAATGGGAGGATATCCTTGGGGGTGGAGGGGCGCCGCCAGGGGCTGGGGGATACCGATGATTTAAACACAAGGAACATAGGGGCGGCTTGGTCGGTGGACGACATGAATGAAGAATTGAGCTACGTCCAGGATTCTAGCTTGGTGACAACTTGGCTGCGTTGAAAAGACCAGCAGATCTTCCGCCACTGAGTCCCCAGTCAGGCATTCTTATCAGAAAAACAAACCACCAACTTGGCAAAATCACGAAATTTATCACAAATCTGAAGAGATGGAGAGCATGGCAATCATGCAGATATCGCCTATGCCATTTGAGATGAAGAAGAAAATCAGCTTGTGTATGCAAGCTAGGTGGTATCAGGGGGAGCAACAGCGCCCCGGCGGTATCACCACCGAGCGAAATGGATAGATCTGATCTTCTCCAATCTACTTTGAAATCAATTCACTAGGCGGGATCGTGGAGCACGCTAGCACCAAGACGGTGGGGCCAGAACAACAGCGGACTTTTACGGCGCCGAAAGAAGAGCGGCAGAGTCATAGGAGGGATAGAACGCGGACGAGAATAGAGGATTACGAAGGAGGAAGGACGACAGGCGGCATGAAAAACTATTCAGTCCGCCATGCGTGAATGATAGGCACAGCCTAGTACAATGGCGGTGAGGATGCGGTTCTGATACCCGGCTTCTCATATCAGCATAATACAGTCGAAGGGGTTTCGATCACTTCAAAATTTCCTCACGGAGTTCTTTAGGTACCAGTTCGTATCTGGAGAGTTTGTATGGGAGTCATGAGTAAGGAACAGGAATACAAAGAGAAAATATAAATACCTAATCACAACTATCGTATTCTCGATTATTCAACTCAAAATGGCGCTGTTTAGTCTCTCTTGAATCCGACGTTACCCACAACACCCCGTCACATAAACCAATTCCTTCCCCAGTGGCTTGCCGTTTGCTATCTCGTTAACTAGAGGTAAGCTACACTATGCTCTATCCGCTTTTAACAACCCGAAACGATAACGGGGATTCATGATTTCCATGCCATAAAAAGCGGAAGGGTTAGGGTTGAAGCGCTTCAACAGGCGTTGATATCGCCTGATGGAAGCGAGCAAGATCTCAAGACATCAAAATGACCAACTTTCACGTAATTGGAGCATTAATACGTTACCTACCTTAGCTTTGATGTCTTGGGCTTCCACACCTTCAAGGTCAGATTTGAACAATTTCTGCCATGCATTCATATTTCGGGAGCATTCTGATGCCCTACCATAGACTGCTGACTACACCAACCACTATCCGGATAACCCCACTTCTCCGCATCGAGAGTGCAACGAGTGAACAAGTGTTGTCGGTCGGACCTTCTCCGAGAGTCATTCCTCTCTCCACCAACAACTTCATTTTCAGGGAGTTCATCCGCAATCTTAAAGTAACTTGTTTACCTCGCCGACAAAGGGCCCACACCCCCAAGTGCGAGAAGTTCGTTCAGCTTATCATCACCATCATCATTGTCAACAACAGGGACCGACACATTAGCAGACCGTCATGGCCAACTCAGGTCAAGAACATGAAATTCATTACAATCTCGTCGAGGACGATGAATTCGATATTGTGTTTGTTCAGCCTTTCCTTTGCATCTACACTCTAAAGTCTTTTTCCATCCGTGGCCCTATATCTCCCTCCTCCCACTCGTCCGCATCTCTGTCCGTTTGTCAAGTGTTCCATCCATCCTCACATGACTGCATCCGTCTCACCCACCACTCCCCTCACCCATTGACAGAATAAGTCGAGATCAGCTCATCTACAGAAACTGACCACTAAACTCCAGGAACATCGTAGTTGAAGGCACGGATGGAATCCATAGCGCTGGCGCAGCACCATCCGCGTCCGTAGGTGTGGGAATAAAGTCTCCAATTACTTCTCAACCACGCATTCCAGGGCACCCTCTCTCCCAAAAGTGGCTTCATGAGGAGCTTGGAAAGTATCCAGGTAAACTTGATTAGCCCCTTCAATTCATTACAGGTGTTGATTACCATCTCTTATACAGCTAAAACCCATGTACAAAAGGTGGTTGAGGAGCTTGATGCGCCTAAGAGCGGTCTCATTTACCTCCGAGGCTTCGATGAACCACTCTATCCATACTCGGACCAGGGGCCACCGTTTCGGCAGCAACGACAGTATGTCTTGATAGTTGTCTGCCCCCAAAACACGCCAGAAGAACACAAAACTCTAATTGCCACACTTTACCAGTTTCTTCTACCTTAGCGGCGCCGACTTTCCCGGTTGCGCAGTCACCTACGACATCCCCCGCCAGGAGCTGATCCTTTGGATCCGCCGTAACGACCCACGCCTATCCCTATGGTACGGCACCACCCCCTCCATCGACGAATCCAAGTCCAAATCCGACGTCTCCGACGTCCGCTACATTGACGGCCTCACCGCGTACCTCCATGCCGTCCTGACTCCCGAAAACGGCGGCGGCGGCGGACCTCTTTACGTCCTCTCCCCCGACCAGCTTCCCAAACTCTCGCCCTCGCCACCGCAGTACAGCTTCTTCAAGGGCATGCATGGATCTGCATCTAGAGGACTAAAAATCGACACTACCTCCCTCCTCCCCGCCATCGAAGCCGCGCGCGTGATCAAAACCCCGCACGAAATCTCTCGCATCCGGCGCGCCGTGAGCCTCACCTCGCTCGCGCACCGCATGGTCCTTCAACGGATCAAGCACCTCACTAACGAGCGCGAAGCACACGCCGTCTTCGAAGGGTTCTGCATCTCGCAGGGCGCACCGCACCAATCGTACGCGGTCATCGCCGCTTCGGGCCCCAACGCTAGCACGCTGCACTACGACGCCAACGACGAGCCGCTGGAGGGGAGGCAGACCATGTTGTTGGACGCGGGCTGTGAGTGGGGGTGTTATGCCAGTGATGTGACGAGGACGTTTCCGTTGAACGGAAAGTGGACAAAGGAGGGGGAGGAGATATACAAGGTGGTGGAGAGGATGCAGAGGGAGTGTATTGACGCTATCAGACCCGGGAGGTTGTACTACAAGCTGCATTTGGTGGCGTGTTTGATTGCGGTTGAGGAGCTGATGAAGCTGGGGATTTTGTATAACGGGACGAGGTCAGAGATTTTGGCGAGGGGGACGGTAGCGGCGTTTTTCCCGCATGGGTTGGGGCATCATGTGGGACTGGAGGTGCATGATGTTAGTGGAAGGGAGAGGCTGTTGTTGACTGGATCTACCGTTTCTTCTTCAGGCGTGAACAGTCAAAGAGTTCCGGGCTTTCAAGAACCAAGAAGGCGCATGAAGAGGGAACAAGTCACCCCCGAGGACTTGGCGGCCATGTATCGCGAGGCGATGATGGATAGGGATGACGTTGAGCAGAACGTCGTCGGGCCTCCACCACCTTACAAGGGCAGGCAAAGACTCAGGGAAAATATGGTCGTCACCATTGAGCCTGGAATGTTCGTATATTTTCCTTCCCTTTTCCCCCTTCTTCTTTTTCTCCTCCCCCAACTCTTCTCTCTTTTTCTTTCTTCAGAAGCTTCCAGCAAGACTAACTCCCTAACCCAAAGTTACTTCCACCGCCCCTACATCCAATCCTTCTTCCTCTCCAACCCCGATCACGCAAAGTACATCAACACCAAGGTACTAGACAAGTACTGGGACATTGGCGGCGTGCGCATCGAGGACTGCATCCTGGTCACCAAGGACGGGTACGAAAATCTGACGACGGCGCCCAAGGGTAAGGAGGCATTGAAGATCATTAACGCGGGAATCCCTGGGTTTGGCGGTGATGGTCAGGCTGGCGGTGGGAGCTCGTAGGTAGGCGCGCGGACGGATTGTGTGTGTGTGTGTGTGTGTCAGAGAGGGAAAGAGAGAGAGGGAGAGGGAGGGGGGAGGGAGGCCTTCTTCTATGTGGTTGGTTGTCAGGCATGGATGGCATTGCTGTGGCAAATTGAATTTTTTGTGCAATTTTTTTTTTCATCTTTGCTTTCTCACAGACAACTCCGATTGACTGACTAGTAGTGTCAGCTTTCACAAAATGAATGAAAGGACGTGTCAAAAACACCTTTCCCAATCACTGAAATCAAGACTGCAGATGTAACTTTGTACTAATCCGGCCTTTTTTTTGGCATCTCTCGAGTTGTATGCATATTCTTTGGTTTGTTTACTTCCAAGCAGAATGTTTCGGCATTGGCGCGTACCCCTGGCTTCGACCTGGAGGCACCCTGGCCCATTTCTTTAAACCCCGGCTAACTCCAGCCTACCTTGACCTTATCCCGGGTGAAGATCGCTAACTTAATTAGTGTAAATGTCTCTAACGTCAGACAGATGACGACATGTGATGAGTAGGTACTTAAGTGACTATATATATATATATATATATATATATATATATACCTTTCCTTGGGCATGTGATCATTGAAGAAAGGAAGAGTGATGACTGAAACGCCCTCTCTGAGATTCGAGTGCGATTTAAGGGGGGCTTAGGTACAATGAGAGCTCATTAGATAGATCCTGTAGTTTCGTGGTTGTGGCTGTGGTTGAGGATCATCCTCAGTTTATAGTAAGTAGGTATTCCATGTGTGAATTGCTTCAGTTTGTATCTATAGCTACTTGTACATACAGGTATAGTGGAAGAAGGAGTCGGGGATAGAAACGCAGGTATCAGAAGGGGGGATATAAAGGTATAAGAAGTACATATAACAGCAACTTGCAAATAATAATGATACCCTCTTTTCACGAAGCCAACATTTCATAAAACTTGACCAAGCAAAAAAAGAAATAATGATCATACTTGCAATGCAAATAAACGGGTATGATAAAGGGAAAAAAAAAAAAAAAAAAAAAACACAGAGTGTTGAAGTCTTGACGCAACAAGCAAACAAACGAACAAACAAACAAGGTGATGGTGATGATGACGATGATGATGATGATGATGATGATGTCTGTTACTCGAGCCCAACCCAAAATCCCTTGCAAGGAAACAACCCGAGGCTTGCTCCCTTGCGCCCTTAATGCCTCCCATTTGCTGTTGTTTGTTGCACGCAATGCATCGTAATTTTGTTCAAACCTTTTTCCTTTCCCTCCCTCCTTTTCCCCCCTTCATCTTCCCTTCTCCCCCTTCCTTCCTTCCTTCCTTCTTTCTCTATTGTATCAAAGCAGATGTTGCCGCCCGTCCGTCTATGGTTGAAGTAACTCCGTCGCCGCCGCCTTCTATTTGATCCTTTGGTATCCAATTTCTAAAGAGTTATATCGTATTTATAAAGTTTGGGTGTGTACATGCTTGTGGTGTGATTTTTTTCTCACGCCTCTAAAGAGAGAGAGAGAGAGAGGAAATAAATTCCATTTAGAAGCGAGAGATACCACGGCCAAAGACCCAGGACACGAGCCAGTAGATGGGCACGAGGAACCTGTTCCTCCAGGACATGGACTTGGCCAGGTAAGCGGAGCGCCAGAGGACCCAAGCGGCCCAGCCACGGAGCTCGTCGCGGGGGCCCTGGTGGATGGCCTTCCAGCTGCCAAGGTAGGTCATGACACCCCAGTTGCGGAACTTGAAGCCGGGAGCGTCCTTGACGTCGATGACACCCTCGTTGGCCTTGTTGAGGACCTTGGCGAGGTAGGTGGCCTGCTGAGCGGCAACCTGAGCGGTCTTGGGGAGAGTGCGCTGGCTCTCGATGACGGCGGCGTCACCGAGGACGAAGACGTCACGGAGGAGGCTGTTGCTGGAGGAGGTGGGGACGATCTCGGAGCCCTTGGCGGCATCGGTGGTCTGGGTCTCGATGCGAACACGGAAGTGCTCGTCAACGAGGATGCCACCAGTGCGGGCATCGGTGGCGAGCTTGGCCTTGGGGCGGCGGGCCTCGGCGCGGTCCTCGGGGGAGATGGGAACGGCAAAGTCCTTGGAGGCGAGCTGCTTGATGAGGGGGTTGGCCATAAGACCGGTGGACCAGACGACGAGACCGGCACCGACCTCCTTGTCGCCGTACTGCTTGATCTTGAGCTTCAGCTCACCGTACTCGGAGCCGAGCTTGCCATCGGCAGGGCGGACGCGCTCGATGTTGTGCTGGGTGCGGATCTCAATCTTTTGACGCTTGAAAGCATCCATGGCATACTTGGAGAGAGCCTGGTCAAACATGGGAAGAACCTTGGGCGAGACATCGTAGACGGTGATGCGGACGAACTTGAGGAGGTCCGGGTACATCTTGGAAAGATCGTCGTGGATGAGATCGTGCAGCTCGGAAGCGTACTCGATACCGGTAGGGCCACCGCCGACAATGGCGAAGTGGAGGAGGTTGGCGCGGTCCTCATCGGTGAGGTTGTCAACACCCTTGGGGTAGGCGCACAGCTCGAAGAGGGAAAGAACCCTCAAGCGGATGCGGCGGGCATCGCCAACATCGCGAAGGAAGTTGGCGTGCTCACGGACGCCCTCGATGCCGAAGGTCTGGGAGTAGGCACCGCAAGCAATGACAAGCTTGTCATAGGGAACGTCGAAGAGAGCGCCCCTGGCGGAGGCCTGGTTCAGCTGGCCGCCCTGG
This sequence comes from Neurospora crassa OR74A, assembly GCF_000182925.2. NCBI lineage: Eukaryota > Fungi > Ascomycota > Sordariomycetes > Sordariales > Sordariaceae > Neurospora > Neurospora crassa. The sequence continues at coordinate 2,805,844 of NC_026503.1, read as the reverse complement.
CCGATGGGGACAACAGCCTTGCTAGCAGAATCGGCGTTGGCGTTGGCCTCGACGCGGATGGTCTTGTTGGCGAAGTCGATGTCCTGGGCCCAACCCTGGTGGAAGCCGATGCCGTAGTCCAGGCGGCGGATGGGCTCCAAAACGGTACGGAACTCGAGAGTACCGACGGCAGTAGAGGCGAGCAGGGGGGTAAAGACGAAGTAGGAGCGCGGGGAGATGAAAATGCGCTCATACTTCTCGGGATCGAGGTCCTTGGCGAAGGAATAGCCAGCCCAGCCGGAGCCCAGGATGACGACCCGCTCCTTTCTGTCTTTGTCTATAAGGAATGGTAGTCAGCAATGACGCTCTCTTGGCGAGGTGGGACGACGAGGTGGCTTCAGAAGGGAAACGTGCTGTTGAACTTCACGGTGGAAAAATTTCTCGCCGTCAAGGCCAGTGGTGCTGACCGGGTGGACACCTGGAGGGAAGAGGAAGAGGTCCTCGCGAAGCGTGTAATGGAAGCCATCCTGAGACTTTAACCGGCTGGCGTTGATGCTATTATGGTGTTCGAGTAGGAGTCAATAAGCTCTCCATTACCGATAATCAAGAAAAAAAAAAGACTTTTTGGACCGCGTCCAGTGGGCGAATCGCGATTTTTATTCCATGTGGCCGTTAGTTGCGCTATCAAGGTTCAATACCCTCGGCGGCGGGTCGGCCCTAGCTAACAAGGTAGACGCCGGTATATTGCCCTCCTCCTCCCAACCTGGAGGCCGGGATCCATAGTATCCACGGGGTGTCCATGATGACGGATACATACGGGAACCTGTTGGGGGGGGACCTCCGTCCTGCACGCCAATTACATTGTTGGATTTTGTGATGTCACCGAGAATCATTGAGTCGGTCTGAGAAGCCAGTTGCACCCATTGGTGAACTGGTCGATGGGAAGAAAGGAGAGAGAGGTACAGGGACTGGGCACGATTCCGAGGCAGCCGGCTTATTATTTTTTCTTGTGTCAGAAATGGTATCGAGGTATATCTTTTTTTCTCATTTGCTGGAAATGTCCTCATCTAAGGCGCAGTGGGCCGTCTGCCTCTGGTTATGGAAATTTTGGAAGAGAACTGCCCCCGACACAGGCCGATAACAACAGACTCGCGACGAAGTGGAGGCATTACGATCGAGAGGAAAACTTTGTAGTGTACCTAGTGTAAAAAAAAAAAGGGTGAAAGGGTCGTCCGCGATCTGACCCGTTCATTCGTCGAGAGGGTGGTGTGGTGGAGGTCTCGTGGATGTCACAGACCACCAGCAAAGGAAATCATGACCGGGAGAGCCCGGCATCCCGGATACAATTTGGATTGATTGTCTATCAAAAACCCAAAGATGAAGTTGGAGTTGGGAGGTTTTCAACATGAGTCGCGGAGCGTCCGTGCGTCAGTTTTGGTAAGTTCTGGCATCTACGGTGGCTTGAGCGCTCATCTTGGCATTCACCAACCAATGGTGAAGAGCCCAGCACCTCCCGGGACAAGTGGCGGTCGGATTGCGGCTGGACTGGAGCGGCTCCCGGTCCGGAGATTTGAGGCTCCTATGCGCCAACATCGAGGCGTTTCGTCCGGAAGGCCTAGTACGTACCATCGTTCCGGCGAGGATCCCAAATGCCCTGACTTGGATCGTTGGACCCGGAGCCAAATTTAGACTTTTTGGGTTTAGGGACCTGTCAGATCGTGAATGAAGTCAGCATCAGGCCATGCCAATGAACACTGTCGCATTAACGATCCCGTCGGCGCGGGAATGGGATCATGGCCATGTGAGGAGGTATGGGTGAATGGTGATTGTGCGTGGGCATCACTCAAACCCGATATATCAAGATGGCGATATCCCGAATTACCATATGAACCAACATACATCGTGTATGCTGTACGATACATCTGATTTTTGTCTCTTGATGAATTTGGCAACCGAACCACGCAACCGCCCAGTCAGCGACAACCAGAAACAAGGATAGTGTAACCCCCCAAATCCGGTGGATCTCCGCCCTTCTCTCCCTTCCTCCGTCTCGGCACTCTGTTCAATGCCGCCAAAGGCCGACCGCGCGATTAACGTCACCATTGGCCCGTTCCAATTGTGTCGTCCATGTATCCGAAATTCAGTCTTCCAGAAGCCCGCAAGATCCGAAGACAGAGATGCCATGTCAGCACCCAATCTTGACCATGGAGTTCCGATCATATAATTGTGAACGGTTCCCCGATTGTCGATATTTCTCCTTTGTTTTCAGATCATGAATGACGGCAACCTTGACTCGGGTCAAACACGGTTGCGCTTACAAACAACATCACTACCGACAACCCCTAGTTTATCGTTTTGTTTTGTTTGCTTGTTTGTAGAAAGAACATTGTACGTGTGCCGGATCCGATCATTGTTCAAACCGGCATGATATGCTTCCAAAGTGTATGTATCCGCAGAGGAATCTTCCATGCTGTTTAGACGTCAGGAAGCGGCGTTTCTTATCGCAGCTCTTATCTCCAACACTTGCACGGCATCTTCAACTCCGGCCGTCGACGCTCTAGAGACATGAAGGGGGGCACAAACGAGATGTTACAAGACAACAACAAATATTGCCAAAAAAAAAAAAAAAAAAAAAAAAAAAAAAAGGAGTAGGATCATCATGTCACTCGACCACAGGATCACATCAGACAAAAGCCAAGGGATGACTTGAGGCCGTCCATGAAAAACACATCAGGCCGCAAGCTCGGGCTTTTGAACCGCTCTTCCAGTCGTATCACAAAGAGTCTCGAGTTGTCTCGTTGAGGCTTCGTGGTGTGCGGAAGATGGCGGTAATGAATAGGACGGCATGTGTCTCCGTAGATCTGCAAACTCCGCCATCGTGCTTCATCCGGCTGTCCCACGACAACGACACCCAGGCAAGGGGGAAAGGGGAGGAACATGGCTGTGTAAACAAAGGAGAAGGCAGGAAGGAGATTTAGGGGGGGTCAACTTGAAACATATAAGGCCAAGCAAAGACCCAAGACCTCGCCTCGCCAGGCACAATCGGCAACAGGGCACACTGGGAGCTTTTTTGCTGAGTCTAAATGGCTGCATCCAACCATCTTGTGTTTCCAATACTTGAAAAAGTATGTCAGCCACTTCACATGATTGGAATGGAAGCCTTTCTCGAAGCCCCTCTCGAAGCCCCAAGCCCCCGCAAGCTAACGAACACTGCATCGAATTCTCGATGTGGTATAATGCAAACGACTCCTCTCAAAGCCGAGTTCATCATGTGGCTTTGATGAATGCGTTCCCAGTCTGCTGAAGACTCGCAAAGACTGCCGGAGGCTTCTTCCTCCCTTGACTCCCCGCCAGACTGTGCCAGAACCAGGACGGAAGTCTGACACTGCAAGGTACACAGCCAACTGCTCATGATACATACTGCAGGTGGAGAGCTGACATGCAGACTGAGAAGCCGAATCGGGGGATATTTCGTTGCGGTGGGATAGAATCGTGGGTGTGGCTGGGCCCAACATTCAAATATGTAACTATCTTAACTAAACTGCCTCTGCTCCTGGAAGAACAAAAAGGCCGCGTCTTTCCACTGTTTCTAGACTTCCCGTCCCGGCGATTTTGAGGGGGCTGGCGGTGTTACAGATTGATTGGGAGGACCGGCTCCTGTTCAGCGTTGGTTGGCAGTCGGCAAGTCACCATCAGTGGTCGAGGTGGTCTCACTGTGGTGTATCGTCGTGTCGGGCTGGTCGGGTGGGGTCTGATTGTATGCAAGCCACATGATTTTTTGGCTTCAGCTGCGATTCGAGCCCCTCTCATAGGTGAATCATGTTTTTCGACGGACTTTCTCCCTGCAGCAGCTGCATTCGGTGCATTGAGGTTATGCCCTGGGACACTGTTCTAGGCGGCACGCTAGCCTGCTGCTAAGAGACACGCACAGGTGGAAAGCGGTCCCGTCCCTCCCTGCCTGGCTGCAGTGGTCCGCAGCAGTTGCGGGCTGTTGCGTGCGCGCGGTGCTGCCGTGGTGTTGTGCACATCATCCGTTAGTCGTACCCTAGGTAGGTACCTAGGTAGGTTGCCAGTGCGTTGTTGGGGTTGCAGTGGTCGCTCTTCCTCCAGGGCATTTCACAAGTGCAGGGCCCTTCCATCAGATTCCGGCGAGCAAAACCAAGGAACAAAATCGAGTCTCAAACCATGGTCGCGCCAGGCAAGAACGGGTGGTGCGCACCTGTACCTTGGTGTTCTAGCGTTACTACAGCAACTCCACTTTTCAAGAGAGTGAGGGGGTCAAGGCTCGTGCTGGTCGCTTCCCAGCCAATCAGAGGCCGTGGTTCATCCTGTTACCGGAGGATGCCTTCCATAAACACCACGACCAAGGTCAACCCCGGCGAGCTGGACCTCTCTCCTCCCCGTCTCCAACCTTCCATTTCCACGACTCCAAGCTGACTGCTGCTTGCCCTGCCATTGACCAACTCGACTCCCAATCCGCAACCCAACTTTGCACAGTACAGTCAACCCAACCCAAATTGCTGTCGTCGTCTTCGCCGTGGCCGTCGTCTCCTTGTTGTCAATTTCTTGCGCTCGACCGGCCATCCATCCATACCTCCGCAATAACAAGTCTGCAACCTGAACCACATCGTCATTTTTATCGCCCTCATTTGCGGTGTGAGAAACGCGTGCTTGACCGACTACTTGAATACGACCGGGTCGCCAATCAGTTGTTGATATTTCCACGAGGATTGCCAGTGCAGCACCCAAGCGAAGCGTCGCATCGCAACCCAAGCGCGTCCCTGGAAGTCCGCCATTTCACAACCCAACTTGTACACAAGCACAACGGGGACGGCCGCCTCTACCTCTCTCTACTTTCTTCTCTACTTACCACACATTTCCCTCGTGTGTGTATGCCCTTGCTTTGCGCGATCTTCAATCTGTCTCAGTGCGCGGTACCTTTTTTGCTGCCTCGCCGATCCCTTACCTACCTTGCTATGCCATCGCTATAGCAAACGGCTCCCGCATCAACGCAAAGTAATTTGGTTGTCGACCACCACTCCTCCCTCCTGCCTGCTCCATCGAGCCACGCCCAACCGTCCATCACCACAACCATGGCGTCGGAGGAACCGGTAGGGCGCACCATCTCTCCACTGCCCTGTTGGGGCAATGACCTCATTGGTTCACTCACCGCTAACTACGTGGCGCGTCTAGGTGCATCCCCTCCGCCTTTCCAAGGGCAACACTATGCCTATCCCGTCCAAGACGCAGAGTGCTATCCCTCGGCCGCTATCCGAGATCTCGCCCACGGAACAGAGAAGGAACTCGCCCGGTTCCAGCCAGGCACAGGCAAAGGTAAGCCAATACATAGCCGCTAGACCCAGGAGCAGAGCTCCATCAACTTCTCCTTGCTCCATGCATGTCGCATATCTCCTTGGCCTCCACTGCCTGTACCTGCATTCACCATGCTAACGTCGGAGGAACAGTCCAAGATGTCGCCTCTAAATACCGATTCCTCCCCCTTCCAGTCGTCGCCCATGTCGCCCGTGGATAACGCGACCTCCCCGCGTGTATTTTGGCAAACCCGTTTCAACTCGGAGAACAGTCTCGATAGTCGCACCGGATCCCCCTCGCCTGTCCGTCGCTCCTCCATCGAGCGTCTGCAGAAGGCGTCCCGCGTCAAGAACAGCAACATTCTCGCCTCCGAAGTCAAGCCGGGCCAGGAACCCCCTCGCCCCCCGGTCGAACGCCCGCTGTCCAAGATCCAGGGAAACGCATTTGGTGGTATGGGATTCAGCGGTTTTCGTGGCCATGGGAGGAGCCAAAGCAGCACCAGCATCCCCGTCTTGAGCCCCCCTCTTCGGCCTACTGCGCCTCCAGTCACCCTGCCTGCCCAGGCTCGCCCGGAAACACCGAATAGGGATAAGGAGCAAGGAAGCCAGAGCCTGTCCACCTCGCCCATGAAGTCATCGCTCTCAAGCCGATTTAGGAGCAGTTTTGACCACGATAATGGTACATGGACGACAGACGAGAACGGCAATGAACTACCAACCGGCAGAGCGCTCCACCGCCACGCAAAGAGTGTCACTTTTGATGCCGCTCCGCCTCAAGTGAACGAATACGAAATGGCGACCCCGGATCTATCGTCAATCGGCAGCAATTCCAGAGAGGGGAGCTACGATTCGGAGGAAGACGAGGACGACGATGATCATTACATGTTGCACGATGATGATCACAGTGAAAGTGGGGACAGCTTTGATGCCTCGCTTGAGGATACAGACAAGACCCCCGTTGTTGGCCCAGAGGACTGGAGACAGGGCGAGAACGATGACCCTTTCTCGAGAAGTGTCGGCTCGGAGGGGACTTCGAATGGTGACCATAGGCCATTGCCACCACTTCCTGGACAATCATCCAGGAGCGATTCTGCCTCTCCCAACGCCCTTTCTCCTGTCAGGAGCCTGCCTACTCCTCCGCCGGCTCCCTTGACCAAGGCGGATATGCAAAATATCGGCACTGGTAAAATGTCTCTTGAAGAGCGCCTCAAACTAATGATGCTTTCTGACGATGGCAAACACGCTGCTGAGCAGCAGCGGGAGCGTCGTATGCGTCGTGCTGGTACCCACGCCCGCGGCGAGGGCCACAGTTCTGAACGGGAGCCGCTGAGCAGCCCTCTTTCACATCCTGAGGAGGATGAGGAGGAAAACGATACCATTGGAGATCTTGAAGACTACCAATTGCCACCGCGTATCTCACGCGAATCGATTCTGCGTCGGGTCAACGGTAAGGGTGAGCGGGAGTCGGATTATAACTTCTCTGACCCCCCAACCTTGTCTCCGCCTCGGCAATCAGCTGCCTACGACCCAGACGTGCCAATTCCTAGCACCGAAAACGACTCGGACTTCAGCGATGAAACCGACAGCGAGGAAGAGGGAAGTGTCATAATCAAACGTCCACACCATGATTACGACAGTGAAGACGACTATTCGGTTGCGGATACGTATGATCATACCGAGACTGTCGACAGCGAGGCGGATGCATCCGAAACACACCGTGACGATGAAACCGAAAGCCAGTACTCTGTTGGCACAGATCCCGAGAAGGACGATCATGAGGATGATCAGGTATCCACCCCAAGGGCATCAATTACCCCTGCAATTGAGGTGCCCGCGGTAAGAGACATCTCTTCCTCCAGCATGAGCGGCTCTCTGGAGCTCTCCAAGGAAGACAAGGATGGAGATTTTGCCGAGGGATTGGAGTCATTCACAAGTAAACCTGCTGAGTCGGAGAAGGCGAAGGAGCCCGAGCAAGTCGCTGAGCCAACAAAGAACAAGGAAACGGAAACGCTGGCCGTGCCGGAAATCCACGTCGAACAGAGGCCAGCAACGCCCAGCAAGAAGAAGGTGCTGTCAAAGCCCGAATATGATGGCTCGGGTTGGGGAGACCCTGATGACGAAGATGAGTACGAAGAAGAGCCAGGTACTCCAGAGTCCGTGATCCACCGTCCCATGCCCGACAGTGATGAAGAAGAAGCTCGCGCATCGCCCGCCATCCCGGAACAAGTTGCGACCATTAAGTCAGCGTCTGGTTCCAAGTTGAAGACTCGGCCGTCGGCGACACCTGCCGATATTGAAAGCATGCGTGAGGCTCGTCGCCATGTTAGCCGTGAAATTCCCGCCACGCCCCAGATTCCAGAACGCCACCGTAGCCGTATCTCGAAAGACATGGAGCCAGAACTCCTGAGAGCCTCGGCCGATGATTACATGATGCGCCATCCTAGCTTTAAGAACCGCAGTCTCACCCTAGATATCGATGTTGGCCTCAGCCTCGAAAGAGATTTCGAGAGGGTGATTGAGGCGCAAAAGGTTGTTTTTGACAATTTCCTAAACAAATCCCACACCACAACCGGAGGCTTTACTTTCACTGGACAAGCGTCCGAGAGCAAAACCAAACCCGACCCAGTTCCACAAGATGTATTTCTCGATGCTAACGTTACGACCCGTAAACAGCGCGGTTATCTCATGCGACAGAACACCAAAATGGTTACTGCCAGTGATAAGGATGGCGACGATTCTCGTAACGGCTACCGATCCGCGGGCGGCTCACCCGTGAAGGCGAATCGTCCTCAGTCGTGGACAGTGGAGCCGTGGAATCCTCAACCGAGAAAGAGGAGTCTAAAAAAGCGACCCAGTACCACCGGGCCGGTGCCACCACTTCCTGGCCAGGAGAGTAATGCCACGGCAACAACCTCGACAACCGAAGACGACCTCAATGCCGGGATGGAGGGGCCAGAGAGCGGGGAGAGGGGTCGGTTGTTCGTTAAAGTGATGGGAGTGAAAGATCTCGATCTGCCCATTCCAAAGAGTAAGTCTCCTGCTTTGACGACAAAAGGCGGTTCGACTAACCATGCTGTAGACGAACGGACTTGGTTTGCTTTGACCTTGGACAACGGCGTTCACTGTGTGACGACGGCTTGGTTGGAGCTTGCCAGAAATGCACCCATCGGCCAGGAGTTCGAACTTGTTGTACCAAACGACCTGGAATTCCAATTGACTCTGAACGTCAAACTGGAGAAGCCCGCCCCGGTCAAGCAAAAGGCGATACCATCTCCTGCAAAGATTACCAAGGCCAAGACGTCGACATTCAGCAGAGTGTTTGCTTCACCCAAGAAGCGGCGCGAAATGGAGATGCGACAAAAAGAAGAGGAAGAGCGCCTGGCGCAACAGCAGCGTGAAGCTGCTGCCCGGCAAATGAAGACTCAGCCTACGGCATGGGATCTTCTCTCCCCTTTGGCCGCCGAAGACGGAAGTTTCGCTCGTTCCTATGTGTGCCTTAAGGAGCACGAAACGCGCTGTTTCGGACGCCCGTATACAGTGGAAGTTGCAGCCTTCAACGAGTGGGCTACGGAAGAGGCCGGTTTTGCCTCAAGCGTCAAGAGCAAGCGCGGTAGTACCGGGCCTGTTCGCCGTGCGCCGTATAAGATCGGAAAGCTGGAACTCCAGCTTCTTTTCGTACCTCGTCCCAAGGGAGCGACCGATGAGGATATGCCCAAGAGCATGAACTCGTGCATTCGCGAGATGAAGGCTGCTGAGGAGCGCCTGGCCCAATCTTGGGAGGGTGTTCTCAGCCAGCAGGGTGGAGATTGCCCGGTATGTTTGCGCTCATGTCCCGTAATGACTCTTGACGTTCTTGCTAACAAGGTTTGTTATAGTACTGGCGTCGCCGTTACTTCAAGTTGGTTGGTACTAAGCTGACCGCCTATCACGAGGCAACTCGACAGCCACGAGCAACCATCAATCTCGCGAATGCCAAGCGGCTCATCGATGATCGTCGCGCCCTCATGGAGAAAGAAATTACTGGCAAGAACGGCAAGCGCCGTCGCTCTGCGTTCGCCGAGGACGAGGAAGGCTACATGTTTGTCGAAGAAGGGTTCCGGATTCGCTTCAATAACGGCGAGCTGATCGACTTCTACGCCGACAGCACTGAGGAGAAGGAGGGCTGGATGAAGGTTCTCGGTGAAGTCATTGGTCGTGACACGATTCTTGCTTCCGATGACGACACGGTAACGGGCAGCCCATCGAAGCTGAAAGGCAAGTGGTGCGAGTTGGTGTTGAAGAGAGAGGAGACGATTCGCAAGCGTGCCGAGGGCCGACGGGTACACTCGAGAACGAAGAGCAGTCTTGTATAAGTCAGGCTGGCTCTCGTTTGCGCCAAACAAGTGTTGTAATGTTGAGTCATGAGAACATGCTGTGAAGAGATATGAGAGAATTGGGAAAACAAAACAGATGATGCATGGAAAGAGGTGCCTTTTGGTGGTGGAAAAGCCCGGTGCTTGGAACCGTGATAGGGCACCGCGCGTGGAGTATGACATCATAGAACCATGATCGTGCTCTTTTCTGCCCGTCGTTCAGCGAAGCGCGGGATTCACGGAATGCACACTACATTGCATACATGGCATTTGGGTGCATTGCGGTGGTCTGGTACATCAATTCTGGCTCTGGCATGTTTGACGGGTGGATAGCAAGCGTCGCATAGCCTCGCTGCCTTCTTTTTATTTCTTCGCTTCAACAGGACCAAGGTCATTTTACTACTTGTCGTTCTCTGTTTTTTTTTTTTTTTTTTTTTACATATCTCTCTCTCTTTTCTTGCCGGGCTGGTCTGGATCTGGAAGCTTGCTGGCGCGTTGGTGTTTGCTGCCGGTTGTTCTATGTTGCCATCATTTGAGTAAAGTACACACGTTGCCGAGTAACACACACTACTTAGTACCTACCTACTCTTCATTGTCTAATTGGGCTGGTGCCCTCCTTAATTCTGTCGAATTCTGGGTGTCTTGTTAGTAGAGCAGTAATAAGACAAAGAAATGCGAGCAGAGATAAAGAGAGAAAAGAAAATCTTTCTAAGAATTTGACCTTCGTAACTGGTCATGAGCTGTCCGCACATAGACTGAATTGTAGCTATTGGGGTAGGTGCTCGGTTTGCATATAAAGTTGATTCACGAACGTTGCTCCGTCGTGATGATAGCAAGGACTGACTGGTCTCTTCGTGTTTGCTCCCTGCATCGAAGTGTCGCCCACCATCTCGAATCATGAGGTTGCGCTTCAATGCTGATGAGTCAAAGAGGTAGCTGCGTCATTTCCACAATGTTTGCAGCGTGGCCTCAGCAAGACTGATGCCCGAGGGAACTTGAAGGCCTGCCCAAGGGTGAGCTAGTTGCGAGAAAGGCTCAAGATGTATCAGAGCCCTTCCGAACCGGTGTGGAAGCATGTGCTCAAAACATCCGGCACCAGGCTGACAACGACTCAAATATGATCGCCTGACACAGTTGTAAAACGCGCCGGGATGTCTTGTCCTCCCGGCCATGCCGTCCACGGCGAGCACGAGGCAAGGACGTAAAGAGGGGGTCCAGCGCAGGTGAGAACCAGAACCTCGCCTGACCCAAAAGGCAAGAATCATCAATGAGGCACAGGCCCAAAACGCGCTCCTCACCTCCTCTTCCTATGCCCGCCCTTAGCCTTTCCACCCATTCCCCTTCCTCCTCTCCCGACAGGTCCCGAGTTCTCCATACTCCTGATCTCTCTTGAACTGATGGTAAGTTGTGCGCCCCTCATCTTTCCTATACCAGGCATATCCACCGGCCTGTCTCCTCCACTCCTCTTCTTCACAGTACCCTTGCCCTTGCCGGACGCCTTCTCCAGGATGATGCCATTCTCCCTGGCCTCCCGCCTCCTCTTCTGCTCGTACGTCTCTGACGCCTTCTTGATGCCCTTGCGCATGTTCATCGGCATCTTCTCCTGCTCCAGCACACTGCCCTTTGCCCCAAGCGCTTGCATGCGCATGTCCGTCGTCTTTTTGCGGATGCGGCCCTCGGCGAAGGCGCGCGTGTTCTTATCGGTTTCGGCGGCGGCGCTAGAGAGGTAGTGCGACGCGTTGCCGCCGGCGGCGGAGAGGATGTGCGACTCGGCGATGAGGCGCTGGAGAGCGAGGTCGTTGGCGAGGAATGCGGCGCTGTCCTCACCCTCACCATCCTTGTCTTTTTTGGCCTTGGTGCCGTTTGTTTGGGAGTTGGAGTCGAGGATGGCGTTGGGGGGTTTGGAGGACTGTGGTTTTTAAAGGTGGGGATGTGTTAGTGAACTCGTCCGTCCTCCCCAGAAGAGTTGAGTAACACGATGAGAAAAGTGGAAGAACGTACCAAGTAAGCTTTTAGCTCCTTCTTTGACATCTTGGACGTATCCACCTTTGACGGGTCCTTTGAGTAGTCCACCACCATTACCTTAGGGGCATCCTCATCATCCTTTTCCTCCTCTTCACTGTCGCTGCCACTATAATCCTCCTCATCCTCTAAGCCGGAAGAGTCGTCTTCCGAGCCTGAATCTACCGCATCATCGTCCTCAAGTATTTGGTCCTCGTCCAAATTATCACCGACGCCGTCCCCATCCTCTTGGGCTTTCCTTGTCTTGTTTTTGGTCGACTTTGATTTCTCGGCCTTTGTTGTGGTAGTGGTAGCAGGAGCAGAAGCAATTGGTTTGAACCGAGCCTCAAAGGCGCGCTGGAAAACGGAAAGCGCGTCGCTGATATCTTGTTGTTCCTCTTCTTCCTCTTCGTTTGCCTTCTTCACGGGCTTTTCCTCCTTTTTGGCGAGTTTCTGCTTCTTTCTCTTGACCTCAAGGTCCTCCGCAACTCGCTTTTTCTTCTTCGCCTCGGGCTGGGCGGCTATGCTTTTACGCTTTCCTAGTAGTGTGGCTGACGGCATTTTTTAAGACGACGTTCGACGACGAGATACGAGACGGTATGCAGTTGAAATTAAGTTGGTGTTGCGATTATGTTGCAGCGGGTTGGTTTGCCGCAGTCCAAAATTTTTGGCTTGCAGTTGGTCCAATGCTGGACAAGGGACCATCTGGGGCTTATCGATAAGGTACCTCTAGCATGCATGCAGCTCCCCTTTCGGGTTCCTATACCTACGCAGTAGTCGGCATGCAGTGGAGTCAGGGAGGGATCTACAGCACTGTGTCCGGCACTGCCCGGTAGGGTACCTCTAAAGCCCACTGAACACATAGGGCTACCCTACTGAAACATAGCGAGTGGCATCCTTGATTGCGATTACGGGCTCGTCACCTCACCTAGGTCCGGCTGGGCCCAGATGGTGACGCCCGGGAATCTCACATTCCATCCATCCCATCCCATCCCGTCCTGCGCGTCACCCACACTAGAACCTTGACACCTGAAGCTTCACCTTTTATCGAGTCACATCAACAACTCAACAACTTAAACCCCCCACCCACCACCCTACACCAAAATGACGCGCTTCCGCCCCTGCATCGACCTCCATGCCGGCCAAGTCAAGCAAATTGTCGGCGGCACGCTCGACAGCGCGACCTCGGAACTCAGGACCAACTTTGTTTCTCCCCACCCCCCTGCTTACTTTGCCAAGCTGTACCGCGACAATGACTTGTCGGGAGCGCACGTCATCATGTTGGGGCCGGGGAACAAGGAGGCGGCCTTGGAGTCGCTGAAGGCTTGGCCGGGCGGCTTGCAGGTCGGAGGCGGCATCACGGATGCGAATGCGAGGGAGTGGGTGGAGGCGGGCGCTGAGAAGGTTGGTTGATTTTAGTTTTGTGTGGTGTTTTGGTCAAGCGGTTTCCTGGTTTTACCTCAAATGGGACAGGTATTGGGCATGGCTGTTGTTTGCATTTTGGGTTTGAGTTGGGGAGTTGTGGAGGGGCATGTTTCTGTTCTCCTTCCCAGAACGTTTTGTTTGTTTACTTTCCTAAAGGGGTGCCGCATGCTATCATGATCCATCCCTCTGACCTCTGACCTCGGGCTCATCGAGCTTCCCTTCCACCGTCGTTCATACCTTCCTTCTCTTTTCACAAGATCACCCCGCTAAAATGTCCGCTTCTACTATCACAGGTCATCATCACCTCCTACCTCTTCCCCAACGGCAAGTTTTCCCAGTCCCACCTCGACGCCGTCCTTGCCGCTCTTGACGGTGACAAGAGCAAGCTGGTCATCGACCTGAGCTGTCGCCGCCAGGGAGACGACAGGTGGTTTGTCGCCATGAACAAGTGGCAGACTATTACTGACATGGAAGTGAGCGAGGGTAAGTCTATATTTATGTCTTTTCGTTCCTCATTTACCATTTGCGTCCTGTTCTGGTGTATGACTCACCCATTGATCCAATTTTTTTGACTCAATCACACACAGAATCCATCAAGGCATTGGAACCTTACTGCTCTGAATTTCTCATCCACGCCGCCGATAACGAAGGGTTGCAAAAAGGCATTGACGAGAAGCTCGTCCAGCGGCTGTCCGAGTGGTGTTCCATCCCCGTTACTTATGCCGGCGGCGGTCGCAACCTGGAGGACCTGGAGACCGTCAAGAGACTGAGTGGTGGCAAGGTTGACCTGACTATCGGCAGCGCGCTGGATTGCTTTGGTGGAAAGGGTGTCACGTTGCAGGAATGCGTGGAGTGGAATCGCCGGCAATGAGTAGTGCGTTTGCAGCATAAGATGATGTGTGTGGAAAAACGAAACCAAAAGGGGGGTGAGTGCTGTGTATAAAGAGGTAGTCATATACCCTCGAGTGTATTCGGGTCTAAATACCTATGACCTCAGACGCCCTGCTCTGCCTCAAAACGCGGAATGGAACGACGATGCAACATCGGCTGATTCACACCAGTCTTTACGAGCACGTTTATTGAGACCGTTTCTTGATAAGGGCAGCATCAGCAGCATCGGAGACTCGGTGTACGAAGACTGTTAGGAAGGGAAAGAGTAAACAGCTGTGGGTGTCAGAGGTGACGTTGAAAACGTCAATAAACAAGCAACAAGATAAAATTAGTCTATCCGCAACAACTAATGCAGGGGCGACCACATCGTTTAATTTCTAGATACTTGTGACTCACAACTGAAGATGAATGGATAATGAGACGCGTGGAAGGCGCACCCCAATCCAGTTTTCCGTTTTGGCAGTATTTAGACCTGGCCTGGTGGCCCGCCACTCCTTTACTCTCCTCCAAGCCACAAATCCAGCATTTCGCCCATCATTAGAATTACTTCGTCTCAATGACGCGAATCCAATGACATCCCTGTACCCGCCTACCGTACCTTGCTCATCACTTACAACCCATCTCCGCGGAGCCGTCTCGAGACAGAACAAAACAAGCAACTGTGACCCAAAAACGGATACGAAACCATAGGCGACCCTTGCGTTTACATCCAGTCAAGGTACTGTCAACCCAACAACTATACAGAATCCCTTCGCAAGACCATCCCTCACTTCTCACCTCTTCTCTTCCTCCAACAGCAGGTCAGCGGGTCAGTCGACGAAGCCCACGCATACTCAGAGAATATCAAGACCACCACCACCATCACCACATAACACATTATAGATCATCTCCTCCTGTCATCCACCAAATGGACAACAAGCCTCCCCCAAAGCACGAATCCGTCGGCCAAAAACTCAGCGGTAAGCAAGAAGAGGAGCTGGAGAGATCAATGAGGCTGCTTCAAAGCAAGATGGACAAGGACCAGTGGGAGGCTGAGAAGAAAAAAATGCACGAAGCGGAGAGAAAGGCCAAGGCCGAGGCCGCCGAGAAGCAGAAGATGAAGGAAGAGGCTGAAAAGGGTACTGGCACTCAGTAGCAGGGGCAGGACCAGTGCCAATGACGACTGACAAGGCTACCGTGGAAACCACTGCGGAGGCTGGTGAGGGAGCTAAGAGTGGTGATAAAGGTGAGGGTAAAGGATAACAACGATGGATTGGTACGGAGGGTGAGGATAGATGGGGAGAGTGTTAGGTAGGGCATGTAAGGTTGGGAGAGGGGGTTAAAGGAAGCGGGAAAGGAAAAGGGATGATTGATTTAGAAGACGGTAGCATGCATTTACGCCCAGATGTGGGGAGCGGATTGAGAGGCGATTTACGCTTCACGCGGGCAATTGCCAGAAGGAGCGGGTGTTGATATATCATTGAATCACTCCATTATTCTCCCCTATAAGCATGTTCTGGCCTGCTTCAATGCCATGTCTGCGTAGCGCGTCTTCGTTGTGTTCTGAACCTGAGACTGATGATGCGCATCTTCCCTACTGCGATCAACAAAAGCCTCCTTCAAAAATTCAAAAAAAAAGGAAGAAGAAAAATGCAAACACCCAAATGCTTTATCTCCAGCCATCCCGCTATTCGATGGAAATCGCAAAAAGCTCGGTCGCCCAGGTAAGCTAGTGGAACGAACCACAATGCTCCAGCTGCAACGTACGAAAACCATGCCACGAGTACCGCGCACCCGGCAATGTTTTCATCAACGGAACGGAACCACTGCGCCATGAGACCAGCACAGCAGAGCCCGTTGTGGTGAAGGGGTCAGATGAGAGACGTTATATGGTGCCTGCAGGCTGCAGCCGGCAACTTTGGAGCGGGCAGGAAGCGTCTTGTCGTCCAATGTTTCAGGGTGATCATTCCTTGGTGCTAGTAGGAGACGTCTCAACCTCCATCTCCATGTCCTGGTCTCTGTCGACGTTATCACTCCCCTTGTTTTCGCCGTCCTCGCCCCTATTCTCCCCGCTACTCCCCGGCTCCGGCGCCACCGGAAAATGCAGGTGCTTCCAGTCCTCCAGCTCCTCCGTTACTGACCGCAACCGGTCCCGGATACTCTCAATCGCATAACTACCCAACAGCAGCCTCAGCGGCGGGTACGAGCAGTGGCCCAGCTGCCACACCAAGTCCGCGCACTTCTGGGCACTGGTCGGCTGCTTATCGCCCAACCACTGCACCATCCTTTTCGCATGCAGCGCCGGCGACGTCGCATGTGAGTACGGTTCACTGGCCGGCTTGATCAAGAAATGGCCCCAGCGGGGCACCATAGATGTATCAGCCTCGTCCCTCCTTACCAACCCCGGTTCGACGAGGGTGGCCTTGATGTTGAACGCGTCGACCTCGTAAAGCATCGCCTCAATCAGACCTTCCACCGCATACTTGGTCGCACAATAGGGTCCCAGACCCGGCACGCCTAGCGCCCCAGACGTAGAGCTGAAAATGATGTACCGCCCGCCGTGCCCTAACTCGCGGAAATAGGGCAGGCTGGCCTGGATGATGTGCACGGTGCCCATAAAGTTCGTCTCGAACTGGTTGCGGATCTCGTGCTCGTCCTGATCCTCGCACGCGCCGATGACGCCGTAGCCGGAGCAGTTGGCGATGCAGTCGATGCGCCCGAACCGGTCGAGCGTCTGGTCAATGACCCGGTTGACCGAGGCGTAGTCGCGCACGTCGCACAGAGTGCCGAAGGCGTTCTCTGCTTGCGGGTGGTGCAGGTGCGCCGCAGCCATCTGCTCCCGCGTGGACTCGAAGATGCGGCCTACGATGGTGACGAAGTCGCCGTGGTTGAGGCAGCTCTTGACCAGGGAACGGCCAATTTGGCCGGTGCCGCCGAAGACCTGCGGTAGGTGTGTGTCAGTCAAATGAGGGGTTTTGGAGTATGGGAGGGAATGAGGCTTCTTACGATCCAAACTAGGGGCTTCCGTGGTACGCCAGGCTGTGGTGGATCGCAACTCGCTGGGAGTGCGACCTTCCCCTTTTTACTAGGAGTCTCACTCCCGGTTATGCTTGGAGTTCCTTGTTCCATGACGGCGAGGTTGTGATGAAGGGCGGTGGTTTGAATTCGATGTACTCTGAAGCGCCAGAAGGCCCAAGTGAAGGTTCCTATTGAAGCTCAGGGATAACAACTGGCAATGCCGGCGGTGCAATGTGCGATACGCAGACGCCCGCTCTATCGAATCTCATGTCATTGTCACGACCAGTGGGAATAGCAATGATCTAATGACCGAGTCAAGGCCTGAGGTGTCGTGGACGAAGCTTGATTGAAGAAAAACGTGATACGATGATGAAAACAAGGGGTGTTATGAAGTCCCGAAGGAGCATCAGCCCTAACATGTTCACGAGATTGGATTTCACAGGACACATGAAGGTGTTAGTCAGACCCCAGTAGTTGCATTTCTCCCTTCCTGGCCCGATACAAGCATTCGCCCGCCTTAAGTGATCTCTACATTCGCTTCCTATCAATGCATGGTTATGTAAGTGTACGAATGATCCGTTTATGGTAACTTGATCGATCCTGTTAAACGTGTGTGTTTCACGATGTTTTTCAAGCATATTTCCTTGTTGAAGTAACATTTAAATCTTGTTATTAAGATGATTACCGATACCGTCAGCAGCTGCACTGACAATGGCTCATCTGGATGCTCCGCAAGGACCATAAGTCGTCACCAAGAACACGTCCCTGGCAGCAGCACAAGCAGCAACCCTGTACAACATCAATGTTTACTACCCCTGAACTAGAAATCCGGGCGGTCGTGGTAAAGCCGAGCCGGGTGATCAAGTGCCGAATCGTTGTATCGAGGGGGCGATGGCGCAATTTTCGTACAGCATCTCACCAAAGAAAAACCCCTCCATACGTCACCCGCTTTTGTCGTAGAAAAACATGGGCATGGTATGATACAACCCGGCCACAACCGAAAATTTGTCTGTGGCAGTGTGAAATCCGGTCCAAAAAAAAGGCCTCCATCTGAAGTGTTTCTTGAGAATAAGGAATGAACTCTATATAGTCTATACACATCATCACACTTAAACCATCATCCCTGAACCATCTCCAACCATCTTGTTTCCACCTAGCTTGCTGGCCCCACAATTCATCGCAACAACACCTAGTACCAAAACCCCGCGGCGTCGTCTCATTGATACCTCTACCCCCCGTTCCAGAAGCAGACAACTATCAAACAGTAAAATAGCCCGGCAAAATGAAGGCCTACTTCTACGACAACCTTCCTGTAAGCTACCTCGACACATGATCCAACGGGACTCACTTCGTTCCCTGTTTGCCTGTCTACATGGGTTCCCGTCATAGAAAATCTTCCATTCCTTCCCCAGGCCCAACACTCATCCATCACCCGTCACTAACCACGTAATAAAAAAAAATGATCAGGGTGATCAACGCCTCCCCCACGACTCCGGCAAGGAAGTGACGGTCGCGGAGCTTGAAAAGGTCGGCGTCCTTTACTTCCGGTTCCCGGATGTCGAGGGCGTAAACACACTGGCGGCGGAGCGCGGCTACAAGAACCGGGACGAGATCATCGTCTCGCCCGAGAAGATGGGGGCCATCTACGAGACGAAGGTGCGCCAGTTCTTCGACGAGCACCTGCACGAGGACGAGGAGATTCGGTACATTCGCGATGGTGCCGGGTACTTTGACGTGCGCAACGAGGGCGACGAGTGGATTCGCATCAAGCTTGTCAAGGATGATTTGATCATCCTGCCTGCAGGCATTTATCATAGGTTTACTACTGATGATACCAACGTATGTTTATCCCTATTCCTGTTTCGGTGGAATCGGCATCCGATTTTTGGAGATGGAGAACTGACATACCCTTTACCGTGTAAAAGTATATCCAGGCTATGCGTCTGTTCAAGGAAGAGCCCAAGTGGACGCCTCTGAACCGTACCGAGGGGCTTGATGAGAACCCCTACCGCCAGGAGTATGTCACTCAGTTCCTGAAGGCCCAAGCTGAACAGGCATAGGAGCAGCCAAAAGGGATGGGACATAGCCTTTATAGCCACCACAACTTGAAACAAGGAAAGCACAAAACAACACGCTAGCCGAGTTCGCTACTTTGCGTTAAGCGCCACATATCTATACCCAAATGCATGCGAAATATCTATAGCACCTATCAACTAAAGTCTGGTGTGCGACCATTCAGGTGTTTCCCTTTTTGCCATACCGACCTGGCCGCTACCTAAGCTTGTGGTAATCGGGCTTTCTGGCATAGCTGGTTTGACGTGGACCTGGTTTTACTCTTCCTCTGATATGTCATGGTGTTGTCCTGAACGAAACCGCAAGACCGCATGCATAAAGTGCGCTACTTTTGTGCCGTAGTGAATGACTGTCTTGTGTCAACTGATCCCGAACTTCCTAAAAACGCCTGGTATCCTCCTTTTGAAACAGAAATGTCAGCAAATTAGCATGACCTAACCTGTCATGCAGTTGTAGCCCGTGGTCCTGACTAGGATTGTACAACCGGCTTCCCATTCCCCAATTCACACGCCTTAGCGGACCTCGGGTGGCGCAACTTCGGGAGCGCCAGCGACTGCAATCTCGTTGTTGATACCATCCGTGGTCTCCTCGCGTGGCCGGCCCTCTTTGAGATCGTTGTTAGCATATTGTACATCGGAGCAGCAAAAGGAAGACTACATACCAAAGATACGACGCCACCACATGGGCGGGTCAAGGGGTCTTGAGCCGCCGTGAAGAGGAGGATACACGTCGGTGAAAAAGTACCAGATATGACCAATGACCATGCCCATCAACTCATCCTTGGGAATTGTGCCATGAAGGGTCAAGCTAAAAGCCATGAGTACCCACGGCAAGTAGGGTGCGCTAAACACCAGTAACCCAAGGAAGCTTAACCGGGTATCTGGGTTACGGCGAGACCATATGTAAACCAGCGTCGACGAAAGCGGATGGCCGAGAAATGGCATGGAAACGAGCGGCGACAGGATCAGGAGGAACACCATGGCGTACAGTAACAGCCATGAGAAGTGTGCTGGTGATCGGCCTGCCGATTCTTCGAGTAATCGCGAGTAGCGTTGCAGGAAGTAGACGTGAAAGAGAAGGTCGAGGGAGAAGGGCCCGAAGTAGAGGAAGGTGGTGAGTAGTCGCCAGTACTGAGCAGGAACACCAACAGCAGCCATGTCAGCGAACTATTTCTCTCGTAGAAATATGAACATGTACACGACGAACCTGTGACTTAACAAATACGGCGCGGTAGCTATAGAAGAGCTGGAAGGGAGTTATAAGCTCGCACTGGACCAAGCCACTCATGAGCATGGTTGCCGTCGTCCACCACCTTGTACAGATGGGCATCTCCCAGAACCACGTCTCGAGCGGGAAGCGGCCGGCATCGCCGCCACCACCACCGATCATCTGGTCCATGGTGAAATGTTCGTAGAGCAAACGACTGCGCAGTTGGTGTTGATTCGTTATCGGATGCTTGGCGGGTCCTGTCTGCCGGGCGATAGCGGCGTCGCTAACACGGATGGTATGAATTGGGTACCGTCTCCAATCTGGTGCAGGTTCAACGGCGACGATGCGTGGATTCGGATTGGAACGAGGAGCAATCTCTTGACGGAATACGTTTGACCTAGCTATGTGATAACGCCTACCCCGAGGGAAAAGAGCGTGGGAGGTTACGTTGATGAATGACTAGATGCCGCGGTGTTGATGATGTCGTGTCCTCTACAAGGTTTCCAATAGGTGCACAGTTTACAAGCTGGTTAGGTAGGTAGAGGTAGTAAGTAGTCTCAAGACGGGAAGCAAGGAAGACGGGGCCACGGGCTGGCGGGTTCGCTAGCGGAACTAGTGTATGGGGAAAGGCGGCTGCAGCTGCAAGTGTGGCAGTGGAAAGCGCTGAGGTGCCGTGGCCACTGGAAGCGCTGTGCGTCGAACTTTGACAGGGGCGAACGACATGCCCAGATATGATACTATCCGTAGTGCCTACCTATGCATTTATGCATACCTAGGTAGGAATGTAGTGTAAATGTATGGACGTTGACAAAGAACTGCTTGGGCCGGACCCCACATTTCCCCGCTGCCAGTGATCCAAACCCCGGGCTGCGTGCCCCTGCCCGCTGAGGTACCTCTAGCGGACTCCCATTCCTCGAGCTCCATTATGGAACCCCACAAAATTCACTGTGACCGAGCGGCGCGCCCAGTCGCGATCAAAAAGAAGCGTAGACCTACGCGTCAAGGTTCCCCATTCCAGCGAGTCGACGTTAGACCCAACCACTCCCCTTGTGTACAGACACCGTGGATAATAATTGTGTGAGTTGGCATTGCCGGCTTTGTTTAGTGGGCAACCTCGGATCTTCTTTGTCCTCTTTCTTGCCTTTCGATCCCGACAGCGACTTTGCTCATCCTTGCTGCCTTGCACCGCCGGCGCATCCACTCTAGAGCTCCCGACGTAAACAACAACACCGACCCAGCTCTCCGGTCTTTGGTCAATTGCGATCACCTAGCTTCAGCTTCCGCTACCTCCACTTCGCTACATTCAAAAACGACTTATCGATAAACAACGGCCTCAAGCTTCGCCATCCGAGTGCGTCACTAGCGAACCAACCACCTATCAATACATTCACCATCATCGATAAACAACAATGCCACCAAAGAAGGGAGGAGTAACAAAGTCAAAGGCGGTGTCTAAGAAAGCCGCGGCGGTGCCGACGCCCAAGGCCACTCCCCCGGGAAGAAGGAAGTCGCGCGCCAGCAGTGTTCAGCGTATGTCGTACCACTCCATCCACCTGGTCCCATCTACGGCGGTGCTTTCAGCGCAACATACCTAAGGCGCGCACGCGCGGAGAGTATCGATCCATTGGATACGACCCCAGTTAGGATCGCATGCAGCTAACATTGACAAATTCAGCCGGCGACCCCGTCCCCCAGGGCAAGAAGAGGCGTTACAGACCCGGCACGCTTGCGCTCAAGGAGATCCGCAACTACCAAAGGACGACAGATCTCTTGGTTGCCAAGCTTCCCTTTGCGCGATTGGTACGTATTGTTGTTTATGCATAGTACGCTTCTTCAAAAAAAAAAAACCTGATTCCGTGACTTACCCTTTCTTGTAACCGTAGGTCCGCGAAATAGCCATGCAATTCCGCCCCATGGACGAGGAAATGCGTTGGCAGTCGCAAGCCATCCTGGCCCTGCAAGAGGCCGCCGAGGCCTTTCTCGTCCACCTGTTCGAGGACACCAACCTGTGCGCCATCCACGCCAAGCGCGTCACCATCATGCAGAAGGACATCCAGCTGGCTCGCCGGATACGCGGCGTGTGGGGAGGTGCTGGGTGGGTATGAGTGTGATTAGCGCATGGCGGTGCGGCTGATGCAGCAACAGCAGCGGTAGCGGAAGCGGAAGCGCAGTCGAAAGTTGTTGCTACTACTACTACTACTTCTACTACTTATTACTACTGTAATGGACCATAAGGTTTAGCCTGGCATGGTCTGGCTATGTCAATTTGGTCCAAGTCAGTCAGATATCCTATCTCGAGCAGCGAGAAGGGAACGGGAGGTGTTAGGGAAGTGGAAGGGATGAAATTGCCAGGGTATGGGTATTCCCAAAAGTTGAAGGCGCGCGACGTTGGATCGTGTCTTCTTGCTCGGTTGGGTTGTAGGAAGGGAGAGGACACGGGATTGTGATATGTCCCGTGACTCCGCCTACAGAAAATCCCATCGCCAGTACGACGGCAGAAAGAACGATGAACGGACGGCAGCCAAGAATCTGCGCGCACTTGGATGACTTTAGCTGGCTCAAACAGCTTTAGCGTGGGGGCCAAAGAGAGAGGGGGGGGGGGGGGGGGGGGGAGGGGGTCAAACGCATAATCTGATTGGAAAGAAGGGCCATGAGTGCGAAAGGGAAATCTGGCCACTCTCTGGCATGCCAGGTCGGAGAAGTCTCGATGTGTTTTTTCGGGACGGTCAATGGTGGTCAAAACGCGACAATTCCAGTCAGTGGTTGGCGGAAAATGGCGCGGCTCGGCTCGGCATTGATCTCAAGTATGTGTATGGGTGTGCTGGTTTGATCTTTGGGTCGGCAGGCAGGCGGCGGCGGCGTTCAATGGCATCCCGTGGGGAAGATTATCATTTGATTGATTTTGCGCTCAAGGAAAAGCGGCGTTAAATATTGTGTTTTCAGAGACAAGAATGAGTATATATACGTTTTCGCATTATTGTCGAGTCTATTGGGACATGCGCCTGAACTAATATGGATCCGGAATTCGTCTCTTGGGAAAAGAGAATAAAGATAAAATATCATAAAGATAAAATATCATAAAGATAAAATATCATAAAGATAAAAGGAAAAAAAAAAAGGATATGGATTGCCCATACTAAGCACAGATTGGGTAGACAGACAGCGTCCTCTGTACACCAACGGTCATACACGAAGCTTCTGTGAATACCATCGAAAAGGGAAAAGGGAAAAGGAAAAAGGGGGCCGGCTGTTGATAACCTGGTAGTCTATGTGCTTAATTTCCCGTTGGGCACTCAATACAAGCTATAGTTTTACCCAGTAACTGATCCGATTTTCAATAATCATAACCATATGCTTAGCTAATGCCAGCATGATACGTGTGCTCAGTGTCCGCAGTGCCGCTCGCTCGACTTCTCCGCTGAAGAGCAATAACAAGTAAACATAGATATATGGTCATCAACAACTCTGAAGGTACTTTTTGAACCCTCTCAAAGCGCAACCAACCTCTACATTCTGTACCTTCTATAACGCTTTTTTTTCCCTTTTCCTTTCTGTTCTTCTTCTTCTTCTTCTTCGTCTTCCGTCGTCTTCTTCGTCTTCTTCTTCTTCATTTTTTCTTTTTTTCTTTCTCTTTTTTCTTTCTTCCTGGTTTGGTGTGTTCTGTTGAATGAATTGACATGAGGAAAGATTATACAGCTCCCGACGAAGAGAAACAAAAGACCGGGTTAAATCAACCTCCAACTCCTCTCATGTGCCCATGCCCTATCGGGATTCCGTTCCTATCCACCAAGTACATCGCACCAGCATGGCCACCGTGGCTGGGATGACCATGGCCTTGCCTCAGTTGATCAATGCTATGCATCAACTGTTCCTTTTCCCTCTCAAGAGTATCCCGTTCCTTCTCCAACGATAATATGTAACGCCTCGACATATCCAACACCTCGGCCTTGCTCAGACGCCGTTCAATACTAAAGTCAAGCGAAGGGTGTTGGCCCGGTATAACGCTACCACCACCACCATTGCCGTTGACGCCGTCCGGGTCCCCGCCACAGCCGCCGATCATGGTCATCGATGAGCGCACAGAGTCCGGGAGTACAGCCAGGAGCCTCTCAAACTGGGCATTGAGTCGGTTGCGGTACTGCTTTTCCACCAAATTATGCGAGTTGCGCGACTTTCGCTCTTCCGGCGTCTCTTCCGGTCGCGGCTGGATGTTCTTGGGAGCCCGTGAGGCGCTTCGCAGTTTTCCTTTGTTCTTGCTCAAGGCGGCAGTTGCAGACGCGGTCCCTTTCGCGGCCTTAGCAGCACCTCCTGGTACTGCTGGTGGCACTGCTGCGGCTGCGTTGAACGGTGACGCGCAAGATATCGGTGTCATGATTTGGCCAAAGGCCTTCTTTTCGCCGGTATTCCACGGACCGTCCTCGCTCTTGTTGCATCCCTCCATTGACACGGTAGTAGTTTGGACCCATCGATGTTGCTGCGACTGCTGCTGCTGCTGCTGCTGTTGCTGATGATTGGCTCTCTCATCAATGTTTGCATAAGCGACGCCGTCCGAGTGATCCGAAAATCCAGTGTCGGATGGCGCGCTGATTGACTCGAATGTTCTCGCAGTCGGTGATGCTATAGCTCTTTGGGAAGGCGTGTTCGATCCAACGCTGTTAGGCGGGTGACCGTTCGCCCACAAGAACCCAAACCCGGGCTGTATTGGACTCTGGACAACAGGCGGCGATCCGTAAGTGCTACCGTCACCAAGGCAAGAACCCGAAATATCATGCGAAGGCGCGAATTCGTAAGGTGTCAAAGCCGGAGGTGCTGGAACCGCCGTGTGTTCGCGGTTGTACAGAGCGGCGGCGCTCGTGGATGGTAGTTGTTGTTGCTCCCACCCAGCCCCTTGCTGATAGTAAGGAGGCTGCGTGGGATTCTCAGGAGTCGGAACGTGATATGACGCTGTCGTTACAGGGAAACTTGGAGAAGTTGCAAGCGTGGTTTGCCGGGCTGAAGAGGCGAAGTTCGGATAGGGTAAGCTCGGCCCGCTCCGCTGGTGTGTGGTGTGGATTGAAGTGGTTTGATTTTCGGAGTAAGTGGCGTGTTCGGGTATGCCAAGACCTTTCGGACCGCTGCCGAGACTGAAGGCTGAGGGTACTTCGGTCATCATCTCCTGAAAATGCATTGTGATATGTCAGTTATACTGCGATGGTCGGATTTGCTTGCTTGTGAGGCGTATAAAGGCATGCGTCTAGTCCCGGCCCTCCATCTCACGTTATCTCTACCAACCTCATGACTGCTTTTCTCCCTTTTCGTCTATCTGGATGACCCCGACAACGAAATTTCCTCACAGTGGTCTCCTGTCTCCCAGTTCACGATGCTCTCCTGATCGACCATGTAATGACCGGCAACTATGCCATATACGCACCGAAGTCTTAAGCATCAATGAGGACATTTTGCTCACTCGAACTCTTGGGTTTCAAGTCACCCAGTCATCCACATAGGCAGCCTTGGCTGTGGAGTCTGACTTGCTCGAGTTTCTTGACCTGTAGAGCCTGCACGACACAGCCGTCTCCAGCCACTTGGGTGTTTGAGGGAGGGCAATGCTGATTCTCTGACTGTCCCTCCGCTCACCCAGCTGGTCCAGCCCTCAAATCGCTAAGCAGGGGACAGAAATGGTTGACTTCCGAGTGAAAAGGCTCGGTTCAGATCGGAAAAAGGCGAGTAAGGCAATAAAAGTTTGCGTACCTCATATGTTCCGGCGCCGTAGTTGTCGAAACCCGGTTGATCGCCGTAAGTTCGTGCCATCTTTTGAAGCGGTTGTGTCCCAGGTTATGCGCAGCGGAAACCCAAATACGCAAAGCCGGGAAATTTGAAGTTTTCGGTGAAATATGGCGTGGCCCACAAGCAATTGGACACTTGACTCCTCGTTAAAGGTCACTATATACTTCGATGGATAGATGACGACCAGGCTAAGATCGGCTCTTCCATTCGCTGTCAACATTCAGGTGGTCCTCAGGCCGCCGACGCCTCGCTCAGCACAAATTACCTAAGTAATTTACTCCGTTCGGGATCAAGGGATCTCACAGGTTTCTCGCCTATCCAGTCCAGCCCTAATATGCGGAAGTGAGACTCAGACGGCTTTGGGAGGTTGTGCTTGCCGTATGCCCAATGCCCGTGGTAGATCGAGCTTGTTCGAGATTGGTCTTGTTTGCGCTGGCCGTTGTTCTGTCGTCCAAACTAAGTTCCGGCTACCCTTAAGAAACTGGTAGAAGCACAAGAATGGGGCAATGCTTGTTGAGAAGGATGAATGGTGGTGGAGTGAGCGCCTATGGCTTTCAGGTCTCCCCACCTGGTAGTCAGTAACTTGGGCTAAACCTAAACAAGTGTGCCGTTCAGATGTACCATGTATGTATAGGGGGCGGGACGGAGGGGATTACCTGATCTCCCGAGTTGCAGGTCAAGTGGCTGACAGACCCTCGTAGGAATACCACGTACGCAGTAATACTTCCGAAGATATGAGCGGAGGTTATGGCAGCCACTGGCTTCGTGGTTACCTGCTCGGTCCGAGCCGCTGGGCCTTCCTTAATATATGACACTCTCCTACTTTCTGTGCAGTGCCGCCCGTCCTCGATCCTGTTACATTTCTATCATCCCTTCTTGACATTTTGATTTTCAGAGGGCTATGGTTGATCCGGCTGCGGAGTGACTGTAGCCGCGGCAGCCGAGTATATAGCACCGCGTTACTCGACATGGCCGGTTGGCACGCTCGAGTGTCCAGTATGTTGCACCTATACTTGAAGCCACGTCCGCCACTATTCGCCGTCCTTACCTTACCGTGGACAATGAACGGTAAAAAGTGTGCACACCCACACAGCCGAGCAAACTTTTGACGGCGATGTGGAATCACCCCTGAGGTACTGAACCCCAGGCGCCGTCGCTCTGCCAGGGTAGTTGAGGGTCGCTGACCCTGGTCGGGCCTGGTAGAGACCGGACGATGTCTCCTAGCTTATGCCTTCTGCATCTGGAAAGAAATTCGGGCGGAGAGAGCAACGATGGGATCCATCATTTTCGAAAGGAAAGATCTCACTGCAAGAGTGGCAGATGATGAGCGAGTGACCGATGAAAATAGCAATTCCGATGCCGAGTTCGTCGTTTTACCGCCCGTTTCCGCTATGACGAAGAGAACTATTGCAGAATCCATATAGCAAATTAGTTTGGTCCGTGAATGCCAGGCTGTACCACAGCCGTCGTGACACGTTGGTGGGCAATGCTCGTCAAGAATCTTCAAGGGTATGGTGACCAAGGGTGACTGTACAGGCCAAATTGTACTGTGACATCTGTACAGAGTACTCGGGAGTAGTAACCGTCAAATACATAGGCTGCAGGGTGGGATTCATGTTGCAGCCCTAAAGGAGTCCTACATTCGACTGCTAAGACCGGGGAGATTATCAGGTTGTCTTGCAGGACGTTCCTCAGCACTGAGGCACTTGCAGAGATCCATAGTCCCATCGGCTCAACGGGCCAGCAATGGTAGCACCGTCATCACCAAAATAGGCCAGGAACTGGAGAAGCCCCATTGCGGTTTCCAGAATCAAGAAATCGGCGAATCAGAAGAGTGCAATGCTGCGGTTGATCGCGCTACGGGGCGACTAGAGTGGTCCCGTGTTGAACGAATAAGCTGCTATTCAGAACACGCCGATGGAGTTGGCTGGATTTTTTTTTAGACCCCGGCAGACCGTCTGCTCCATAGTCTCCCCTTTGGATGGTCGCCTTGGGTGTGGCCAGTCTTTCTGTCTCCTGTCTCCGGTGGGGAAGGGCTCCAGACCAGAATCGGAAGAGGCCGGGGTTGACGAAGCCGCGCGCATTGTGGAGGCACTCGCATGGCATCCGGCTTCCGGTCGCGTGTTTGCTGAAACTTGAGGCAGCAAAAGCAACGGCAGACTGGGACGTCCGAGGCAGATGCGCAGACGGGCTGCTGGACAGGCTGGTTAACAGACAGAGCATATCGTACTGAGGTGGATAATGATCAAATGCTGGTTTGACAGCTCTGGTCGTCTCGTCGCCACGATAAGACGACGGTAATATAGGGCGGACAGTATGGGGAAGGAAGCCCTTGGCCTGCTTGGGTACCTAACCCTTGGGATTCAGCCCTCGATCTTGGTAGCGCAGAGTGCTAGGACAGATGAGACAGGCCTTGAGGTGACAGGCCTTGACAGGCATCGCGCGGAAAGCGGAAGCTGGGCAGGGATTGAAACAGAGCCGCACGTGATATTTGCGGTCCAGGGGTGACGCCATCCCAATGAATGCCAGCGTAAAATGGAATCGGTAGGCAACGAAGAAGAATCTGCGCTAGGTCTTGTGTTGTTTCCATGCCAGAAATATTGGAAGATGTGAGGTGATTTTTTATGGGCGAGCAGCGGCAGATACGACCTTGGATGAAGTTGGCTCGATACCTCGACACACAAACTAGAGGAGGCAGAAACCTGGGACATACCGTGACCTGGTCCAGAGTTCAGGAGGCCACGTAGAGGTGCCTCCACTGTCTTATGCACCAAACCGGTTCGACCGAGCAAGTCCCGGTTTGCGGAAGACTTCATGACTTCCGTTGCCTTTGACCCAGCCGTGACTTCCATGACAGCAACACAATCGGAGTCGGATTGGTCGTTGTACGGGATGTGTTTGTTCGTAAAACCGAAGAGAAGAGAGTATGGCCTGATTGCAGTTTGGTTCGAAAGTCGGAGGGCAGGAGGATGGTATCCAGGTGCAGACCGACTAGACCTACAGTCGACTAGTGTAGTAGCGACCTATGTCCTGCTGGATGGATGCTGGGCGTTTCGTCCCCGCATAATGACTGGCGAGTACGATCGGATGGAGATCCCCGCCCAACTATGTAGGCTTTCAGGTTGTATGGACTAGACGTAGACGGTACATAGTAGCCCAGATGATGACCCCAATGGGACAGATGAATAAGGACGGCTTTTCGCTGTTTCTCTCTCTCCGTTGTGGACTTGCTGCTGCTGTGCCGGCCGTGGTCGGGTACTGTGTCCTCTTTCGCACACAAACAAGTTCGTCTGGTAGTGTAGAGCAACGAACCGAAGTCACATGAGTGCAGCTTGTGTGGTTTTCGCAGGCGCCTTTCATCATGATCTGCGCCGCCATTCGATTTTGCGGTCCTCGATTCCTTAGGATCGTACATACACCCCAGGTGGGGCTATTGGGGAGTTTTTGAGATGGAGCGCAGCCATGGAGAAGCGGAAGGGCAGCCTTTGTTTGTCGGGACGTCAAGTACAACTGACGGGAGTGAGGGGACACCTCAGGAACTGTTGTTCCAAGCAACAGCCCGCGGACAACGTCGGCCACATCTGTCCTCATAGCCGAACAAGCCAAGATGGATTGACCAACTAGGTGAGGCAGGAGTCCGAAAGACGGGAGTCTCCCCCGTCGCCGTTTCATCTGGCAACGACGCCTCAACCTGGAAGGCGGGCCCAGAAGCTTAGATCACCCATCTACCGCGGCCGAATTATCGTGTAGCAGAACTTGACACTTTCATCACTCCCCAGCCATGAGGAGACGCTCTTTGTCCAGGCTCAGACTTCTTGCTTCGACATTTGGCCCTTCGACTTGACCAAGCTGTGGCTCCAGCAACCTGAAGACGATATGTGTGTTTTCCTCGACATGACCGGGTTCCCCATCTGCAAATACTCTCAAGTCTCCTTGAGTAAGTGCCGTTTCCTGTCAGCCCGAGATTGAAGCAGCCGGAGGTGATACATGCGGTGCTAATGGTTCCTCGTGGTACAGCTGTAAACACGAGTCGCACCTGAGTTCGAGATCAAAATGGCCCTTTACCACAGCAATTGCCAACGCCGAATCGAACTCGAGAAAATTGAACAAAGGGTCCACGTTCATGTCAGACGACACGACACAACTCGATGTGCATTAGAGGACCTGCCTAAAAGAAGCATTAGAAAAGTTGCGCCGATGCTCGAAACGGAGCACGTCCGCGTCACGGTGCTGTGCTTGACTTTCCGTATCCCCGATGGGCTTGTTCCTGTACTGGCGCGCTGCGTCTCTGCTGGGCACTAGAGCCCGTCGCTCGCATGCAATACGACCCTCGACGGCGGCTCTGGCAGATCGCTTTAGCAACCCTATTCGTCCACGGCAACCGAGCTCGGCGAAAGTTCATGTGATGGAAGGCGCACACTGGTCGTCACAAAGGAAGGGTTATCGTTGGAATAACGTGATTTTATGCTAGGCTTCAAAACAAGAGTGGGGTGCTTCTGGAAAGTGCAAAGGTAGCCCTGATCTTCCAATGTCGTGCATTTCCACCTGGTGTCATGTTTGGCGTCCATTCCCGTTTGGCACATTCCGTCGCTCGGCTCCGCTCGCGCCGAACCTCGAAGCTTGAGCTTGTCTGCTTCCGGCTGCACCAAAGCATGGGCCCCCAACCTTTAAGCTTGAGGAACTATCGTCGCATCAATTTTGAGAGATACAAAGTCTGTAGGGGAAGCGAACGATGGCGTTACCTGAATCCGGTCCAACATGGGCGATTTCAACCGATCAGTGTTTGCCAGTGCAAGCAGAAAGCGACTGATGTGCTTTTTCCTGGGCTCTTTTTGGTGGGAATGGACAAGTCCTGCTGGTTATAATCTAGACATACTATCGCACCACCGCGAAGTCTATCCCGGATCAGGACTTGTTGGCGAAATCAAGTGACAAAGTCGCACAGAGGCAAGATATCCGCCGACACGGTTATCTGAACATAGGTCATGGATGTCCGTTAATCCTGAACGGCAGACCTTTTCTGGTTTGAATAGGACATAGTAAAGGGTGCAATAGAAACTATGTCTAGGGCCGTGTATTATCGGGGTAGTGGGAGGGGTTTCCATGAAGATTTCACTGTCTCACAGAAAGTCGAATCCATGTAGATCGCGCTTGCGCTTGTTATCAACGCAAAGACTACAGTATCACCACTTTGTTGCTTGAGGTTCGGATGGACTTTCCGATCGGATCACCGCGGCCGCTATACACAGTAGAACAGAGAAAAAAAAAAAAAAGAAAAAAAAAAAAAAAAAAGGCAAACCAATCTGCGAATCAGAATTCACGGACCTCTTTCAGTGTCCTGCGATACGTACATCCGAATTGCTGGGCTCTCGATGCCTTTATCAATCCCCAATAATGTCTACAACATTTGGGAACAAGCGAAGTCAAGCAAACCACCCAAGTTCAACCGTATTATCCTAAACCTACCGATCTGCCATCAAAGTAAAGTAAAGCCCAGCACATAATCAATGAATTGCCCCGGTACAAGCTCGACTGGCAAGATTTGCATCTCAAAGCTTCCCTAAAGTTTTATGATGAGTACATCTGAACGAGACACTTGAGCTAGTTAGGGATTGTTACACATACAGGTAGGTAGATACCTATTGGTTATAATACATGCTACATGCGACATCTACACTTCTATTGACACAGGATCTTTGACAAATGGCTTGATGTAAAGACTTCTCCGCATATATATCCCCCTCCTCTTCCTCCCCCTCCCCCGGCTCCCCCCACTTTTCATAACAGTCATAATCTCGTAAATATTTGAATCGAAGAAGGACGCAAAAGAAAAATAAAGGGAAATTTGTGTGGTGGTGGTGTGGATGGTGTGGTGTGAGTGTGTGTGTTGTCGAAACTGTGGTTGAGTGATTGGATAGTCGGTCGGTGCTGATGACGTGTGTTGTGAAGTCGAGTGATTGTTGAGTTTCAGTGAGGGATTAAAAGTGTGTAAAAGGGCAAAAGTGATCGGAAACTTTTCGTATTCCCCCTTCCGTCTGCCTTTTTTCATTCTTCTTTCGTTGCTTCCTCCATTTTCCCCCGCCCCGCACACTGCCCCTTTCTGGGACCGATTTGAGTGACTGACTGAAAACTATATAGAAAACAGCAGGATGGACAAGAACAAGATATGAAAATAACAGGAAAAAAAAAAAAAAAAAAGTGCGGTGCTTGCTCCCTGCCTGTTTGCCTCCAGATTCCCAGGGTCTATTTCTACGGAAAAGGAAAGAACGATGAACGATGCTGATGATGCTCAATGACGATGACGATGGTTGGTGATAAGGAAAATACGCCGGCCACTCCTCCTCTTCCGAGGAAGGAGATTGGCTGGTTGTTGGAAACGATGGAAAGGATGAAATCGCGCGATCACCGCGTATGCTTTATTTCAAGCAAGACAATTCGGTGCGCCGGGATGTTGATGGTAGTAATGGTAGTGATGGCAGTGTTGGTGCTTGGTAAGGACTGTTTTGCCAAACTTGGCTTCGATCATTGTCCTATCTCCTTTCTAGCTGAACGAAACTAGATCTGAGGTCCCGTCAACTTCACATTGGGAAATAGCGAAAACTGGTTCGGGGGCGGTGGCGTGCTAAGACTAGTTGTCCTTGCGCGGCCTCTGCCTGGCCTCTGCAGCCCCAGCATCGAATCCTTTCGCTTCGAGCCTGTTACTGGTGCTTCAGCACTATCCTGAGCCAATCCGACAAGGTTAGGAAAACTCTCGCCCCGGCGGAGGGACTCGTCAGAAATCTCCTCAAACTCGGGCACGGGAGGCATGGCGGCGCCCTTGGCGCTGACGCTCTCAGATCGGACGTGGTTGTTGCCGTTCGGAAGCTCGCAAACGGGCGACTCGTAATTGCAGTTCTCCATATCCACGAGCGAATTAGTGCTCAGCGTCAACCTTGTAAAGTCAGTCGAGATGGAAGCCGTCGAGACGTGTCGGCCCGAATTGATGCTCTCGAGCGTGGCAGTTGTCGAAGCAGAGGCACGATGCGGATTGTACTTTAACGACGAGATGCCGGGCTCGCAGAAGGCGTGGGCGGCAAAAGGGTATTCGCCGCGGCAGTCGCTGAAGTCTCCTTCAGCTCCGGCCCCTGAGACTTCGTCGAGGGAGTCCAAGCGCATCTGCCGTTGAAAATCGGTGGGGATCAGCAGCGAGGGAGAGAGGGTAAAGCCGTGCGATTCCTTGAAGCTGGAGGCGTCCGAGGGCTTGCGCGCGTGCAGCTCGGGGGTTTTGAGCCGTTCGGAAGAGGCGGAGCGGGTAGGAGCTTCGATCCGCGGGAGAGAAAAGTTGGAGGTTTTGTGGCTGTGGGTGAAGGTGGGCCGGGGGGCGGCCGTCATTCCTGTTGGTGTGATGGCTTCGTGTGCGGTTGTGGCCGAGTTGAGGCTGACTGGGCTTAGAGAGGGGATGTCCAGCTGGGCCGGAGTGAGCATGGAAGCACCGGGGTCGCATGACAGCTTCTTGCGGTGGTAAGGGTACTCCATGGGCGCTGTGCTTCCAAAGTCCCGGCTGATGTCCAGCGATGGGCGGTCCCATTCGTAGTCACAGTCCGCCTCGGCGGCGTGTTCGTAGCAGTAATCAATGTCATCCTCCCAGCTCTCCCGCGAAAGCGAAGGATCGCCTCCGATGATCTCATCTAGGGCGGACACCAGCGCTCGCTGGGCGTCCGCTAGGGCGCATGGTCTGAAGCTATCGCTGGGTTCACGGTTGTGGTGATCATAGCCCTGTCGTGGAGAGAAAGCCCGGAGCATCGGGACGGACTGGCTGGCACGGAGCGACGAGTTGCTGATGACGCTAGCGCGGGATGGCTTCACGATAGAAGAGTCCTCCTCGGGCACGGCATCAAACGCGGGATTCGCCGGGGCGGGCAACGGCCAGTTGAGGTCATTGTCAGGAACACTCGTCATGCGGGTGTGTCCGTGGGATGTCACCGGAGGAGTGGGACTATCTGTGTCGAGAGCAAGCGGTTGGGCCTGACGGAACCCGGTACTTGTCTGCGGCCGGCCCAAGGTGAATGGGTCGAGGCCATCTGCCGGTGTGGAAATGCGGCTGGACACTCGTGGCGGGATGCCGGGAACGGGCGGGACTGGAATGGACTCCTCAATCGGAGACCTAGGTGGACGGGGAGGCGCAATGCTCATCGAATCCTGCGACTTTGCGTGCTTGATGAGCCGTCGAGGTGATGTCTGCTTGGCCGACATGGAAGGAGGGCGGTGCGAGGGTGGCAGATCAACATCAGCAAGGGGAAGCGAGTCGGATGAGAAGTCGGAGAAGTGCAGGTCGTCGACATTGCTGCCCTTCTTGGTATGTGCCACATGCTGGAAGTTGTACGGTCCAGAGATCTGAATCTTCCTCTGGCCTACCGAGTCTTCGGCATTCTCAGCCTTGATGGTCCGGCGGCGACTAAAGAAGGCCGGGATGGACGAGTCCCTCGAAGGGGCTGACGTTGGCGCTGGCTGCGAGGTGGGGGGGAGCGGCAGATTGGCATCACTGCCCGTTTCGGCCGAATACAGATTCTGAGAACTGCTCTCACGCTTCAGCCTGCCTCGTCGGTTGAAGAGCGTCTTGCCAAAGATCTGGACGCTCTCGGGGCGGTCCTTGTTCGGCATGGCGTGGCTGTTCGTAGATCGTCCTGAAGATTTTCTCGAAAGACTGAAAGCCCCGTCGGTATTGGGTGAGTCGGTTGAAGTTAAAGAGCGTAGCGAGGAGGAACCTGATGAGGTTGTGTGGTGACTGAGATGCTTGTCTTTCTGGGAGACCTTCTTCATTTGCTTGCTTAGTTGTCGAATGCCCTCTGCTGACGGCGGGCCATTGAGGGATGGCTCCAGAAGCTCGTTGTGGATGTAGTTGGAAGGATCGTGATGTAGCAAGTGGCCGTTGTTTGAAGGAGCGAAAGCCGGTACCGGCAAAGTGGTGGATGTTGGAGTTGTTGTTATGGATGAAGTTGGTGCAATGACGGAAACTGAAGAGGACTTGGATCTGTTCTCCGACCTGCCTCGTGTACCTTGTTCCGTGTAAACGGGCAGGGAAGAGACGGCCCACAGCTTCATGGTTGCTCGTTGCTATAAAGGGACTGACTGGATGTGGACTGGGTGTGGGCGGTGTCAAGCTGGTGGACTGCAGACTGGGGACAGTGGACAGTGGAGATGGATTTGAACAGCACAGGGCCCTGCAGTGTGGACCGTGGATCTCTCTCGCTGCTCCTCTCACTCAGATACCTCTACATTCACAATCGGTGCCCTCGGCCGAAGTGGACACGGGACGGGACGGGGATCGACTTGGCGAGTTTCCAGACCAAGTCTATATTGTTGTTTGTTATGCTATGTCGCTGCTGTCGGAGCGAGTCTTGTTGAGATGAGACGGATTGACGTGGATTGGATGAGTGAGTGAGTGAGTGGGTGAGTGAGATGTTCGAGGGAGTGTCAGTAAGATAGATCGCTAGCCAACCGAAGGCTCAGCAGGGTCAGAGCCCGAAAGTCAAGGAGGAGCATCAAAGCAAAAGAGAGAGCATTGTCCTCAGGAAAACCTCGCAACTGTGGGGGATGCGACGGGCCTGGGTCCATTGTACACAGGTATGCAGGATGATTCCTACCCTAGTCAGTCCCCGTTGCAATGCGTCCGGCCCAGGATGAGGGTTCAGGAAGGGTGCCAAAGGGTGAGAGTGGTGAGTGTGTCCATGCTAGGTGCCGTGGTTGATGGTGCTCGTCCCCAATCCATCCAGCGAGGAGGAGTCCCGTCCAGTCCAGGTCCCCGCCCGGCCTCCCAAGGATGTGCGTTGATTTCCTGCGGAATCCCTTTGGTCCCTGGGAGTCAGGGGTGACCCTTGACCCACGAAGATTTTGGATGCAGCCGGTGAGGGTCCCCGGACTAGCACCAGGTGTGGTGGGTTCTGTGCTCCTGATTCCGTTTCCGCTGCAGCGTGCTTGGCGTTGAATCCCACTCATGTAGGTACTGCTGTTGGTGACGGAGCTGGACGGGTATCGCACCGTATTGTCTGGAATGTTTTCATTCCAAACACAAGACGCAGGAGTGGAAGCATCATATGCAACCTGAAATCATCAACCACAACGTCCTGAGAGTAGGCAGTCAGGACGCTCTAACAAGTTTTCTCCTTTGAGACAAACTTGTCGACGAGTTTGTTTGCTTGTCCAATCACCCGGAGAAAGGGTGTTGCTTGGGAACTCGAACCACTTGCATTCTCACGTCCTTTCCCTTGGTATCGAATCATGTTCGATGTCCTACACAACACCCTGCCAATTGGAAGCGTCGAGACCTGGACGGCCAATCAACCGGCAGCAAACTTTCCATCGTAGAAAAATCATGTGATATCTCCGTGCCCAGGGCATTAAATTCGTTAGATGATCTTGATAGCACCGGACAAGTGACGGATCAGCGCATCAACTTCCGCGCAGAAGATCGGTTACTTTGCATGCCTGGCCCCCAGGCCCCGAGACACCGTGGCTTGAAGCTGTACAGAAGCTCATAGGCCGAGCAAGAGAAAACAAGACCTCGGTGGGACTTGGAAAGATTGAAATGGGCGGAAACCCATCCCGGTTGAAGGCTGACGGGTTTGCTCAGGGTTGCACGGTACGTGATAGTGATGCAACCGTGCGCTCGGATCAAAAAAGTATATAACGTCAACGCACCTGCGGAAGCGAAGGAAGGCCGGCAAAACATCTCAGCTGCATGTTGCTGGGAGCGAAGTGAATCGATGATCCAGAAAAAAAAAAAAAAAAAAAAAAAAAAAAAAAAAAAAAAAAAAAAAAAAAAAACTCGCATACCTAGTGTACCTACCTATACCTCCACCCTGTCCGCGTTAGCTGTGTTTCTTGGCGCTAAGTCCAAAAGTCACTTGTCTACGTATAATGCTTTCATTACAATTTCACAAAGAATTCTTGCATCGGACTGATTGAACCAGCAAATCCAACCCGCCCAAAGAGGACTTTTGTGCCGAATGAATTTTACAATGAATCATGGTAGAAAAGTTAAACTGGAGCATATGGGAGAAAGAAAAGTAGCTGGAAAATATCTGGCACTTGGGTTTTTGCGTGGGCGTGGGAAGGTACACGAGGTTTGTCTTCTGCATAAGCATTTCCTCAGCACGCAGATCTGCAGTGCTGCATGCGACCGTACATATGTACTGTGTGCACTTACCTGCCATGAGTATCATGCATTTGATGTGTCTGGCTGCCTACAAACATTTGTACATAGTGTGTGGGGTGCGGGTTTGAAAAAATTCGAAAAAAAAATTCCTAGAGACCTCTAGGTTTCTTCATGCGATATACAGTACTATATCTGGCTCAAGTGGTACGTGGAAGTGGGTAACGAAAAAGCTGCCTTCGAAAAGCGAGCACTCTCCTGCAAAACATTATGTCGATGCTATTCACAGTGCAGCATCCCAAGTTCTACAGCCCACAGCTCAATGTCGGATTGGCTCAGCCAACTGCAGTGACGCCGAGGGCAGCAAGTACTTGCAAGCGAGGATTCGTTACTCGCATCGACGGGACCGTGACAAACTGTTGGGTTTTTGAAGGCCGTTCTAGAAAACCATTACCATAGAAATCGAAGCTACGACCCAATTAGCCATGTTAAGTCGCCGATATTGCTACCTCGGCGCGGGGAAGCAAGCATGGAAAGTCTTCAGTACCATGGCACGAGCGAAGGTGCCACGACTTTGATGATACAGGTACTATGAAGACTAGCGGAAAGCATGCACTGCTCCGCTGACATTAAGGATTCAGTTGGCCCACGAAGCTCATTGATGTCCCGTTCACGGTTGCACGCGGGTAATTAAGGTAATATCGAGGTTAAGTAGGTAGTTGTAGGTAGTTGGCATCGTTTTGCCTGCATCCAACTTGACCAGGGTTTAGTTTCGTCCCATTATGTCCAGTCATTCCGGCCTCGATGCAAAAGCAAATGCAACCAGCGTCCCAGTGCTCTGTCATGAGTAACGACACAGAGCAAAAAGCACCAACGATGCCTAGGTAGACATGATAATGTGTATGCAAGTCGATGATGGTGCCTCGTAAGGTAAGTCCCGATTGAGATTGGCGTCGTTTGACAATTCAACCCTAAGTCGCGGTCGGGTGCGTTAGCTTGAAACACGACCGCGCGGTTTTCCCAAGAGGGCGAGGAGGGATTTTTGGGGGCTCAACTTGACGGCGCCGGAGTTCTGTCGTGTGCCGGTCTTGTCGCCAACCTGAAAGTGTAGAACGTTGCTCGTAAGCTTCCTTCGTGGCCATTGGGCCCTGGGACGTTACACTAGTTGAGGGTACTACAGACACTAAGAGTGACGATCCTCTTGTACGCTCGTTACGGAGCTGCATCTCGTGCAGATTGTTAAGATGACGGGATTTCACTGGATTAAATTGCCTCGGGGATACCTACGTAGAGCCTTACCCAATGTTCCTTGCTGCGTCCCTGGCCTTACTGACTTCCATGGCTGCAGGTACAGCGGCTCAAGCCGGGGTGAAGATCTCTCAGCACTACACCAGAATAGAAGGGTCAACGCCAATTGCAGTCGAATCATACATTAGGAGAGCTTCGAAAAAGGAAAAAAAAAAAAAAAAAAAAGAAGAAATGTGAACAATCTCCAGTATCCTGAAGGTTATAAGCAAGAAAAATTGTCTATAAAAATGTTTTCAACTGGCGTGGCGCGACGGGGAATGAAATCATCATCATAAGCACTCGGGTCTGCCGAGGACCTCGATGGCCACCACGCCTATCTGCCCCCAAGCTTGCCCATCAACGCTTGGGTGGGCAATTGGCTCTGCTCTTTTACCCACTCAAGGATTGTCTGTTGTTGATCAAGGTGAGTCAGCAAATCACAGCCTGGAGCTTCGATGGGTGAGGTGAGAGATATACGTACAACCACCGCAGCCGCATGCTGTGAGACATGGAGTGGAAACATACTACGCTCTTCGCGACGTCCATGATATGGCCTGGAAGCCACTGACATAGCAATTGTGTGTCGCATCAATGAAGAGTGCAAATGGGGTTTCCTCGGTCATGATGATGGGCTGTCGCAATTTCCCCCACAGTCCAAGCTGTGTGCTACTATGTTTAGTGGGCTTTAGAAACGGTGGATAGTAGGACTGTCCGTTTCTAGGGTCAGACGTCATTGCCCAAAACTCTACGCTGTCCAACGCTCTCTCCTCAGGAAACGAAACAAAATCGAATTGAAAACAACCTCAAGACGTGTAGAATCTACTAGTATTCGCAGTTCCCTATTTGTTGGTCAGGCGTACTCTATGAAGACCAATCGCAGCGATCCACGGTCCGACACGCAGCTAAACCGTCGACTTGGCCGTTTGACCGTTGAGTGCCGTACTACAGCGAGGCAGTCGTGAAGAGGCTCTTCAACAACAAGTTGGGTGACAAATCCTTACCTAGGTACCTATCCAAAGGCTCAGCCTGGTTTCATTGCTTGCGGAAAGACGCCGCTCATCCCCGCTGTCGGCGTCGCCCGTGGATGCTGGAAATGGAATGGACTTAAACGCAGGATCGGGCTGCTTGCAATAGAAGGAAGGTCTACCTGCAGGAAATGGAGAGCAAAGTTGGCGCGGCTTCCATTCCCAGCTAACCAGCCCGGTTGTGTATTAGCGGATGGCTCCTTATTTGCTTACCATGGTCAGAACCAAGCTACTTTGTTGCTAGTGCATCTGCCTTGGGACTGGATTAGGAAAGCAGAAGTTGCCGTGGAGCCGTGGCATCGTTGCAGGAGCAAAGGGCACCTAGCCAAGAACTCCCCGCCCGCGTAAGGGTTAGGGCACGCTGGTCCCTACAGCCATTACGACATCGATGGCCAAAAGAACGGCATCGAGTCGGCAATCCTCATGTTTGTCAATCCTTCGAGCACGACCGGGCATTCCAACACCACGGGACCGCTTTCCAACCCGGACCGGAACCCCACGGAGTATCGTTTCGAGCAGTCCGACAGTGCAGTCGACGATCACCAAAGACCGCCGATCAGTTGACCAGTCAAATCTCCCACGAACCCCTTCACCAGCTCGCGACCCACGTCGGTAGCTCTTGGACAACACCATCGCATCCATTTTCCTGCGTCATGGTGCCCCCACAAACACTCGCAGACACACGTGGAATAGCATTCCGCAACACTCATCTCTGCCAATAAACGAAGAAAGCTACGCACCAGAGAACTGGAAATGAGGCTTACCAGACACAAACCAATGCACAAGGCTCGCGGCAGTGTCTTACAGACTCTTGGGAAGGTTCCGACTGGCCAGTTCCGGTCGAAAATCAGTTCGTATCGATCACTCTACTGTTCACCCAAGATATCGGCTCCCCCGTAGCGCAGTGGAACACGATAGGAGCTTCAGCCTAGAAACTTGCGGGACACTGCTGACGATTCCTGACACTAGCATAGCGCGGGTTGGCACATCAGCAACGCAGACACAGAGACATCACGGTACTCTCCGACCCCCCAGACCAAAAGACGGGCCATATACGCTACCCAACAAAATCTCCTCGATGTTATGCCGTCGCCTTTTACTACACCCGTCATCAGTGGTTGCGCCGTCCGCTTGAGATGTTGTTTGTTTGCTATGCCTTGATTGTCGCAATCACAAACATTCACCAGTATATCGCGAAGACGCTGGATTGCATCTCTTCTTTGCGAATTCCGTCTGCTCATTGGATCGCGGGAGACTGGCCGTATCAGCCGCCGCAGCCCCTGCATGGTCGTAATCCAAGCTTGACCAGGCTTGCCAAGGCCAAACCAGAAAGGGGCAAAGGCTTCTAGACGGCGGCAGGGGCTTTGACTCCCTCG
Source organism: Neurospora crassa OR74A (assembly GCF_000182925.2). Lineage (NCBI taxonomy): Eukaryota > Fungi > Ascomycota > Sordariomycetes > Sordariales > Sordariaceae > Neurospora > Neurospora crassa. Next base: position 2,765,020 of record NC_026503.1, on the reverse strand, counting down.
AGGGACTTTGGTGGGCATCGATGGGCTTCTTCAAAGCTAGTCCATAACGGTATGGAATCATTGGGTCAGCCAGACTTTGGGCGAGGGTTCCCTTGCCATCAATCTTGCCCTTGCAGGACAGATCCATCCATCACGAATGCTAGTCCAGCAAAAGCCCGCTGAAAACTTCCAACAGAAGTTCCACAAGAGAGCCATGGAGGCGCTAGGCAAGCCTCCAGAACCTGACGATATTTCCATCGCGTCAACATGCTCGCACCCATTTTGGTTCCATTCAGCCCCACAGAGTCCACCGAAGAGCGGAGAGAATGAGCAAGAAAGAAAAACCAGAAGCCAAAAAGAGTCAGCGGTCACAGTCCTTGTTCTCTCACAAGTGCCGCGATCTGATAAGAAAACCAGGTACCAAGTCTACTATAATGATTGCATGATTCGGTTGCTTGTCCAAACCTACGATCTACACTACACGTGCACATACACGGTAAAGTTACTCGTTGTGTCGTCTCCCAAATATTCGCTCAAAGACCAGAAAGACCGACGAGAAACCAATGTATAAGCGCCAACATTGTACTACATCACAGATAATACCATGCGTACGAATTCCACTCTCGGCATGGGCTGTGACGAAAGGATATCGACTACAGAAAAACTCTCACAAGATGACCATCTTCAGCACACGTGGTCATTGGTTTACGTACTTACTGACAGCTTCTCAAAAGCTACGCCTCGGCTCCCCGCTTACACATTTGAAGCCTACCAGCCTTGAATCTACTGATGTTGAAACGGCCAGCCGATGTGTCTGATCAGGCCGGTATTACGTAGACTATGCCTTCAACCATTACACTTAGGCATTTAGACGGGCTTTCTTTATCGACTGTGTCCTTGCTTGGCGGCACTTTGAAGCAAAAACGTGTTCATCTCGATGTGAGGATATCGGGGACGACAACGGTAACAGTAACGGATGACGGGGAACGTCCTGACTCGTGCGTGTCAACTTCTCCGCCATGGCGATGGCACCAAAGGTCTTGAATCCAGAAACCCATCAGAGGAACCCACGTGCTGGATCCGAGTACACACATACAATGCAAGCATCGTAGTGTAGCCCCGCGAACCCCGGTGAGGGGTCGGTCCAAACTCCATTTTGAATCCATGAGCCCGGCGACCCCTCTCGGAAGTGGTGACAAGTCGGACATGTTCAGCCAATTCCACACCTCGGTCAGCTCAGGTCCTTTGACAACCGATCTTTCCCCGGCGCTGTCGAAAGGACTCGATCTACTCCGGGACTCGCTTGCCTAGCTGTCCTCACTCTTGCGAAGGGCCTCACTAGTCCTGTGCCGCTCTTCTTGTATAGGATCTAGAAATTCTTCTAGTACCTAGGTAATTGGGGCTCGCAATGCCAACTGGGTGGGTTAGGAGGAGGAACACCGGTGTGATGGAAACTATGGAAACCAAACCCCGCGCGATACCGCTTTCAGGGTTTCTAGGGCTACCTGGCCTGTGTCTACCCCACAGTTTCGGCCGACTTCCATTTAAAGTACAAGAACCGGTTACATGAAGCTCTCAAGGTTCTTCTTTTGCTGGGTCTCTTGGGCTTCTCTGCTGCTGGCTTGCATCGGCCCTAGCGTGTCTGGTGGAATACGGAGCAACACTATGGATGCCCAGTGCTCCGTGGTGATTCCTTTACCCACCGCATGCATAGCGTACTCGGCGGCCCCTAGTGTACTTAGGGGTTAGCGGTGGAGTCTTTTGCCAACCCCCTCTCATAAAAGAGGGGGAAAATTTTCTGTGGGACAACCGTTTAATATAGGATAAGCGCCGATTTATACTATATAGAATCGGCTATTAACGCCGCGCAAAACCACTTTTTAACATTGTACACATCGGTAACACAACTATATACTAACTTACTATTTCCAACCTTCTACCCTATAAAATTGTAAAAGTAAGTAATCCGTATATATCCATAGATTAATAAAAGTTAACGTACGGTAATAAATTTTAATAAATATTTCAATAAAGTAGGGGAGGCGCCCGTTAGCTACCGCAGTACGCGTATGTATTTGACTGCCCGCCAACGTATCGAGCGCTTTAGAATATCGTACAAACCGCCGACTATTAGAGAGATTACTACTATTACTAGCAAATCGCGTACCTCAATATCTCGCTATATTAAATTGCTAATAGAGTATAGTAAATTAATTATATTGTTGTACTTAAAAGGTTGCCCCCGTATATTAATAGCCGTCGAAGAGAATACTATTGTATTGTACGTAATATTTTATTTCTAAGGATGGTTTCCCGTGCTATATTAAATAGTAATTAGTATAGTAAATCGGTTATAGTCGTTGCGGGGCGCGCTAAAGAGCTGTAATGCAATATAATTAGCGAACTTCCTTAAAGACTATCTAGAATTGAAAATTATAATTTACCGTACTATTAATATTAAAAGGAGGTTCTAGGAATTAAATAAGGAGTCCGTTAATAAGTAGTTTAACAATTACGAAGCCGTACTCAAGAAGTACAATATTATTAGTAGCAACGTTTAAAACTATAATAAAATAAAAGTAAAATTTAGTTACGTAGCGGGCGGGCGCGTAAGGGTAATTGTATTTAGGGATTTAGCGAGGTAGAAGGTAAGTTAGTATATTGCTTTGCTAATAAATTTATATAGGGGTAAATATTTACCGTTTCTCTATATTCTAGCTAAAGATTAATAATATTGCTAACCGAAAGTCGGCTACCCTTATGGCTAGTATAAGTGTAATTAGTAAGACTATCCCTATTTATATAATATTTAAAATTAATTTAACTGAGGATTTTATTACTAACGACCTTAATAATACTATCTGCTTTACTAAATTACCGATTAGCTTCTCGAATGCCGACCTTACACTTAACTAGTTAAAGTATTTCAATTAATACTCCTTCTACTTATCCCCGACGTTTACGAAATTAAAGGAGGAGGACGGCTATAAGCTAGGAGATAAAGGGTTCTCTTTTTAAAACTAATTTAGGTATAATTAATATAGAATTAATTATACTAGTAAGAAATTTAATAATTTAAGTAACGGAATAGGGTTAAGAAGGCTATACCGATTAATTTACTATCTATTAATTATCGACGGATTTAGTAGTTACTATAGTATAGAAATTAAAAAATATATTAATACCTTTAATATTATATTAATAATATTACCTCCCTACTCAACCTATATAATACAACCGTTTAATATTAGGGTATTCTCGTCCCTCAAAGCTTATTACTAGAAAGTATTGCGGTAATTCGTTCAATATAGAGAGTTCAACTTTATTCGCACTATATTTATTAAAGAATTCGAAATTCACTTCCCCTCCTATACTATCGTCCTATATCCCTACTAACTATAGTATCCTTAATACTTTAATATATCCTTAATAGTAATATAATTAGGTACAATATCCTTAATGGGTTTTCTAATACTAGTATATAGCTAATTAATTGTATAAGAATCCTAATGCAAATCCGAACGAAGTAACTTAAGAAAGCCAACCCCGCTTTACCCTCATTACTCCCTAAAGAGGACCGCTTTTAAAAAGCTACTAAAATTATTACCTACATCAAAGATAAATACTACTATACATTCAACTCGCTAATACGTATCCGTTATTACGCTGCTAAAGTTGTAATTTATAAAGCGCTATTAACGTACAATACTATATAAGAGTACAATTATTAAAATCGGAAGAAGGCAGCCAACTTCGATTATAAAATAAGGAGACGGGTATATAAAGTACCCTATAAGGGTAAAGTATTAAATCTTTCAAAGGGGGATTTCAATTAATGTACTATCGAAAGGCAATAGCGAAAATAGTTAGCTAAGGAGAAGAGGCAGCTAATAACCGTCAAATTATATAATAAGAAGATTTAAAAGTAAATTTATAATAACTAGATTAAAGACCCGGTTAATAGTAAAGGGAAAGTTATATAGCAAATCTACCTTAATAATTAGAGGAAGGAGCAATTAAAGGATAAGTATATACCGGTCTATAAGGAGGATATATTCAATAAGAGGGATAAGGAGGAGGGGGATAGGTTATTTACTCGTAATACGGTTGGTATACTAGTACTAACAATCTTTAAGAAAGTATAGGGTAACCCCTCTTACCTCTTCTCTAATAACTTAGTTAATATTAATCTAAATAATAATCCCTCTATTATACAACCTACTTCTACCGTTCAACCAACCGACCCCCTATCCTCCCCCCCTCACCCACCTTAACAACCCACTATTACTATTAAAATTACTACCGACGTTGTTAATTATTTTAATATATAAATAATCGATACCCTCTTTAAAAATAAGAATATTTTAATTAATAATAATAAGGAGGAAGCTAATTATAAAGAACTCTATAAGGGAGAGGATAATAGGGATAAGGAGGAGGAGGAGGAGGTTAAATTACTACCGCTCCAATCAATTAACTACCGTCTCTTTAACCCGCCCGCTACCCCCAGACCTTATACTATATAAGCTAGACTATTAATACTAGCCATCGATCCCTCTACTCTATTACAATTATAATCTTTTGAATTAATGCTATACTACGGGGTTATAAAGTATATTGAGAGTACTATAAAACCTCAAATGCAGGTAAGAAAGTAAGCGGTACGTATAAAGAGTATACTAGTAAGAAGGGAGGCGGTAATAGAGGAGGTAGTACTAGTACCAACAATAGAGGAGGTACTAGCACTAGTACTAATACTATTAGTAGAGGGGGCGCTAGTACTAGAAAATAATGAGCAATAACTGCAACTTGCTCTTTTATTTACTTACTACCTAATTGAATAATATACTAGATTTCTAACGGCTTCTAACAATGTTGTTGTAGTGTGTAATGTAGTGGTTTAGTATGGGGATGGGTTATATTACTAGTGGTTTACTATGTGGCTTGTCCTATATTAAACGGTTGTCCCACAGAAAATTTTCCCCCTCTTTTATGAGAGGGGGTTGGCAAAAGACTCCACCGCTAACCCCCAAGTAGTGCAAGAACGCGAAACATTTCCACCTCTAACCCGACGAGCCTCTCGGGATGACTCAAGGGCGTTAGCAAAAGTGGAAAGGAAGCGCAAAGAAACGAGAAAGGGAAGGTTCCCGACCGCGCCTAACGTAAACGCCAATCATGGCGTACAATGGTGCATGAAAGCGTAACGTAGATGCCCAGCATGGATACTAGTTGTGGATATCAGAGTAGAGACCGGAATGCAACACGGTTTTGTCAAGATTGTCAAGGGGAAGGAGGAAAAAAAAAAAAAGAAGGAAAACTTTTTGCAGTATCATATCCACAAGTACATACAAGCTTCAAAGCGGGTACGTATGCTTGTCGACTCCCTCCGTTTCGATAAGACTCCCGTTCTGTCTGTGGGTGGTGGGCGTTATGCTGACCAGGAATCCTGAACCGGCATTTGGTCTGCCCGTGGGGGAGCAAGGTATCCCGCAAGTCTATAAAGTTGAGGAGATGCGGTGTGATGGGACGAAAACTCGCGAGTATGTGAGCCTGTCCCTGCTGTTTACAGGCAATTTGCTTACGAGCTGATCCCTACAAATCCGTCACATAGCAATCGATCCGTACCTGCCGAACTTCACGCAGCTTCCTTCTGCCAGATACACTACTCCGGGGTGGGAATTGACAGCTTCACTTTGTCCGACCCAACCTAATGGCCGGGCCGGCCGTTGTTCACTATGAAAATGAACATGGTGAGCCTCGGTTTTCTCATTCGCAGTGTATTTCGTACCCTACCTATGCTCGGGCTTTTTGGGGGGTAGTAGTACTGACTGGACACTGTTATTCTAACCTACCTTAACAAGTTTGCGCCTCCTGGTTCCAACCATGGAAGTTGAAGCTCTAGCTACCTGGTAGGGCACTAAGCTGTAGTATAATGCATAGCGCTACATACTAATTATCAAGCATAACTCCTGGCTAAGTACTCCAAGAGTTGAGGATTGCAACCCGCCTGGATATCTCCCTTAGGTAAGGAATCATCATACCTCTACGGGAGGCTCTGTCGCTGTTCACGACTCGTGGCCGTGTATCTCTCCAATTTCTTTGACGGTGTAAATTTAGCATCTAGGCGTCTTGGCAGGTTTGTGCCAATAAGTGGTCTTCATTCAGCCGTAGGATACACCTCTTGTGTTTACCAGTACATCGGAAACCCCATGCCTTGATAGCGTTTACTAGTGATGTAGGCGAAATGCTTAGCTGACAAGCCACGTCACCAAGTCTTCCAGTTACCTATCTTGCGTGGCGCCAAGTCAGCCAAGACACTTTCCTTTTCCTCTCTTTGTTTCTTCAAGCCCACAGGCAATTTGGTACACTTTGCTTCGCTTCCTCCTCGTCAAGCTCCAGCAGCACTTGGAACAATTTTGTCACCCCGTTACAACTGAAGGGAACCGATCACCCGAAGCCACGAGCTACGGTAGCACTCAGAGGTCGGTACCATACAATGTACATAGTCCGTCTCTCTGTGACTTGGACTATCTCCCAGCTGTATCCTTACGATGATAAATGGAACACATTGGCGGTTTCTATTTACCCATGCTGCTCTCAAACTTTGAGGTCTACACTAAAAGCACAGGACACACTGCAAGGTACCTCTACCAACCATATGCCAGGTTTGCATCCTAAGGTCGTCCAATGATAACTGGGCGCATTTCCTAGTGTAAGGTACAGCATGTGCCGTGCAGTAGTGGTACACTACAAAAACGCACCTGAGCATGTCGATCACTGGGTCTAGCCGTGATTTTGACAGCTGGAAGTCCCCGACATCAAAGGGCATCTTGACCACTTTCAGGAACGGCATACTCACGGGGGACAACCTTCGAAAAAAGAAGTTACAAAGGTCCTTAACGGTCACACCGCCGCTGCCAATAGCGTCCGGGTGGATTGTGAGTGGTGTGACAATCCCGACTGTCGCCTACGTAACCGACGCGAGTCTAGTATGGGTTCGTTGCTTCCTATCTCGAAATTCCGATGTGAGAATCCCCTAGCTGATGGAAGGGCGATGGATGCCACCACAGAGCGGTCCGAACGCGCACGGCCTCATGTCTCATTTATGTATACCCAGTCCGTCGGCTCGTCAGGGCACAGACCGCTGCTGACCGACAGTTGGAAATAAGGAAATCCGAGCCGGTTATGATGGATTTTACTCGAAGGACTCGCTCGGTTTCTCATCTGGTTTGGTCTTAGTCCGAACAGGTCTCACTCTGGTCCGACCTTCCGAGCCGCACGCAGCTCATAGCCTCTTTGCTTCCTTACCTTCTGGGTTGGGCTGCCAAAATGGCTGATGAGAAAGCCGAGCGAAGCGGAAAGAAAATAAACACAAAAAGGGAAGCATGCGGCCCTGGTTCCGTTCCCATTGCCCAACCATCTCAACAGAATCGGGCAAGGTGGTGAAAGCGACGACAAAAGAGGAAGAAGGGAAAGGCTAGATACGGTACATGATTGACGGACGTCCTTTTTCCTTGTTCAGTAGTTCCCCCCACTGTCGTCGTCGTAGTTTTCTTTCCTGGCCGGGGCTCTCTTGCTGAACGTACCGGGTGTCCATTATACCGGGACGGCTTCTTTGCAGCGCCGATTGGACAATTGGTCCGTTGTGTACGTCTTAACGTTATTGGTGGCCTCGAACGTTGTTTTCTGTCGTTCGATTTATTCTTCTCTCCCTCCACTCGTTCATTGTTCCCGAAGTCGGGATAGATGGCAACTGACGGTCTAAAGATGTGATTGCCCCTTGTTGGTAGAATTATCATCCCTTTGCGCTCCTATTCGTTGATTGGCGCTGTTTCCGAAGTTGATGACCGGCATGCCATTTGTTTCTCCTTGTGTCACCTCTGTCCTTCATCATGTCGCCATTATTTAGTTCATGGAATGTGTATACGAACGCTCGGCTTGAAGTCAAAGAAAGACATATGAAAAATGTAAAGCAGGTTTTTCAAGAAAGCACAAAGGCTGCCGTATGACCATGGACAGACAGTTATTTGATCAAAGCCGTCCTGAAGACTATAGTCAATATCCATCATTATGCCTTTTCTCCAGCTCCCATGGTTACCACTGTTACCTAACCATCCACCCTTGTCTTGTCCTAAGATTTGATGTCATTCAATAAACCACGACTGAACATGCCATTGTCAATACAACTTCCATCACACTATCGTCAATGACCTAAAGTGGTAGGAGATTGTTCAGGAGACCTGATTAGGAGTATGTAGCTGATGAATCCACATCTTGGCTTCTCTTTTATCCTTCATTGCTACAAATCTTGCACACTTTGATCTTAAACACGTCAAGAACACACAGTACCAGACCGCCCTTCATCGTGCGGTGCTTTTACGACCCTAGGTCGTATACCTTCGACTAAAAGTACATCAACATGGCCGCAGCCATAGCCATGCGAAACAGAAACACACTACGTTCGTATGTCTCAAGTGGAAACTTATGAAATAATGCGTGCATAAGTAAAATTGTACCTGTATAATACATGAGTAGGTAGGATGAGGCATAACTGGATGGCTGTGGCCAAAATACTCACTGGATGTCGGACTGCTACGGACAGAAATGGACATTCGTTCTTGGTTGAGTATCCGTACGTAAGCCAAGAGCCGTCAAGTGAATAGAAAGTATAATGAAAAATGGAGCCCATAAACATAGGCTGGACAAAAGGATTAAGGGCTGCTTATAGCATCAAGCAAACTCGAAGAATAGTTTAAAAGGGGGTATCTCCATCACGGACCCTCAAAGATCGCCACCCAAGCCAAATTATGTCTCCCACCCAGACACTCACTCTTCAACCGTAAGCTCAATCCTTTTCGACCATTAACTTTTTCGAAGGCCCCGAAATGACCTGCTATTACACAAACGCATAACCCACAAAACCAACGCTCTGTTTTCCAAAAAAAAAAAAAAAAAAAAAAAAAAAAAAAAAAAAAAAAAAAAAACGCGCCTCCATCGCCCTCACCTACCACTCCCTTCCACTTCGTCGATCATCATCATGATCATTCCCATCATCACGTCCAGAACCACCAATAACCTCAATCTCACTCGCTATATGGGTCTCAACCCTGACCACCCCGCCTCTCGGTGGATGTCCTAACGCCGTCCCAATCTGTTGATTTTCAGGCGGACTGATTCCGAGTCCCGTCGATCGATCGGAAGCGGAAGCAAAGGAGAATTCTTGGCCGACAGCGACACTGTATGATGGCGGCGGTGAAATCTGAGGAGGTCCTGTGGTTGAACGAGAAGAATGGGAGATTGGCGAGTCTTGGGCATGGCCTGCAGAGTCGTCTTTGTCCTTCTGGGACCACACGCGTGTGTCAACTCCTAGGGTAGTGTTGGTGTGGCTGGAAGCAAAGGGACTCCATGGCGCCGCTGGCATCAATGGGTTCTTCAGTGTCCCATTGCCTGTGCTGTGTAGCGTATCTGGTTCTTTCTGTTTTTGTGCCTTTCTCGTCGCCCGATATCGCTCCTCCTGTGGTGAATGTCTTGAGGAGAATGTGGGGGTTGGAATCGGCGGAAGAGGGCAGGTAGGTGAATTCGAAGGCGGTAGGATTGTTGTGGAGGAGCTGCTGAGTGTGGTGTAGCCTTGAGAAAGCTTGTTAACAGTCGTCCGTTTCTGCTTTCCCTCCGTCTTCTTTGCTTGACCCGCGTGCAGGGATGGTATGTAAATGGGTGATAGTGGCATTGGCAATGTGATAGGGACGTGGAAAGCATTCGGTCGGAGATACCATGGGTTGCGCGCTGGAGGGGAGGGATCATCTGACAAATCGGGCCAGGGATTATGGTCGACATTTGCTGTGGGTGAGGACTGGCTAGGGTACAAGTCCGAGAACTCTTTTCTGAATTCCTCATATGGAGAACGGGGACCGGTATGAGAGCCTTCACCCGTAGTTTGTGCAGGGTTTAGTCGGTTTGTGAGGGGTATGTCCTCGGTATTAGGAAGGATAGAGAAGTCGTTTCCACTATAGCTGTTCAATCAACTGTACGTTAGCATCCAGATGGTCTCATGTGATGGTTATGTTGTGAGGCTTGTGAGTTTCATACCTTGTGACTGTACCCCTTTTGCCGTTTTTCGTCATGGATGACCACCACGATTGCGAACTTGTTTGCGTACTAAGCTCAGATGGTGGTTCAGACTCATCGGGGTCATATTCTTGATACAGCTTGGGCCAAATCTTTCCTAAGCCAAGAAAAACGAGAACCAAGCGATATTGGTTATATGCCTCAACTGTTGTACCGAAGGTGATGCAAATGGCCACCGAGCTCACCACTGGAACATAATTGGTAAGAACTGTGGAGACTTGCATTCTTTCCGTCGTTGTGAACGAGACAAAGTTGATGTTGGCGTGAATGCGATGAAGGTCGAACGGCAGCGTCCACGGCCAACCCTGAATGAGGTTGAAGACGAAGAAGACGCAAACAATCGGCACAACTAACACGAGAATAGAGAGAGTGAGAAAGTAGAGCTTTCTCCGCAGGCGTTTTTGTCTCGCGGTTCGTATACTATCATCACTTGGTAGGACTTCGCGAGTGAGTTTCTCCAGCTGTCGGTACTTGTAAAAGCAAACTCCTGTATACATTGTAAGCGATGACGAAACATTCCATGGACTTGACTGTATATCTTACCTGCCAAGCCTGCTGCCCCAACCGTGAAGACTGGCGAGGGGAGAATGAAGAAAACAAAGAAGACGCCATTGGGATCAAAGACGGCATTGCAACCGGCAAGGGTGAAGACGTCGTACCGTTGCGTGATGATGAAGTAAGTGAGCAAGACCTGTAACAACGGATTTCCGAAGATGATGAGGGCCGAAATTCGGTCCTTGCGTTTCTTTTCCTTAGGACTGAGGCTGGTGACGCGCGGGTTACCAATCTTGTTGGCAAGACCGAGCATGATGTCGAAGAGAGTGGTGTGAAAGACGGTTTCAACCGCAAAGAAGACGTAAGTATGGAAATCGCACCACCCATAGCCAGCATACCACTTCTTGACGTTGTTGTCTCGCCATATGAGCGAGTTGACGACGTAAAAGAAGTTGAGCGTGACTGTCGACATGCAATGTACCGTGGCAGAAAATTCGCCATTAATCCATAATAGCCTCGCAGGCACGAGAGGAATGAGGATTCCGAGGATGCCCAGAAAGACTCTGAAGAAGAGGTTGACCTGGAGGCCAATATCGGTGTAAGGAGCGGGAGGGCCAAGTCGTTCTTCGGGTGTGGTCGTGTAGGGGGTGGTAATGTTGGCGACACTTGCCCAAGAATCAGTGTTGTTCATTTTGAAAACTCTTCTTCATAGACCCGTGACGGATGTTTCTGTGCTTTCGATGCACGGGTGATACAGAAACTCGCGAAAGTCCGAGCAGAGAGTGATTGGCGTAATGGGACAACAGATGAGGGCTGACATCAAATGGGCGACGACAAAGGCGAGGATGGCGATGATATCAGCGTTAAAACCAAAGTCAAAGCAGGGGCTAAAATGAGAAGAGGAAGTTCAAGAGAGGCATGACGCCGACGATGGCTAGAATGGAGTCGGGTCGTAGCATGATCTATTGATCTATTCAGAGACGGCAGCTTATAGGAAAGATCTGTGAATGGGAAAGACGGAATGTCTCAATCGCGCTGGTGGAGCGAACCCAAAAGCAATAAAGTTTGGTGTAGGTGATGAATGAGTCTGCCATCCGATGTCTACTATAGAGTAGTGTATTCAAACCGAGCATCCTTATTGAGGCTCTATTCAAACCCAAAAGCGGTTTAGCGCGGGCCTCAACCAAAGATGGGGAGAAAGAACGTGTAAGTTGTCGCAGGCTCATTTTCCCGAAAGCAAACTTAGCATCGCGGTTGTTTAAAAATGGAGTGTAGTTGCCGTTTGTCAATCGGCATAGTAGAAGCGGCCGAATCGAGCTTGTTGGTGTAACTTCTTTCGGTGCCGTTGAGTGTAACCCGAGATCCTCAGCATGGTGGTGGTACAAACCACGTGCTCTGCCGACCGAGAGCGCGCTCGGGATTTGGCTGTTAACGCCCGGTCCCGGAAAGCTGGGTGGCTTCCGGTGGGTAGCAGATTGCCTGTTGCCGGTCTTTGCTTAGTTGCCATCGTCCTTGGAGGGCTGAAGATCAAGCTGCTGTAGATTGTGATATGTTACCCATCAAGGGAGGTAAAGATAGTAACTTGGTGATGAGTGATATCAACAACAAGGCCTGATGAGGCAGTCGGTCGAGTGGGATCCAATTTCGGAAATCGACCTAAGACTTCCGAGGAGCTCACATCAGAAGAAGAAATTCCCACCGTTTGATGGCCATGGTTGGTGTGATGAAGAAATGGAAGATGAGAACAACGAAATCACAGGAAACGGTTAAATTGAAGTTACGGTGTTGGCTGCAGTGCAAAGCTAGGGAAGTGTTAAGTGTAGTGTGGGCAAGATGCTTTTTTGACGCCATGGTGTGCACATAGACAGCCATTACACAGGTACGTACGGAAGCAGCGCCGACGCTAACTGGATGGATCTCTTATCTTATCGGACCCCATGCATCATGGAGAAAAGAAATCGGTGGTGGATTTGGGGACCTGGACGCGACGAATTGAAACGTCTAGAAGCCAGCTGGAACCCCTCTAGAGAAGCTAAAGTCTACATAGTAAACGTCCAAATCCGATCCTCCAACAGCTTCAACACCACCCATCCGACCAACCCAACCAGTCAAGCCCTCAACATGTCCGCCTTCCTCCGCCCCGTCTTTGGCGCCGCCGCCCGCCCGGCCGTCCGCTCTTTCAGCTCTACCTCCGCCCGCGGCGTGGCTCGCGTCCAGATCATCGGCAACCTTGCTGACACCCCCGAGGTCCGCGCTACCAGCACGGGCCGTGAGATGATCAAGTATGCTGTCGCCAGCAACTCGGGTCCCCGTAGCGACCGCGTCACCAGCTGGTTTAACATTACCAGCTTTGTCGAGGGCAAGGCGCGCGACTTCCTGTTGACCCTGCCCAAGGGGTGCGTAACTCTAGCCCCAGTGGTGTGTAGTCAGCTCTCGAACGATAAAACTGACTGCCAGCGACAGAACCACCGTCTTCGTCGAGGGCGACATGTCCCTGAGGAACTGGAGCGATGAGGAGGGCCGCAACAGACAAGCCGTCAACATCCTTCAACGTACGTCACATCAGCACCAATGCGCCGTTCCATTTCACATCTGCTCATTGCTAACCCACAACAACTATAGGCAACATCGAGGTCCTCCGCCGTCCCTACACGGGACCCCGCGAGACCACCGAGACTGAGGCCGAGGCCGAGGGCGAGGCCCAGGAGCAGCAGTAAAGTTGGGCTGAGCTTGGCTTATGGCCAATCGACAGTTGCCGTTCGCTGATGGCGTCGCTACTGTTACTGAGGGTTTCACGAATGGGCTCGATGGAGTCCGGTCGTTGTACGATGGGCCAGGGGCATGTACGCCAAATATGACTGTCGATTACGAATTACGAACTTTGGGTTTCAGCAGGACGCTGTGTATAGCTTCGCGAAGCTGAGTTCTTTCCTTTATACCCATGTACCATCATCTATCTCTCTTTCTTGGAATTTGCAGAGCTTCCATGTGTCGTATGCATATTGAAGGTTGATACTGTGACGTCTACCGTCTGAAACTCGCAGAATTTCGCCATAGACAATGCAGGGTCAGAGGTATCCAACAATCACGTCCATGCTCATTGACGATCGCCATGCGACTGCTAGACCTTTTAGGTCTTTTGTTTCCTGCGCAATGGCTATGGCGATTTTCGCGAGTCTCTACGGTAGGTGTTGCCATCCTGTGCTCATGCCCCGTGTTTGTTTGGTGTCGATCGGGGACGTGGGGTTCCTGATGCCTACTAGCTACATGGCAGCAGCAGCTGTGAAAAGTAAACGCTAGATAGACCCCGCGGCGTGGTACCAAAGCCCCAGGTCAGTTTGGGTCCACTTTTTTTTCCGGTCAGGGCCGCTACATTGCTTGCCCATGTTCACTGTCTTCACCCTTTTGCCTCCATGCGATCCGCACAACCTCAGCCATGTCAAAACTCCTGATTTCTAGGAGCCTTGGCCGGCCCCTTCGGCGGCCGCTCTACCAGTTTTGGAGCACTGGCATCATCAAGACGAGGACCTTTGCGACGGTCGAATCCGATGCGAGGTGAGTACTTGACCACCCAGTCAACGACAAGCACACTATCGCCATCTACCTATTCCGAAGCCAAAAGGAAAGTACCATGTCTGACCAGCTCTTTCGATACTGTCCAGGCCCTTTGATGTCGTCGTTATTGGCGGAGGTCACGCTGGATCCGAGGCGTGCGCTGCGGCTGCCCGCGCTGGCGCGAGGACGGCGTTAGTGACACCCAGCGTCGAGAACCTTGGTGTTTGTTCCTGCAACCCTAGTTTCGGTGGTATCGGCAAAGGAATCATGATCCGCGAGATTGATGCTCTCGATGGCCTCGCTGGCCGTGTCATCGACAAAGCCGGTGTTCAGTTCAGAGTCCTCAATCGGAAGAAGGGCCCCGCCGTTTGGGGTCCTCGCGCCCAGATCGACCGAGCGCTATACAAGAAGCACATGCGCGCAGAGCTCGAATCATATCCCAACCTCTCCCTGGTCTACAACAGTGTATCCGACATTGTAGTTTCCGAAAACGATAATCCTTCCAACGGAGCGAGATCCAAGATCACTGGTGTCAGGTTGGAGTCGGGCGAGGTCTTGCCCACAAGTCAAGTGATCATCACCACAGGAACATTCCTCGGCGGCGAAATCCACATCGGTATGGAAGCATATCCCTCGGGCCGCATGGGTGAGAAGGCGACTTTTGGTCTCAGCAAGTCGCTCAGGGAGGCCGGGTTCAAGCTCGGGCGTTTGAAGACAGGAACGCCGCCACGGTTAGACAAGAAGAGCATCAACTTCAATATTCTCGAAAAGCAGTATGGCGATGATCCGCCAAACCCGTTCAGTTACCTAAACGAAGCTGTCGCTGTCAAGGACCAACTTCACTGCTGGGCCACCTACACCAATCATGCGACACATGAGATTGTGCGCGCAAATCTCGACAAGACGATTCATATTCGCGAGACAGTCAAGGGACCTCGGTATTGCCCTTCGCTCGAGTCCAAGATCATCCGCTTTAGTGAGAAGGAACGCCATCTTGTGTGGTTGGAGCCCGAGGGTTTCGACAACGACATCATCTACCCGAACGGATTGAGTATGACTGTGCCCGCCGAGGCACAGCTGGCACTGCTTCGCACCATCCCCGGCCTTGAGGACGTCATAATGACCCAACCCGGTTATGGTGTTGAATACGACTATGTCGACCCCCGCAGCCTGAAGCGCACACTGGAGACCAAGGCCATCCGCGGTCTATGGCTCGCCGGACAGATTAACGGTACCACCGGCTACGAAGAAGCAGCAGGCCAGGGTATTGTCGCCGGAATCAACGCCGGCCGGGCCGCTACTGGTCTTGAACCCGTCACCCTTTCGCGGGCCGATGGTTATATCGGCGTCATGATCGATGATCTCATAACCAAGGGCGTTTCGGAGCCCTACCGCATGTTCACCTCGCGCAGCGAATTTCGCATGACCACACGGTCCGACAACGCCGACTCGCGTCTGACCGCCCTCGGCCGCAACTGGGGCGTCGTCGGCGACCGTCGCTGGAGCCATTTTCAGGACGAGAACGGCCAGATGGCCGAACTGCGCCGCATCCTCAGCGAGACCATCTTGTCCCCACAAGCCTGGCAGAATGCCGGCTTCGACGTCAAGGCGGACAGCCGCAGGCGCAGCGCCTTGGAGATTCTCTGCTTCAAAGGAGCATCGATCGAAAAGCTCTATGAGTCGGGTGTTGTGCCTAAGCTGATGGACTTTTCGGAACGCGTGCGCGAGCGGACCTTCATCGAAGGGCTGTACGCCCCCCAGATCGAAAAGCACGAGTTGGAGCGGGCCAGGTTTGAGCGCGAGGAGGATCTCAGGCTGCCGCTTGATTTGGACTATGACCAGATCGCTAGCCTCTCCTTGGCCGAGAAGGGCGTGCTCAAGGCCACTAGGCCCGAGAGTCTGGCGCAGGCAAGAAGGATAGAAGGTATTACCCCTGCTGGATGCATGCGGTTGCTCGCGTATGTGAAGAGGAGGAATGGGGACCTCAAAAGCGGTAGCAGGTCCGGAGGTCTTGAGGAGATTGCATCCGAGTGGAGCAAAGAGGCGCCCGAAGCAGACCTTGACGCCGTTGGTGAGGCGTTGACTGCTGCTGAGGGTGATATGGAGACTGTGGATGCTAAGATGAGGGCTGCTGACCTCTGACATGCTGGCCGAGATGATTGAAGATATCACCAAAAATGGGAAAGGTGTCTGGTGTAACGATAGCATTTGAAGAAAAGCGTAGCATATACTGGATGGGAAGGTCAGGTTGATTTTTGGAGTAGAATTTGTCAATATGTATAATACTTGGTATATAGAGAGTGAAGTCCTACCGATTGTATGAAAAATCAATGCCTCAGTTTGAGAGGCAATTCACTTAACAGCTGTCTGTAACAATACAGTAGGACAGAGCAAAGGCGGATGCTCCGGTTTCGGGGCTCCGGGATGAGGCCGGTGTCAGTCCCACTTTATCGGCCGGGCGGGGCCGATGGTAGAGGACCTACAGTAAGGTGCCCTGATAATGCAAACCACTCGGGCAGGGCATTTGACTTGCAATATCTGGGCATTTGCATTTACTGGGCGACTGGTAGATGGGCCGCTGGGGTTCTGACAGCCACTGACAGCCCCACTCCAGCTATTGACACCCCTGTCGAGGAGGTTACAGGGGTGCCTGAATCCCCTGACAACCACTCAGAAAGTGCAAAATTATATGGGCAGGGCCGCTTGGTGGGCTTGCAGTTTGCAGTTTGCAGTATTATATGGTAAAAGAATTCGGGCAGCCCAGATGGCTTGCAATATGGGGGCATTTGCAATAAGGGGGCCTTGCAGTATCAGGGCACCTTACTGTATCAAAATTTCCGAAACAAATCTGATGCACTAAAATGCGAGGGTGCACCGTGCATCCGATTGCTGGCAAAACCTACTGCGAGGTACAAGGCCCGGCGGACTCCGTTCACACCCCACCAACGAACGTCCGCGCCGACGGATGAGGGCGGATCGTCGTCCCAATTATCTTGTACCGATCCGTCGTAAAGGCAGGGCTTGAGTAAACAGATCGTTTTGTCGTGGGTGTCTTGGGAACATCGTGTGCGCCTCACTTTGTGGTCATTGCTCTTCTCCTTTTTTTTTTTTTTTCCTTTTTTTTTCCCCCCAAGGAAACAAAAAAGCCATTCTGACTTACCCACATCGACAGGGGAAGAGGAGCATTGCGACGCCTAGCAAAGTCCCGGTCCTACTAAATCCGGTATTCTTCTCGAAATCGTACAGCCGACGAATGATTGACGGGGCGAGAATGCAGTGACGAAAGAGCCATCTCCATGCGATCTTCACCACATTCATTCAGCTCTTACACGTCCACACCAATCACTCATTTCAACATGTTGCGACTTAACACCTCGCCCTTGTTAGGCTTGCGCTCCGCTTCCGCTTCTCTTTCCCAGTCGATGACCTCAAGGCCGTTTGTTCAGCAACATCGCCACCAAAATGGTGGCTTGAAAACGCCCATCTTTCTCCTGCAGTCACATTCACTATGGCAGTCATGTTCAGCCCGAGGTCGCATGAACAACGGATTGTCTGTTGCGCCTGCTGTGCGTGCTAGGCATTTTACCGTGTCCAAGTGGTGGAGGAGTCAGGAAGACAAGAGCGGGTAGGTCATGATGACATGAAGACATGAGTTGATCTGGCCAAGTAGTTTGATTCTGTCCTGGCTCATCTCATCATACACTTCACTTGAGTCGCCGAGTGCCCTCGTGCCAATTTTCATCTCAACTCACATACAAATGACCCGACACTTTACTAACCCACTCCCTCCTTTCAAAGACCAAAACCACCATCTCGCCTCGCCAAAACCACAGCAGCGCTCAAAGCCGCCCTCCCACAGACCGGTGCCATCACCAAGCGCGAGAACATCCACACCATCCCCAACTGGCTGACCTTCTCTCGCCTCGTCGCCGCCCCTTTCATCGGCTACTGCATCCTACACGATCATCATGCCTGGACCCTCGGTCTTTTCGCCTATGCGGGCGTGACCGACCTTTTGGACGGCTGGATTGCGCGGAAATGGAACCAGGGTACTGTGGTCGGCACCATCATCGACCCCATGGCCGACAAGACGCTGATGACGGTGCTGACCGTGGCGCTGGCAACCAAGGGACTCCTGCCCGTCTGGCTGGCCGTTATCATCTTGGGAAGGGACGTGGCTCTGGCTATTTCTGCTTTGTACTTCCGCTGGATCTCGCTGCCGCCGCCCAAGACGATGGCACGGTATTGGGACTTTTCGCTGCCCAGTGCGGAGGTCAGACCAACAGCGATCAGCAAGTATAACACCGCCTTGCAGTTGGGGTTGATGGGGTTGACGACTGTGGCCCCGGTTGTGCCGGCATTGGATTTGGCGTGGAGCTTGATGGTGATGCAGTAAGTTCTCTCCTAATTATGGGTCATGGTGTTTTGATAGAAGATGATGACTGACAAGGTATGGCGTCAAAAAGATATGGCGTTGCTGTCACGACGATCTGGAGCGGTGCTAGCTATGTGTATAGCAAGGATGCTGTCAAGATTCTGACGCAACCTGCTACGCCCAAGGGTGCCGAGAAGGAGGGGAACACAAAGGTGGTCGATGAGGTGGAGGCGAAGAAGGTGGAGGATGAGACGGCCACCAAGCAGTAGTGATCAATTTACGGTAGCGAGTGCTAGGAGCATGATGGTTGTGATTTTCGCTTCCAAAACACTGCAAATCAAGCGCACTGGGATGGTTGCCCTGAGAGACTACAGCAACCTTAATAGGCGCGCCCAAAAGTTGAGCCCGGCGTTAACCTTTCGCACCACAGAGATACAACATAGTCGTGAATATTTCTTTTTTTTTTTTTTTTTTCGGACCACCATCGTTGGTGAGGTATATCGGCTGTTTTAGACACTGAACCTTGTGTGTTTTCTTCGGCGTGTAGGCCTGATCGACGATATTTACACGCCACCTCCAACACAGTCTACTTGTTCTTACTTAGAATGTGTTTGTAATCAATTATCGCTGTCCTAGTTACCTCACTCAAAAGAACAGGAAACAAGCAAAAGAAAAAAGAAAACGAAAAGGGGTCTAGAGATAGTGAAGGAATGGGGCAAAAATCTGGGGAAAAAAAGCCGATCCACCCAGGGGTCGAACCTGGAACCTCCTGATTCGTAGTCAGACGCTCTGCCATTGAGCCAGCGGACCTTGAATGATTATAAGAGAAAAGCCATTTTACTATATACAAATCTTGACACTTTGGTGAAGTGCAATTGTGTGAATTCTTTGCAAACTAGGTATACAAGTCGGGGGCTTTCTTACACTCGCAAGAGTGCTCACAGGACGAATGGTTCCCGTGTCGATTTCAATACCGTAACAACGTTAGCTTATGATATTCAATATCGCGGAGGACCTATCCATGGGACACCGTGCATTCAGTGCGACTTGTTCTCTAGAGGACGCGGTTTCTCTTTTAGAAAACGTCCGAGGAATCAGTTTCTCTAGAAATGAACCGTCCAATACAATCTTGCCTACTACCCGCCTGTAGCAAAAGACCTGCCGTCGATGGCACCAAATCGTAGCCCATCTGCCCGTTAGCCAGCATATAGACACGTAGAGCAAAAGGACAATATCAGAAACACTACTACTCTGGACAACACAACCAGGAGGGCGTAATAAGAGAGACGTGACAACTTCAAGAACCATAAGAACCATGAACTCGGCAAAGAGCTCAACTCTGTACGTGAAGCTTACGACAAGTCATCACGAATTTCTGGGCATTTTGCTATAAACTTATTTCGCTTCAGGTCCGGCAACCATGTGCTCGCCAGTCTAGAAAGTTCAAAAAACAAAGTAGGAACAAAAAGAAGTGGCAAAAGTATCTCGCGTGTCCAAGATGCAGACAGGAACGACAAGACAAGATCGAGAAGATATTGACAAAAAGATGGAAATAGAAAAAAGGAACAGAAACATACAGCACCTGGGATTCGCTGGTCGTCACCGACCCAACTACTAGTCAAGCGATTGGTGGCTTATCTATGGGAGAGCGGACGGGATCCCGAGTTTTCCACCATCTATGGCCGTATGTGATGGATTTCGATCCAGAACCATCTTATAAAGCCTCCCTGATATCATAATTGTTGTGCCTTGTCTACTGTACAACTTGTCTATTTTCTGTATGATGCGAGCAGTGGTTGAGACTACCGAAACCATGTAGACCTTGAACTAGAAAACCGATTATAGGGGTATGAATTTTGCCTGTCCTTGACGCCTTCGACATGATTTAACTTTTTTCAGAAGGGGGTAGATATATAAGTGGGTAGGTATGTATGCGGAATTCTCAAAGGTTACCTCCACAGTCTATCATCCACATTGAGTTCCCTCAACTTTGTTCGCCTCTGTCCGTTTGCAACCTCCTCTGGTATCCTCATCTCCTAGCCACATCACCTCCTTCTCAGTACCACCCACCTTCTTGTACTCTAATTCTCGCCCCCGTTGAACCATCAGACACATGACACATGCGACTCTATCGCCGGCTCTTGAGCAATTGCTGCAAGTAAGCCATCACGGCCTTGCGGTCCGTTGAGCTAGTGAGCGCACGCAAGAAGTCCTCGGCACCCATGCCAACGGCCGGGAACGTAACCGTCTGACAGTGACTGATGAACTTCTCGCCCGTCTTGAGGTAGATGATTTGCTCTAGACCGGTAATTTCGTTCAGGATTTGCCGTGTTTGAGCATCGGCATAAGGTCTGAAGTTAATGTCCTGCATGACTTCCCAGCACGCAGCGTGGAACTGGGTGAGCATGAACTGGTCGAATCCCGGGAAAGCGGGCGCGGGCACTCCGTTGGCGGTAGGATTTTCGCCGATGGTAGCGACGTCAGGACCACCCCACTGTTGAGCCATCCGCGCAAGCACATTGAAGCTAATGCGACTGGCCACGATGTTACCGTGAACAATGGTCTTGGCAATAGTCATGATGGAGTTCACGAGGGATTCGAAGACACCCTGGTTGGATGTGCTTACGAGAACGCCGCCAAGTTCGTTGATCAGGATAACCTGTACAAACGACACGTACTCGCGACGCAGCTCCTGCAGCTGGATCTCGTCATCGGTTCCGTTGATGGGTTCAGAGAGACCGGCGAACACACGCTGGAGAAGCGGGGTGAGGAGGAGGTCGAGGATGTTATAGATCTCGCCCTTGAAGTTATAGACGATCTGCTCCAGTAGGCGAAGGAAAAACGCCATCTCGTCCTTACTGGAGCTTTGGGAAAGGAGCCCTTCGATCCACTGGGGCAGTTGTGGGAGAATGGTAGCCCCGAGTACACCAAGAAGACGGGAAAAGGCGGAGCGGCATGCTGCACGGATCTCCCCATTGGTATTAAGCTCATTAAGAGCAACCAGGATTGCCTCGGACGCCCTGGAGAACTCTGCAGAGACGGCTTGTGGTGGCGTACGCTGGTTGTTGGGGTTCTGTGACTGGTTCGGGTCGGCAAAACCGTTGGCTAGGGTACCAAGGGCCATGATAATATGGTGAATTTGGAGGATGGCCTGCGCATCGCCAGACTTTGCACGGGGCAGATGTACGCTCATATCGGAGAACAGAGGT
Source organism: Neurospora crassa OR74A (assembly GCF_000182925.2). Classification (NCBI taxonomy): domain Eukaryota; kingdom Fungi; phylum Ascomycota; class Sordariomycetes; order Sordariales; family Sordariaceae; genus Neurospora; species Neurospora crassa. Next base: position 2,743,282 of record NC_026503.1, on the reverse strand, counting down.
TCCATGACCGAGCGAGCATAGAGAGCCTGATCAGTCTCCGGTGTGGTGGAGGTAGATGAAATGCAGCCGATGGCCTCGAAAAGGTACAGCTGACCGTTGAAGATGGCGTCGGCGGAGTGATCAGACTCATCCGAGGACATATCGTCCTCCGCTTCAGTGCTCGGCACCTCGGCCTTGATAGGCAAAAGGTCGCTGATCGACTGAATAACAGTCTTCGCCACATTGCCCACTTGGGCTCTCAGCTGCTTCACAAACCGAAGGAAAAGATACCAGGACCTGGTCCTAACTCTAGGGTGCTCGTGATGGATGAGGTGTACAAAATTCTCCAGCACGGGAGCAATGTATTGGTGGTGTGACTCGAAGAACGCATGGTAGCGCACGCAAATCTCCATGTACTGAAGCAGAATAGCTGGATGGGGGAAGTTTGCGATGCCTAATGAAGTTGTTAGCTCGAAATCCAGCAGACCTTTCGGGATGAGACATCTTCTTACCAGACTCAACCATCTTGCTCATCATGACAGCAAGACGCTCGGTAGCAACGACATTGGGTTCGCTTTTGTGAGCAAGCCCGGCGTTTGGCAGAGCAAGCTCGCCAAACAGGTAGATCTCGTGCAGGGCCAAATCCAAATCCCTCCAGTCCATTTGTGGGCCTTGCTGCTCCAGCGTTGCGAACATGTTGCCCACAAGGTTACTCAAGAATTCGATATATAAAGTTTGGTCAACGGCAGCCACGCTCTTCTGAAGAATCTGTAGCCTTTTTCGGAGCTCCTGAAACTCGGCCTCATCGCTCTCTCCATCCTCAGTGCCCCAGGAAGAAGTCTCGTCGTATCTCATCTTGGCAACAATGGCACTCAGAATAGGGCGAAGCATTTGAGAATAACTGTCAGGGAGTGTCCCGACCCTACGAAGGAACGTCAGAAGGTCGGTGAGCGAAGGGATAACCGTCGAGCACACTTCGTCAAATTCGTCTGAGAATAGACGGAGAAGGGCCGGCAGGAAATCCTGAAGGTGACGTTCGGCCTTTGCTCGGGTCTCAGCGTCGACTTTGTTGTCCTCCAGAACCCGTACTACGTCCGTCATGATGGTGTTGAGGAGCTTCGCAACGACTTCTGCGAGGTCATTGTCGTAACGAGAGGTGCCCTTGAACTCGTGCAGTCCTTGGCTTGCAAGCAGCTCTGTGATGATGCCACCGAGGTTAAGGAACGATATCAGCTCCATCTTGTGGCTCGGTCCCATCTTCTTGGCGACAATCTCCGTCAACGTATCGATGGCGGTGTCCCTCACGGTATCAATATTGTTGCTCGTGTTGTTAACTCTGCCAACCAAGGGCAAGATCAAGTTCTGCATGTCCTGACTGACGACAAGGGAGATATCGATCCAGCTGACCCATTTCCCAATCACCTTAAGCGTCAACTCTACCACGCCATCATGCTTATTTGTCCACTGAGCGAGGATATCCTGCCACGACATGGCAATCTTCTGCATATGCCGTTCTCGAATTAGATCTTTGAGATCGTTGTTCCTCTTCGACTCGTTTCCCTGGCGGCTGATCATGAGGTCGGCGATTTCGTCATGGACGGAGCTTAGTATGCGGAGGTACAGCATAACGCCGCTGAGGTTGTCTCTTGAAGCACCATTCTGGGAGCTGGTCAAGGCGAGGAAGTCGTCGAAAAAAGTTTCCCAGCCTTCGCCGTAAAGAGCGACAAAGAGATACGTGAGGGTTTGTGTGAGCTTGTTCTGAACGTTCGCAGGGTCGGCTTGGTCCTGAGCGTTAGGACCATATGTGCGTGTGATATAGTCGAGTAGAGAATTTTTCACAAAGGCGAGATCGGGGGCGTCCAGCCCTTGAGAGTGGACGGCGTTATTGACCATTTCAAGGGAGACATGGCGGACGATGTCGGATGCTCTGGGGCTTCGCGTGAAGAGCGCGGCGCAGATACGCCATGCTTGGACGTCGGTCCTGACTTGGTTGAGGAACTCGAGCGCCTGGGACTTCAGGGCATGACTGGAACGAGGATCAAAGGCGATCTCAATCGCCTTTTCAAACTGTAGCAGAAACGACCGTCAGCGCGAGAAGACAGAGAGAAATGACGTGTGCCGAAGAGGTACATTGTGATCCCTCCATTCAGACGGATATATGGCGGGGTCGGCGGGTGCGAGTTTGCGGGGATGATATTTTTTTCACGCTGGGGGAAAAGCAGCCTTACCTGGGCGTCCATGGTATGGCTGTTTGGAGGAAGAGTTCGAGGGGGAGAAAAACGGGTTGAAAGGATTCGTGGTATGTTTTGTACGTCGGCGGTGGTTGTGTCTGGCTGCTGTTTGCTGGTTTAGTTGTTGGTCAAAGTGCTGTAAAATAACCCGGGGCAGCAATGGTCAAGAAAGAGTCGGCATTCTCAAAGATAGCAGGCGGAGCGCCAAAAAGACATGGTTTCCAAAGGCGGGAACCTTTTAGTTGGCTTCCATTACTGTAAATCTCCTTTGCGGTGCTAATCGGGTACTTTTGTTTTTCCCTGCTCCGGGACGTGAAGATCGAAACAGGCAGATGCTTCCTTTGGGCGCGGTATCAGGTCTCAAAAAATACCAGGACGAGTGAGAATAAATTTATCACGGTGCAGGTGTGGCTGTCCGATACAGCACCAAGGAGAGGCCGTGAGCTGATGATTGGCACCAATCAATGGCTTCTGGACTGGTCGACAGAAAACAAAGGGAGGAGGAGGAACGCGGAAATGGGTCATACCCACCGCCTTGGTGGGGCTTAACTTTGGAGCCGAATTAAAGCCCGCCCAGCTGAATGGAAGTCTGCCGAAGCGCACTCAGCAGGGACCGCTCCGCATCAACCGAAGTGCCCACCGGGCCACGCAGGGCACCACTATGTACACTAGAAGGAATGTGCATCCTAGTGTAGTGTAGACAGAGCGGGAACGCATAGAGGTAGGTACCTACCTACCAGGTAGGTAGATTTTTGACCGCTAGAGCGATACCCACCTCAACCGCCTGCACGCCCTGCAGGCTGATACATTCCATGCCGTACTTTTGGAGTACGGCCTCTATCCATCCTGCGGCCCTGAAGAAGAAGCGAAGTCTCAAAGGATGTGCCGATGTCTTATGTTCGTTGTAGTCGAAGGGGAAAAAAAAGAACCATAACGGATCAACTAGGTAGCTGACCATCTGCCTGCCGCTCTTCAGTGTTCATTAGCTCCATTGCGCGCCCAAGTTGAGGGAACATCGAGATACTAGTTTGACACTGCCGTTGGGAATGTCGTCTTTGACGCCCCAAGTATCGTATCGATATATGGTAGAGAAAATACAGAATTAACACATATTCGTGTCACGAAAGTACCGGAACGCCCCAAATACCCAGCTGCCTGCCTGCCTTCCAGCCTGTGATCTGCCTTTTTAATCAAACAAGTAACGACGCGCCAACATGAAAAATAAACCTAAGCCGTCTTCTTCTTCTTCTTGGGGCGCTTCTCTCCCTCGTCATCATCCATATCCTCATCCTCATCATCGACCCGATTGTCGACGTCGCTCTCCTCGCTGCCCGACCCATCACTCTCATGGTTGCTGTCGTATTCCTCCGCCACGTCGCTTTCGGACTCAGCCTGGAAGTCCTCATCCACGCTCTCCTCATCCTCGTCAGCGGAGCCACGATCAGCCTTGGGGCCGACGGCCTCTTCGTCCGAGCTAGCCATGTCGTCATCGCCCAAGGCGGCGGCAATAAGGTTGGTGTCATCATCAATTTCGTTCTTGACACGCAGTCCTTTGAGCTTGAAAAATTCCTCGAGAGCCTTCAAGTCTTCACGGTTAATGTTGCTGAATTGGGATGAGCCCGCGCCGTTTTTCATGTGGACTGTAATGTCGAACGTCGACAATGCCGAGACCGCACCGCCCACGCGTGAAAACGTGATGGACTGTGTCTGTTCGTATGAGATGTACGTGGCCGGCTTGGGGACAAACATAAACGCCTTCTCCAAGCAGTAGAGGAATCCTTCACTGGCTTTGATAGAGCACTTGATGCCGTACTGCTGACGGTGCCTGCGGGTTCCTAGGTCAGTACCGTTGCTGGCTATGAAATGAACAGATATAACTCACGTTGTAAAGTCCTTGGCTGGTGTAGTGACTTTCTTGTTCGCAAGTCCCTTGAAAATGTACGCCACAACCTGATGAAGTGGTTGCTCGTAGTGGCTCTGAAGCTTGTCCTTGTATTTTCCGTTGAGTTCCTCCTCGGTGATGTTCAGGTCAAGAGTCACCTCTTCGTCCGCCTTGAACTGCATCACCACAAATGGATAACGTGTTTGACCTTGACGAAGGGGCGGGTCGAGACCAATGCAAAGCAAGAAATGGAGATCGTCCGGCTTGGGAAGCACCATAAATTTCTTGATAGCATCGTATTGGATCTTGTAGTCGTATGTTTTGCCACGGAGACGGAAGGAGGCATCGTACATGTCGATGTCGAAACGTCCTCTATCGGGAGAGTTAGCACCGGAAAAGGATCAACAACCAGCGTGCAGTTTCCACGTACCTGGGCGTGAGATGTAGCACATCGAGGAATGTAGCGATAGTATCACCCGCCGTCTCACCAATCTCGGCCTTCTCAATAAGGGTGTCGTAGAACAGAGTCACGGCGTTCTTCTCTTCTTCATCGGCGTCGCTACCAGCCTCACCACCCTCGGCCTCCTTTCGTGTTGTCGTTCCAGGGATGTAGAAGCGCACCTCGACCAGCTGATCCTTGCCGGCCGACGCCTTCTTGCCCTTTCCGCCTGTTCCGCTGTGACCGTTCGACTTGCCGCCATCGTTGCCGGCGAACTCGACTGCGATTTCGTTCCTTCCGGCAAGATTTGTATTGGAAATCTCGGAGTAAGGAATCTCAAAGGCCGGTCGGTTTTGGACGTTGAAAGTGAGCTCGGCTTTGCTAAACTCAGCCTTGCCCCAGTTCCATCCTCTCAGAGAGTGTTCCTTGTTCTCGAGGTTCACGCTGTACCAGTTCTTGAAGATCTTGCTAAGGCGCTCGTAATCCTGTGGCAACACGTCAGCGTTCCTTCGCTTCGATGGCGCGTGGATAGGTTTCGTACTTCTTGGTGGAAACCATCGAGCTGAACTACGCCAGAGCTTCGCAATAGGATTTTAACCTCATAGCCCCTCGCCGCCCTGCTCCATTGAGCACCGCCGATGTTGCTCGAGTCGAGAGTGAACGCTTCGCCGCCACCCGCAGGTTTCCATCCCAAGCCATTTTCCGCGAATCTCGACTTTCCGCTCTCCTTGGACAGATCCAAGTAGATATTGTCAAAACTCTCGCTGTAAATGAAGGTATTAGAAATGGCACTGAGCTGTGATCTCCGCCGGTGAAAGCCGTGCCCTACGGCGTAGATGGAGCGGGGCACATCCGTCGTCGCAGGGTTAGACGAGCAAGAGCGCGCGAAAGCATGAAATCCAGAAAGGTATGCGACTTACATGGCAGCCATATTGCCCCTCTATCCAACTGGTTTAATGGTGAGTTGGGGTTGATGGACAAGTTGGAAATGGCGTCTGATGTTGTGGCAGTGATTGCAAAGTGTTGCAAGCAAATACTGATGAACAATCCAACTGAAGGTTCGCGTGCCTCGGAGAAAGTTGACCGTGTCGCGACTAGGCCAGTTCGTTAATTGAAGGTTAATTCGGCTGGCAGGTGGCATTCCGCTGGGCTAGGCGACGACCCATGCTGGTGGCAGGTGGCAAGTCGCAGTACTACTGTACGTGTAGGGTCTACGCAGTGGGCAACAGCTTGGTTGTAGCGCGTGGCAACTGTGAGCTTCTGATTTCTCTCCCAAGCCTGCAAGAACACCACCACTTTATTCAGTTGTCACCTTCCAAGGAAGCTTTGCCAACGACACACAGGCCTTCTTGTCGCTCTGAGAGTCATTCACTGTTTGTATCATCTTGAATGTCTAAAAGAAACTGCGTCCTCTTGTCCTCCAATCTGTCGCGATCTACAGTAACACAACACCTTCCATTCTCTTGTAGTTACGGATCAACAATTATGTTGGGTGGTTTTTTCACATTTGAATTCTTTGTATCTCGCTCCTTCTTGCTTGTATTCGTTCCGCTAGTGCTCGGCCCGTTGAACACGGGAGGGAAAGAGGACGTTCCAAGCGAGTCGCTTCGTTACGTGGGAAAAGTGTCCCCTCGCGACAAGCGTTCCTTGTTTGGTCAGAGCATTTTGAAGCTTTCAACTGGTTCCAAATATGCCACTTGGGTTGCCACTCTCAATCTACTAAACAAACTCAACATAGCTTCGGTTCATGGACATGGGCGCGATTCCCAATATCGTCAACCCCCCAAAAAGCATGTGGGGCTAGCGCGTGGAGCTTTAAGTGGTTGCATATGATATCTTCCGCGCCTGTTTCATGACATGGGATTGTATTAGAGGTACTTAGTCACCTTAAGTGGTAATGTTCTCTGCCTTGTACCACTTCTTGATCTCTTTCTTTTTCTTCCCTTGAACACAAACATAACTCTCAAGTTAGTTCGTTCTTGTTGTGCCCATTGGCTGTTTCACAAGGGCGGAAGACTCGCTCACCGAAGGTGACAATTCCCGTCGTAGACGTTCCTGCCTGCGGCCTTGACCTGGAGACCACGAGGGGCACTTATACGCCACCCCACGATTGACGTATTACATGCTTGAACTGGTGGCATCCCGCACACCCGCTCAAGCTGCCCCGCCTCGACTTCCTTCCGTCACTCGTCTGCCCTGATCGTCATATTTCGCTCGGTTTCTTTATTCAAACAGAACGAAGCTCTCCTTTGTTGCCTGGGCCGTTTGTTTGCCTGCTTCAATTGAACCTTAGCTGGAGCTATTAGTATACCGAACTTCCGACTTGCACACTTACTTGGCCCCCCAAGGATCCCAACGAAGCTTGAATCAATCTTTCCACCATCAATCACTCTTGTTGCCTTGTTGTTTCTACACCTTTTCAAAGATGAGCTTCGAGCGTCCCCTCCGTGGTGGCTGCCAATGCGGCCGCAATCGTTACATCATCCAGTTTCCGCAAACCACTACACAGGCGGCGCAAGTCATCTTCAACCCACCGCCTTCTCAATGTAGGAACCTGTCCAGCGATACTGACTCTCAGGAAATTCCGATCACTATCTCCATTTTGCTAGGAGTATAGATCATCTGACCAAATGTTGCCAATGCAGATATCTCCCATGCCTCACCATTGGCTGCTTTCCTGCGGGTACCTTTGCCATGGTACCATAGCTCGACGCTCTCGTTTTCTCCCGACGAAAGGACGTCGATGATCCATCGCGCCTACACTTCGCCCTTTGAACAGCATTCTATGCGCCACTTTTGCGGTTATTGCGGCACCCCCTTGTCTTACTGGTCCGAGGAACCTCGTAGCGAAGCTGATTTTATCCAGCTATCGTTGGGCAGCCTGCATCCAGAAGATCTAGCGGACCTGGAAGACTTGGGTATGTTGCCGGATTCCGAAAGCGAGAATGAACCTGAAACGAAGAAGCAAGAAGGAAAGGGAGAAGTAACGTATATCGGCCGACAGACTGTGGGAGGCCTACCCTGGCTGGACAGCTTGCTTGAGGGCAGCCGACTCGGTACTCTTCGCGCGGCCAAAGGTCGCAGCCAGAATACGAGTGGTACAGTTCAAGTCGAATGGGAAGTTATGGAATGGACCGAGGGTGAAAGCGGCTCCCCGAGCGGCTCCCCGAGAAACAGCAAGCGGAAGCTTGGTGACCGAGACGACGTAGCCCGGGCGTTACCATGAAGGACATTAGGCAATGAGCCTGCAGTGGGATTCCGTTTCCTGCCATGGTTCATCTAGACGCCCAAGCGCCTCCTCGGACTGTAGAAGGGCATTAGAACGCTTGGGTTGGCGGCAATTCTTTTCGGCGTTTCAGAATCATAAGAGGGTCGTTGAGGGACAGGCATCGTGAAGGCGTTTGGCAGGATTGGAAAGATTGGCAACAGTGGCTTGGATTCGTGTTGTTGGGTCGCATGTTTCCTACTCGGCGATGCACCAAACCCTTGGACCTCCGACATACTTCTAACATTCAGCATCTATACAATGACCAAGTGTAGCAGTACGATAGTTCAACCCTAGAGGATAGCTTATCGCAATCGTTTTCGAATGATTCCGGGACGTGTCTACACCTAGCAACGAAGTCTTAAGGTCGTGAAATACCCAAACCCGACGGAACACACGACGAATGTACTCGCAATAAAATCGTGAAAATGCGCTGCTGGGGCAAAGCGAGACGTGCGATTGGAATCCTAAGGGGCAGCCAAGAGATGGAAACCAACAAAGACAAAACGTGAAGCTTTGGAGTGAAAGTAGTACATTTGGAAGAGGGTTTCCTTACATACTAGTCGAAGCGAGAAGTACGCAAGCGGCTCAGGTGGACATCGACCGGATGTCTCGCCTAGCTTCATCAACAACGGCGGCAAGCAGCAGAACATGCACATCCACATATCTGAGTTGAGCGAATTGTCGTGAACTCGTGAGCAAGCAAAGGGGGGCAGCGCAATGGAAAGGCGGGCCTTAAGTCTACCAGCCGAGCCCAGTTTACCAGGCCCCGCGCGGCGATGTTGTGTTTTCAGTCGCTGGCGAGGCCGAGAATTACCCGACTCGGTTCTATGATCCGTAATATCATCCGAGTGGCTTGGCCAACCTAGAAACTATTGTGCCAAAGCTGAGGATGCATCTAAGGCCCCCAGAAAGTGCTCGGGCTGCTTTGGACTGGCAAATTGACCGTCGCTACATGGCTATCCCAATGTTGGAAGTGCTGATGCAACTAGCATCACGAATAAATAAAACATAAAGTCGAAGTTGAAACTTGACTGTCGAAGCAACTGAAGCGGCTCTGTTCTACCCTGCCATGCCCTGCCTTGTCTTGTCCTTGCCTTGCCTTGCGCCGTTTGCCCGCCCTGCAGCCAGCCAGGGTAAAACTGTATTTACAGCTGGAGGTGAGCTGAAAACCCGTGGCGGCTGAATGGATTGGATCTCATTCCTGCCGGGCTCTTTCTTTGATCACTCTTTAGTAACAACGACCGGCGCTACGGCCAACTCCTAGTCTAGGCTTCCGAAATGGTTTTGCCGAGGTTTTGCCCTGGATGCTGGTACGCGGCCCGACTATCCGGCAAACGACAAGAGGGTAAAAGCAAGAGAGGGCAGGATGGAGAGGACAGTTTATTTGGAAGTAGCGTGGGAGACATTGAGATCGAAATTGGGGCGGAAACGAGAGCAAGACGGCGCATTGTTGATGTTGTCTTTTTGGAACACAGATGGACCCTGGTCAAGTATTCTTGGGGTGGAGGATGGCAGTGTGTAAGTGTTCTCGGCCCTTTCTCATCACTTCACTTAAATCTGCGAATAGCGTCGTCGCTTTAGAACGGCACTATCATGGCTAGTATTCTACAATATCGATTCCTGACAAAGACATTCAATAACTGAAACTCAAAAGTATCACATTATCATCTCAAAAGAGAGCTTCTCGCAAGTTGAATAGTTTGTCAATGACAGAAGCTTGCTGCCTGGATCTTGATTTACCTTGCTACATGGAACCCAGCCGGCATTGCAACGACCGACGTATCGCAAGTGCTTGTCTTTTCATACCTCCCAGCTGGTAGCTGGTAGCTGGTAGCTGGTAGCAGGTACCGGTACTTACATACGTACTGTGCATGCATCACAAGTTTGCGGTTGTTTTGGCGCATGGCTTCTTCACCTTCCACATTTCCCAGCCGTCCGTCATCCTCCGTGGTCCTAAAGTGCCCCGCGGTGGGGAGGACCGTAACGCAAGGGTCCTTGTTCCGGTACCCTTGCGGTTGAAGCATCCTACCGTATGCATTGTGGGAAAATTGACCACGGGTGTGCAATGGTGACACCTTCTTTTCCCCATGAGCACCAAACCAACCCAAGACAAGCTTCGGGTTTGGTTCTCTGCTGATTACCATGACATGGGCTGCTGTGTGCTGTGTTCCTATGTGTGCGGGCAAGATTCGAAAAGCGTGGGGATGGAAGCACACAAAGAAGCGTTGGGAACCACACACACACCCAAGCACAAACGAACAGGTAGAACTACATACTGTATGGATCATGGTGTAGGTACAAATTACACTTACTAACGATGTTGTACTGACCTTGCCTGATCTCTTCTGGGTACCATTGATCTCCTCTCAGGCTATGCCTAGCTTTTCTCTCGGTGTCGACGGTCCGAAACACGGGAGAAATGGGGGGCATCAAGTATCCCCTTTGGGAGGTCGTTTTCATGGGCCATGGCTATAAGATAACCATCGCGCCCTCACTTGAGGCTGCGTTCTTCCTTCGTGGGCTCCCTTTCTTTCCCAGTTCTTCTTCAGTCCCTTTCCTCGTCTATCCCAGTCTGACAGATAGCCGGTTGCATAGCAGCTAGGGTTGAGTAGCTTACAGTCAGTTTGGCGGAGTCATTCTCAGATATCTCCCCTGACCCATCTCTGGAAAACCTCACATTGTCCAACGAGATAAGCATTTATCATGTCTCTTCCTAAGGATTTCCTCTGGGGCTTCGCTACTGCGGCGTAAGTGCAAATTCTCAGCTGAGATTCCGGACTTATTATCAGCAACACCTTATGTTCAGAGCTCAACAACTGATACGGATATCTCTGCATTAGCTATCAGATTGAGGGTGCTATCCACGCCGACGGCCGTGGCCCCTCTATCTGGGATACTTTCTGCAACATTCCCGGTAAAATCGCCGACGGCAGCTCTGGTGCCGTCGCCTGCGACTCTTACAACCGCACCAAGGAGGACATTGACCTCCTCAAGTCTCTCGGCGCCACCGCCTACCGCTTCTCCATCTCCTGGTCTCGCATCATCCCCGTTGGTGGTCGCAACGACCCCATCAACCAGAAGGGCATCGACCACTATGTCAAGTTTGTCGATGACCTGCTCGAGGCTGGTATTACCCCCTTTATCACCCTCTTCCACTGGGATCTTCCCGATGGTCTCGACAAGCGCTACGGCGGTCTTCTGAACCGTGAAGAGTTCCCCCTCGACTTTGAGCACTACGCCCGCACTATGTTCAAGGCCATTCCCAAGTGCAAGCACTGGATCACCTTCAACGAGCCCTGGTGCAGCTCCATCCTCGGCTACAACTCGGGCTACTTTGCCCCTGGCCACACCTCCGACCGTACCAAGTCACCCGTTGGTGACAGCGCTCGCGAGCCCTGGATCGTCGGCCATAACCTGCTCATCGCTCACGGGCGTGCCGTCAAGGTGTACCGAGAAGACTTCAAGCCCACGCAGGGCGGCGAGATCGGTATCACCTTGAACGGCGACGCCACTCTTCCCTGGGATCCAGAGGACCCCTTGGACGTCGAGGCGTGCGACCGCAAGATTGAGTTCGCCATCAGCTGGTTCGCAGACCCCATCTACTTTGGAAAGTACCCCGACTCGATGCGCAAACAGCTCGGTGACCGGCTGCCCGAGTTTACGCCCGAGGAGGTGGCGCTTGTCAAGGGTTCCAACGACTTCTACGGCATGAACCACTACACAGCCAACTACATCAAGCACAAGAAGGGCGTCCCTCCCGAGGACGACTTCCTCGGCAACCTCGAGACGCTCTTCTACAACAAGAAGGGTAACTGCATCGGGCCCGAGACCCAGTCGTTCTGGCTCCGGCCGCACGCCCAGGGCTTCCGCGACCTGCTCAACTGGCTCAGCAAGCGCTACGGATACCCCAAGATCTACGTGACCGAGAACGGGACCAGTCTCAAGGGCGAGAACGCCATGCCGCTCAAGCAAATTGTCGAGGACGACTTCCGCGTCAAGTACTTCAACGACTACGTCAACGCCATGGCCAAGGCGCATAGCGAGGACGGCGTCAACGTCAAGGGATATCTTGCCTGGAGCTTGATGGACAACTTTGAGTGGGCCGAGGGCTATGAGACGCGGTTCGGCGTTACCTATGTCGACTATGAGAACGACCAGAAGAGGTACCCCAAGAAGAGCGCCAAGAGCTTGAAGCCGCTCTTTGACTCTTTGATCAAGAAGGACTAACGGGGCAAGAAGAAAGCATGGGTGGATTATCTGTTATGAAATTTGTGATGAATTGGGCAAGCGTCAGCAAGGGAATGGGAATGATTTGCAAGGGTTTAGTGTTCAGGGGTCCTCTGTTTTTTTCGACCCCCTCCTTGAGTGCGCATTCGCGTATTGCGTTGTCTGGTACATAGAAGCCGTGTAATCGAGCAGCTGCATGTCGAATCGTGATGCTTGGTGTTGTACCTCAACATATTGTGTCCGTGGGCGTGCCTGGCTTGTTAGTGGGACCCCCTGTCATGTTTTCCATCCATTCTGCGTCTCGAGCGTATGGATTTCCCGTGACGCCAATGAGGATCGTCCCAAGCGGGATGACGCAAAGCATCATCCGAACTGTGCCGGCGCATTGATTCCAGGTTTGTGTCGGGGCAGATAATCTTTTACACCCAAGAGGAATCGGAATGTCCGGTCGAGGAGATGGTTTGGGGTCAACAATGGTGAGTTGAAGAAGTTGGCGGGATCCTGTATGAGACAAGGGGGACGATTTGGAGTTCAGGAAAGTTGGGGAAGCTGTTTGAGTGTGGGGTATCTCTACCGCGGGACACGGGATCCGACATTTTCTAACCGGCTTCGGCAACTTGGCGCGGGACCCCTCCTTTCTCCTCAATTCAATTCGAGATCAATTGGGGGCGCTGCTGAGTGATTACACTAGAAGCAGAGAGCGCACGAGCCACACAGTCACCTGAGACACGCCAACCCCAGAATGCGTTCCTCTTGGCAGTTTGGCCGAATCTGGGGTTGACAGGTCGGGTTCTCCTTGACCTTTTTATCACTGGCGGGGCAAGCCAGAGGACTCCAGCCAAGCAGCGGCCATGGCGAACTGTCATCGACAACTCACAACAAGGAGAACAACGAGTTCGGGATAGGAGCACTGCCAACACACAATATCACCGCCGATACTTGTTCGGTCAGCTCCAGCTCCTCTGCTGGTGCGACATCGGTTCTTCAGAAAGGTGGAGGTCTTGGTTTCCGACAACGGTTCAGCGCGGTGATGCACTGAGTCGATCGTCAGGTGTTCCTGGCCAGGCGGCTGCTTGGGGTTTGTACACTACCGTGCTTACATATCCATCTCCTCCGGTTCCATGATCCCCGGCGAGGACAGATTGCGGAGTATACCCCATCTCGACCGTGCCGACCCCGTACACTACAAACCTCATGTGAACCCCGCTGGCAACCCCGTACACTACAAACTCGAGACAACCCCGCCGATGTCGATGTTGGAACGTCCACCAAGAAGAGCGTGCGTCTCCAACACTCTGGTGCTGGTCATAGCCTCCGCCCCGTGGATTGGCTGGCTTGGCCCGAGGATCTTGGATATGATGGAGTTCGGACAGCTGGAAATGCCCAGATCCAGAAAGGCCCAACACCGTTATCCCCGTTTGCCGAATTCCCCTGCTCGTCATTCTCCAGATGTGAGGAGGCTCTGCCCTGTGATCCTTGCAAACTATAAATCTGTCTTGGTCCTTTGTGTGTCTTATACATATCGACACCTCCTGATTTGTTGTTGCTCTTCTTCTCTGTCTGTCTTTTTAACTTCCGTCACTTCCGTCCTTCCCGACTTACTCTTAGTGTGTTGAACAACCGCTTGCTTTCTTCAATCGTCCAGTTTAGTTTCGTTTTTGTGGAGTTCACGATACCTGATATTATACCCATCATCTTCAGTCGTCCTGCCTGTCTAGTTTCCAGCCCTGAGATTACACCACACGCCCAACTTATTTGTCTCGAAGAACATTCCAGCGTCGTCGACTTGACAAGTTACTACACCCCACCTCTGTTCACCACCCATCAGCCAATCACACACAACTTTAACCATGTCCGGTGCGCCATCAAGACTCAGGAGCGTCCTGAACCACCTGCTTCCCCATGGACAGCCAGCACATCACATCCACAATCTAACGCCCACCGTCTTCCTTGAGCGGGCGGCTGCCATTGAGCCTGAGGCCGAGGCCATCTTTCACATCACCGCCAACGGCAAGACACTCAGGCGTTCCTACATCGAGTTCGCCGATCGCGCTCGGGGTCTTGCCTACTACCTACGCAAGCATGGCTACAAGCGCGTTGGCCTCCTGGCTCCCAACACCCCGGCCTTCCTCGAGTCTGTTTATGGTATCGTAGCGGCTGGCGGTGTCATAGTGCCTGTCAACATCCGCCTGAAGCCTGAGGATATTACCTACATTTTCGACTTTGCAGAGGTGGATTCCATTATCGCCGATGCCGAATACGCCCACCTTCTCAACTCGTACAAGAAGGAGCACCCTGGTGTCCCCGTTATTATTGATGTTGTATGTAGCTTTTGGGAGACGATTGTAAGCTAGATGAAGAAACTGCTGACACCATGTACAGGACACTGATGCCACAGAAGGTGCGCTTTGCGGCCCTTTTGATGAGGCGGTAATGGAGGGTCTCAACCACGATAAGGCCACCGGCAGCAAGGGCTGGGCCGATCTACAGAATCAGACCGTCGCCAATGAGGATGATATGATCGCCATCCCCTTCACCTCTGGCACCACCTCCAAGCCCAAGGGCTGCGTATACACCCACCGCGGTGCTTATCTTGCCACGCTCGCCAATGTCATCGAGTCTGGACTCAACGTTGCCGATGGTCGTTCCAAGTACCTCTGGACACTTCCCATGTTCCACGCTATGGGCTGGACTTTTCCTTGGGCCGTCTGCGCCGTGCGTGGGACCCATGTGTGCCTACGCAAGATTGACTATCCCTTGATCTGGAAGTTGCTGAAGGAGGAAGGCGTGACACACTTTTGCGCCGCGCCCACTGTTAACACCCTCCTTTGCGCTGCCAAGGAGGCCGAGGCTCTTCCCAAGCCCGTTCGTGTTACTGTCGCCGCCTCGCCCCCGACTCCCCATCTGTTCGAGCAGATGACAAGTCTGAACCTCTTCCCTGTGCATGTGTATGGCCTTACCGAGACCTATGGCCCAATTACGAGGGGTTATATCCTTCCTTCGTGGGATAACCTTCCTCCTCATGACAAGTACGCCAAGATGGCCCGCCAGGGACATGGCTTTATCACCAGCTTGCCAGCTCGCATCATCAAGCCCGACCAGCCCGAGGGAGTGTTGATTGACGTGGAGAAAAACGGCCAGGAGGTTGGTGAGATTATTTTCACTGGCAACATCTGCTGCAAAGGCTACTACAAGGACCCCGAAGCGACGAGAAAGCTGTTTGCAGGTGGCATGCTACACACGGGCGACTTGGCCGTTTGGCATCCCGATGGAAGTATCCATATTCAGGATCGCGCAAAGGATATTATCATCTCTGGTAAGTAACCTAGTTTTCTAACCCCTTTTCTTACCCCGTCTTCTCATAAGAAAGAAAAAGAGAAAAAAAGAAATAAGAGGGAAAAAATTTTGGAACTAATCTTTTAGTCAATAGGCGGCGAGAACATCTCCTCCGTAGCTCTTGAGTCCATGCTCGCTGAGCACCCCGACATTCTCGAGGCCGGCGTCGTTGCCGTTCCCGACTCCCACTGGGGCGAGCGGCCCAAGGCCTACATCACCCTGAAGGAAGGTCGCGAGACCAGCTTGACAGGCCAGGACGTCATCGACTGGGCCAAGCACAACAGCAGCATCAGCAAGTTCATGGTGCCGAGGGAGGTTGAAATTGTCAAGGAGTTGCCCAAGACTAGCACGGGCAAGATCAAGAAGAACGAACTTCGGGTGTGGGCTAAGACGGGAACCATTCCTAACTAAGCGACGAAGGGAAATTTGAACAAATCTCCTGTCGCAGACTTGTATTCTGGCGAGGCAGGAGTTTTTTGGGCGGGTTCTTGTATATACTATCGGGCGCATTGTTTGGGGGGGGGGGGTTTCGGCACCCAAACCCCGGAGCGGTTATGGTGTTTGGCTGTAACGATGTTATGACTTGGATGGCATTCGCGACGAAAAAGATAATGTCAGTCGATTTTCTGAACCTGATATGTTCTGCACAACTGTCTAAAAAAAAAACGTCATGTTGTGTAGTTGGTAGAACCTCGACTGGACTTCTTTGCTAATGCTCTAAAATATGTCTGATGCTACGAGCAAAGAGCATGCATCTGGATGTTAAACTCATTTCTATTGACACATAATTGGAAGTTCAGGCGCATACTATCCGTTTGTATCTATTTACTACCATCGGTATCTGGGTCTTCTCCTTCTACTTACTCAGACTAACAAAAATGATCCTGAGGCAAAAGAAGAGAACGAGGCAGAATACGAAGGCGATTTAAAGTGAAGGAGCTGCCCGAACGTAAAGTAACGGAAAAAAAAAATAGCAACTGGGAGGATTGAGGACTGAACGCGATTTGAACGCGTGACCGTTCGGACTGCAGCCGAACGCTCTACCCCTGAGCTACCGGTCCAATTCCCAGTTATTGATAAAACGTTAGATCAATCCCTAAAATTGCCGGCGTGAAATCATGCATGAAACGGCTCCATGATTAGTCATCCACTGCTAGGCGTCATGCAACCGACCGAGGTCAAAAGAGATAATGCGGACAAAAATCGACAATTCTGTTAGAACTTTGGTGTTGACAATTAAAAACCCGTTTGTGCACAAACTAGTTAGTAGTCGCAATCATATGTAATGGTGCACAATAACAGCCTTCTTTAGAGCGGCGATATATTAGGTACCACTTTATGTTGGAAGTGGAGTGCTTTCAATCTATTCACATCAGTTAGGCCGTATGGTCTCGACGGACAGTTAGCAGGTGTAAGCAAAGACGCCAAACATATCGAGAGCGGTTTAATTTTGCCACGGATGAATAAAATATCGTTTCGAGCGCCAACAACCATTTTTAAAGATGACCATGCATGCCGCATGTCCTGAACTTCCTTCCCCCGAACTCCGACTTCCGATCAAGTCACCAAACTAAGCCCTCCTCCTTTTCCACATTTTCCCAAGGGCAATAATAATAAGTATATACACGAACGAAGTAGATCTGCTGAAAACCACAGTTTTGTAACGTCTTGTTATCCTGTTTATTTTTCTTCCCCAGATGTTTTGCATGTCGTTCGATTTCAGCCCCCCCCCCCTCTTTTCTGAGCACCGGACACTCCTCGTTATCATTACCCCCTGTACGGCCAGCATTAGTAAACCAAACATAATCATTCCGTCTTAGTACTAGCCTGCAACCTCCTCATCGCGTTCCTATGCGCTCGATGCGCTCGATGCGCTCGTGCTACTTGTAACTGTGTCTGTCCGCTACTGCGTCTTTCCAGTGTCTCTACTGCTACCCCTGTTGATGTTGGATCCTGTTGCTGCTGCGGTGGTTGTTGTCCATACCCGTAGGTGTTTCGTTGCGTTGATGTCCTCCGGCCTAGTCCCGAGTGAATTTGTTCTTGTGTCTGTGTTTGCGTGATGACGCTGGATTGATGACCAACGGAATAAGGATCGTAGACGGTGGCTGGTGGTTGTAGTGGTGATGTTGATGAGGTTATTCTTGCAGTGGTGTTGTTATTGCTATTCGATGCGTTGCGACTCAACGAGGCCCGCAAGTCAGCGGCGACACTGTCGCGGAAGTTGGCGAGTTTCGCTTCGCGGACGGCATCGGGAGTCGAAGGACCCAAGGATAGGTTATTAAGCTTCGGGCTTGATTTCGGGTTTGTCGGATCTTGGAACCTATCTCGTGATCGTCTGTTCTTGGATTCAGATGTTAAGCTGCTCTCTCGAATGATTTTGCGACGTTGAGATAGGGGGATATTGTCGATATCGATCGGAGGACTGTCACTGCCATCCTGCACCAAGTGCAGTTTCACGGCAGGAGCTCTGTCATGGAGGACCTCCACTGCCGGGGCGTTGAAAGAATGTCCCTGGGACTTGCTGCGTAGAACTGCCTTGCGTGTATCCATCAATGTCGATGGTGTCTGGTGTTGAGATGCTCGTGGGGTTTGAGCAAGACCACATGAGCCAACCGCAGAGGGAACCGCTGATACTCCCAGAGAAACAGAGCGTGATATTTGGTGCTTACGGCCCGATAGCTGTCGTGAAGCAAGTTGATGGCTTTGAGCACCCCCCTCCTCAGCGATTGTTTCGGTGCACAGTCTTGATGTTAGTCCTTTGAAGGATTCGGAAGCAGACCGGTAAGGAAAGGCCCTAGTTGTTGCCACGCGTCCCGGCTCTGGTGTAGAGTCTGAAGCATGATATGTGTCCTCCGGATATCTTTGCAACACAGGCCCGGAGCTGCTCCGATGCATAGCCCGTTGTCGAGCAAGGTAGTCTGTTACCAAGCTCGTTGTTCTGGGGATCGCTCGAGGTAAGCTAGCATTCGTTGCTGTCTGTTGGAGACCGCTGAGATCCACGGGTACTGGATTTTCGGTTGGGAGATTCGAATTCGTCTCCTTCGAACCGTCGATAGGTTGAGGCGCCGCCGGCTCCTCAGGGATATCTGCAGCATCCAAGTGCTTAGCCCATTCTTTTGTCCGGTGGTACAAAGCAACCGGTGAAAGTTCCTGTGCATGATTTTCCTTAAGGAGGCTGCTGCCTGAGGATTCATCCGACTTTGGCGACCCACTCAATCTCATCTCTGACCCTCCCATGAGCGCAGGTACATCCACTGGACTCGGTTGAGGCTTTTCCTTTTCTCCCTGGAACTCGTATGGCTCATCGAACATTAGGCCATATCCTCTGCTTGTTGATGGAATGTCTGATCCTTGGTGGGCTTGTGAGTGATCTGGCTGATTACTGTGACCCTCAGACAATAGCTTGTCTGCCATTTCCTCGGTTGGTTTGACAGACGCTTCGGTCTGTTTGCTTGTGTCTTCAGTGCTTTGGGTCTCAATGCTAGAAACCTTATCCTTGTCCATCTTGTCGTCCTCAATGCTTTCATCATTGCTGACAGAACCCAAATCATCCAAGTTTACCGCGACAGAATCCGTGTCGTTTCGTATCCTCCAAATCGCCGCAAGCCCTCCTTCACGACTATCACCTGTCTGTTGATTTCCTTCAGCTCCGCGATGTACAGGTTTTGGTGACAGGTTTCGAAAAGCCTCAGCCGAGCCGTTCGAAAGTCTTCTGATCACCATGGTAGACCGGTGCTGTTCTGTTTGTCCAAGCCAACTTCCCCCATCGTTCTCAAAGGGGACATGTAGCTCATCAATGCCATCTTGTCTCTCTATCTGCTCGAGAGGCAGTGGCTCGGCGCTTGTGTATGTCTCTGATGGAGATTGGGGGCGTGGTGTGGAAGCCGGCATAACCGATGACACCACTTTTCGCCCATCATTTACCCTGAAATCCATATTCTCTTCGTCACTTGTCGGACTTCCAGCATCGGTAGGGCACTCACTCGGGACCGTGTCATCTGAAGCTCCGTTAAGGTTGCGAGTTGGGAAGCAAGCCATCGCAGCCGCGGTAGCCTGCGCCGGGGATAAAGGGGTCATGGCTCCAGCTGCATACCCAAGATTGCTGATATTCGAGTCCATTCCTGTGGTTGACCGGGAGCGGGACGTTGTAGCTGCCGGTATGATGCGTTGACTGTGACGCAGCATTCCATTTTCGCTGTCCGTATGACCGAGATCCGAATCTTCCGCTGAAGACAGCTGTCTGACTTCTCCATCTCCATACTTCCGTTCCCAATCTCGGAGGTCGCGAGCTCTCGCTTCTTCCAGCTGACATGCCGTCTTTTCGTCTTCTGCTTCCAAATTTCTTTCTGCTTCCAGGTTTCTTCCGTGGTCCGCGGGTTTCGATTCTCCTCGATTCCTACCCAAACACCAGGGTTTAAGCTGCGAGACAATCCAGGCAACAAAGATAACCATGATAGCTGCTATTTCGGCGCAAATACCGCGGGTTAACGGATACGTGACTGTGCCGAGGGGAAAGATGTCCCCGTTTAGGTCCCAGATGTATACCCAAAATTCCTTCAAACCGGCACGTGAGAAGCAATCGATCCCCAGAACCGCAGCAGTGGCACCCGAAAAGGAGATGGCGGCAATAAGGCTGTAAGTGCGCGTCCATCGAGTAAAGTATGAACAAAACCAGGCCAAGGATAACAGAACAATGAACGCCACTTTACCGCCCTTGTGGTGAATTAGACCTCCGGGCCCAAGAGTAAGCAACCACATACTGAAGCAAAAGCCAGCGAGCAGGCAGGCTGAACTTTGGGCCAAGTCCTGGAATATGATGGCTAGGCCGCCAACGATCAGGCCAGTACAGACCGCAGCCACG
Organism: Neurospora crassa OR74A; assembly: GCF_000182925.2. Classification (NCBI taxonomy): domain Eukaryota; kingdom Fungi; phylum Ascomycota; class Sordariomycetes; order Sordariales; family Sordariaceae; genus Neurospora; species Neurospora crassa. Next base: position 2,723,059 of record NC_026503.1, on the reverse strand, counting down.
ACATAGGCTCCTTGGACTGCGTCACTGACTGGCGGATCAGTCACGTAGAGAATCAAAACAGTGGTTCCTAGGCTGACGAGGAAGCCGGTGGTAAGGAATGTGTGGAGCCATTTTTTCTTGGTGCCGACCATACCGCAGACGATACCTGTTAGGATGAGTATGGCGCCGGAAACTGCCCAGCCAGGAGTGATCCGTGGCTGGATGGGAAGTTGACCTTTGGGTATTGTAACTGAAAGTTGGTAAGCTACTGCCTTGTCTGACACCTAGAACACCTACTTAATCAGGTACATACCTTCAAAAACGGAAGAACCATTGGTAGTCCCGGTAGCAGTAGAGACAGTAGGGTTCGTCGTCGTAGGTACAGAGGTAGATACAGTAACGCGTATAGAACCCTTGGATGAACTTTGCACCACTGATGTTGATGCCGGCGTACGTATGGTGTTTTCGATTGTAATGGTAGGGACCTGAGTTGGGGAGAATGTAGTCGATATCCCTGACCGTTGTCTTCTCTCCGGTCTGCTCAACCATCCTGATGTGAGAGTGAAGAAGAGGTAGAGGCACAGCAAGTGCCTCACGTTAACCGAGATGGAAATCCTCATTTCGCTGCCTCCGTCGACGGCACTGCACCGAGACGGCTCGAGTCTTTGACAAGTGAGTAGTAATGTAGCCTGTGGACACCCATAGGTAGTAGTCTATCCCATCCGACCCAATGGCATGACTGATTGATTTATCAGTGGATGATAGCCAAGCAAAGCAACAATGGGCAAGAACAAGACCAGATATAGTACTGTGGGAAAAAAACACCAGAACCGGATAACCGCAAGCAGATGGAGGATACTGGCCTGGGAGATACCGGAGGGGGGTTACACGGGGCCGATCAAACGATAAAAACCTGAATCGAGATCATAGTGAAGGCAGAGGTATACCGGTTTTAGATAACATGTAATGACATGGGTACCGTCAGGAACACGACTTTTTTTTTCCCCGTCTTGTAAGGCTCTTTGAAGGAGAGTCCTGGTGAGGCACGTATAAGAAGAGCTATATATCCTGGAGAAGAGGCACAACGTCGAGGTCGACCTTTTCGGCGGCTTCTCCATGTCGGGTCTTCACCATCAGACAGAGGCAATCGATAGGCCACGAATCGAAGCAAAACGTGACGGTGGCTTGTCGTCTCATAGGTATTGGAAGTTCTATTGTCTCCGGGAGAGCGGGCCAGCTAGGTAGAGGTTGGGTAGGAGGGGATGGGACGTGTGGTGACATGGCGTTGAGGATGTCCAGGATCTCCCCTGGTGCTGTGCCGTATCTGGGAACCATGCTGCCATGTCTTCCAGGACAGGCAAAGGGGTGGATGGAAATCGAGGCGTCAAGATCCAATTCCTACTTGCCAAGAGTACGGAATTCCTGCTCTAGGAAGCGCCGCAGCGCCGCTGGGCATGGTGTCCGGGTGTCTCTCTCTCGCTTCTCCGCCGTGGGGTGGATGCCAGTGTCCAGCGAGGCCAGTCAAGCGTCCCGACTACCGAGACAGACTGCCAGCTAAAAGCCGGCCGACCAATCTTGGAGGAGGGCTGCGTAGGTGTCCATTCTGCAGCATCTCTCAAGGTGCATAACACCCGACACTGCATATTGGAACCTGCTGCAGCTGAGGTTGGTTTCGACGGCATGCCGGGGACATGTCGACGCACTGCAACTGAATGTTCGAGCCCGTCCAGCCTTCCTGCAGATTGCCAGTTTCACGTCCCCCGACCGTGTGGACTGAGCCTTCTGTGACGATCTCCTTTCCCGTTGTTCGTTTGTCCATGATCCTTTGACGAACGCATTTTCCATTGTCTAAATCCCAGAAGGCTGGGACATGATAGTACTGTACAGGTAAGAAAGTCGGCGCCAAAGTGGTGGTGGATGTCACGCTAGTCCCGACTGCGAAAGAAGATGCAGCCGCAGCCTTTTGGACCTGCTTCTGCTTCTGCCTCCGTCCCCACTGCAATGTACCTTTCTACGTAGGTTCCTTGGATGCATGCTCGAAACCTGATGTGGGAACATCAATGCATCTTGGCTTCGGAGATCCATTGGTTATCATGGTGCCAGAAAGCAACCCCAAGAAAGGCTGGAACTGTAGGTTGTTTGGAGACGGGATGGGGGACATTGGCGACACGGCGAGAACGCGAACGGACCCCCCCTCCGGCCGCGACGACTCCGGCCACTCATCCCTCCATTCTCCCTCCAACCCCCAGATTGAAAATCTATCGGGCGGGAGAGGGAAAACCGGTAAACGATGAGCTCCCCGATTACATACATGGCGGCTCTTCGCACTAGTGATGCCACCATGTCGGCTTGCTTTTGGGTGATGTCACACATTTCATCGTTGACCCAGATAAGGTTTAAGCTCTTAGCTTCAAGGTTGCACTTGTGTTTGGGCTGGAGCTACAATCCTTGATGGATCCACCAAACATTTAAGCCAGAGGCCTTTTACACAGTACCACCCTGTTAGGGCAGCCTAACTGGGTCGGCTCGTCGTTTGGGGGGGGGGGGGGGGGGGGGGGGCTAGGTCATCCCAATGATGGATGGAGGCTCGGGGCGGGCCTTTTCAGCCCCGCCCCCATCTTTCGTCTTTCATTCCGTCCGGACCAACTTCAAACGATGGGTCATCCGATGTATTTTCTTGCTCTTTCTCTCATCACCACCAGTCAACATACCTCAATCACCAAACCTCCCTTCTTCACGAGCACCCGCCTCCCAGGTACCTCCCATTTCCAAATTTAAGAACAGCTTTCTATAAAAAAAAAAAAAAAAAAAAAAAAAAAAAAAAGAAAAAGCGAAAAGGCTAGACGCATTCATCACGCATACGGGCACTTCATGTCTCAAACAGAACTCAGCGTCTCTCTACACCCTCTTGATCCTACCACTCCCGCTCACTTTCTTCACCTTCAGGACAGCTTCCATATATTACCTCCCATCTTAACTTACCTACCGATCCCTCGTGCCTTATTCTCGAGCCCTCCCCCCCCCCCACTCCTCCCCACTTCGATTTCAATGTATCCCAACCTCCCTTCGGCAACATCTACCGATCTTGATACCCCGCACCCCGGTAATATGTCTGCAACCACCCGTTTGGCGTAACTTTGATCTTGGGTCAGCTACTGAATTCACCGAGCCCGACAGCTTGGTATGGATTGTGGGTTGGATGGGTGACTCGAAGCCACATATATAGATAAGGCGGGTCGATGGTGCTAACTGATATACCACGTATGTACTGCCGGACTTCCGTTCATGTTCTAAGACACTGGGGGCGGTTTCTTGAAGCTTACCTTCCCCATCGGTCATGGTATGCTTGAGCATGGACTGATTGTTCCGGTTCAAAACGGTGAGGCGATGCGTGTCCCGAAGCCGTCAGTCAAGGTATGTATCATGGAATGGCGTAGTCGCGGTGAGTTGTCGGCGCAAGGCAAGGTAGGGTACCGCAACAAAATGAGATAGTAAGAAATCGATTTCAAAGGTATCGTCTATTTTGTAGTGATAATGTAACTTTTTGAGGTTTTGTGGTGTTGGTATCTCGCCCAATGCTCTACGCTTTCTGGCGCCTTACCGAAACAGGTCATGACAACTATGACAAATGAAACCACAAGAATATATACTTTGTAACAACAGGAACAGCGTAGGTAGCGCCCATGCCAAAAGAGTCATGGTTATTGAACCAGCCGCCCGACATGGTTCTTTTCTCATCCCTTCATTACAGTCAGTCTTCACTCATCTCCTTGAATACCGCGCCCCACTCCCACTCCCCGATGTCATTCTCCTACCACTCGCTGAAAAGCCATATTCAGCGGCCCCGCCGACGTATGGAGAGAATCCGGTCGAATTCCCAGGTCCAGTCGCAAATCCATTCCCATTGATCCCTTTCCTCGCGTCACCCATAATACCTGTGCCACTAACCTTACCAACGGCAATCCGGCTTCTACTACTGCTTCCTCCAGTTACCCCCTTCAGAAAGCCTGCCACCGCCCTCAGCGGGAACAAAACAACAAGACCCAACAATGCCTGGAACGGCATGGCCGCCGCCCAGACAATCGTATCCAGCGCCTTTGCAAGCAGGCCGAACAAACTCAACCCGCTATTAGCGCCCGAAGCACCAGTTGCGCGGCTGTTGTTCCCGTGCGGTCTGGCACCAGTGCCTCCAGCCTTGGCCGCCGCGGCTGCCAGCGCAATAGCATCGTTTAGTCTGCCATCCAGCGCGCCCAACCTTGCCTCTGTCTGGTAAGCCAAAACAGTAGCCTTTTTCTCATAGCGTCTGACTGCACGGTTGAGCGCGTCCAGATCGGGCTGAATCGTATTGCGGACTTCACGCACCATCCCGTCGCGGACTTTGGGGTTCAGGTTCTGCTGGTCCTGGCCTCCTTCCGAGCCGTCGTTTTGTCCGTTGTTGTCAAGGTTGTTTGCCGACCCATTCGATGGCTTTAAGCCTGTAGCACGTTGTTCCAGGTCGCCCAGCCGCTCCAGAATACCCTGCAACTTGGTTGGAGTTATGGCCGACTCGGAATATGGGTTTTTGTGGACGATGCGCTGGAGATGTAGCGTGCGCGCTTGAATGAGCTTGATGAGGTGCGAAAAAGGCCGAACTTCGGCTGCGAGGATGTAAAGCGTTAGGGAAAAGTCAGAGACGAGCCCGCCCTCTGACTTGAACTGGTTGCGCATGATCTGGAGTAAATAGGCCATCATCAACGGAGAGACAAAACAAAGTACCAGAGCGAGCGATTCGATTTTGTAAAGCTCGCCAAGGGCTTTGTCAACGCGGCGGGTGTGGCGAGGGCTGTGGGGTTCTTGTTGAGGGGCGATAGGTATCTCAGGACTATCTAGTTTAGCGTTTTCGTCGCTCGTAGAGGTAGTCTGCTTGCTTTCAATCGGAGTACGTGGTTCTTCGACCTCCACGGATGGTGTTTGGATAGCTGTTACTGTGGGTGACGTTCCATCTTCGTCGAGGGCTGATTCGACGATTTGCTCGTTTTCTAAGCGCACCTGCTGGGCAGACTTGTACATGTTCCTGTGCTAGCGTGTAAGTTGGAAGAGCAGACCATCATATCAGACACCAAAACGTACCACGGAACTGTGAGAGACCAATGGAGAAAGATGGCGGCGAGAACAATTAGGATAATGTCAGTAATGAAGTCGCTTCCCTTGTTGTGAAACATGCCTGCAATGGCTGGCAGTAGCGCAAATGCCAAAGGCATCAAGGAGGATTCTGAAGCCCCATGCTCATCGGAATCGAAGCTGGCCGCCGGGTTCAAAATCTCATGATGAAGATTCCTTCTTGCGGCATCTAGACTGTAGTCCGAGAAGGTTGAGCTGCGTCGCCTGAACTCTCCAAACGAGGTCCCTAGGGTGGATTGAGAATTCACGAGGCGGCGGCGAAGTTGGGCTGGCTGGGACCCTTCGCCGATGGTTGCGGCCCGGCGCATCGGACGACTATCGAGAGTGGACGGCGACATGGCGGGAGTGTCCTCGGTCTCTGTAGAAGTTACTGTGGCCATGTTTGGAGCTTTGGCCTTGGGGTGAATCGGATGTGGCTTTGGTGGCGCTTCTGTCATGGAGTCCAGGCGTTGTTGCGTCTGTCATTGACTTCTCGGGCAGGAACAGCGAAGCGAATGCGTCGTGGCTGTACTTTAGCACTTTTGAGCGAGAGCGCAATGCACCGTAGGTATATGTGCAGCTGAGTGGTGTTTTGATTTTCGCGGCGACCAGAGCCCAGGGATTGCCTGCAGATTTTGACAATAACAGGAGACGTGTTTGGCAGAGGTGACTATTCTAGGACAAGACTGAGAAGGGTGCCGGGTGTTGTTAAGTTGTATAGTGGTGCGGCCCTCACAACGAAGGGAAGCGATGTTGCAAAGCAAGGACGGGTGAGTAAGTAGGTGCAAGGCGGGACACTGTGACGTAGTCTGCGACTAGACGGATCAATTGGAGTTGCGGGGAAGATGGGTTCGTCCCGTCGCTGTCGGATGCCAGATGACTGCACGTCCGTCATTCATTCAGCTTCCGTCTTTTGGAGCCCACAGCGAGCTGCCATCCAGGCAGTCGATCCCGCAATCTGCACAGTAGCGTGAATGGTGGCGACGGACTTGATGTTGCTGCAACGCGTACTCAACTGAAAGAAACGCACGGCCTGGAAGAGATCTCCGGAGGGTTTGGGAAGCCGAGAGACAGAGACTTGCTACCAAGTGGAGAAGAAGAGGAAGTGGTAGGTTTATAAGTCATGGCCCTAGCCGCCCTGGGCTTGGCTCGTTCGAGCTTTGGATTGCGTGCAGCTCTCCTCCAGGTTGGTGTTTCACTGCATTGTGCCATTGGCAGTGGCACCTTGAGAGGTGGTGGCATTGGGTATCAAGAATGAAACCTCGATGTGCTAACAGTCATGCTCATCGACTCACCTACACACGGCTGTTAGCGACGACGAGCAACTTTCTGACATCTGATTCTCAACCCCGCTTGGGTCTCCAGATAAGGTAGTCAGGTTCCCGGCCTCGCTTGCGGAAGAGCTCGGAATATCTGCTGCAAATAGCCATGATGATTGATTTCATTGGCTAGGTAAAATGAGGCCCTGCGTCAGCGTCGGCTGGGAATCTTGTCTTTTTTTTGTCTTGTCTTTTTTTTTTTTTTTTTTTTTTTTTTTTTTTTTTTTTTTTTTTTTGTTGCGTGTGTGTCTAACCCTCTGGACGCAAAGGGCACATTCAAAGGTCTCGGACGGGAAGGGCCGCATCGGAACTCCTTTCATCCACCATGGTAAAATGAATTAGTCGACACTGAAGAGATGCTCCTCTCCTGTGGAGTATCTGTGGTGATACATAGGCAAACAGCCGTTGAGCAGTTGGGGTTGAAGTGAAAACCAAATAAAGCACACTCGATGTCCCTCTTGCAATGGACTTTTTGCACGTGGGCTTTTGGCCCTAATGCAGGACGGACATGCGCGCCCATGTGGAAGCCCCGCTTGCTTGCTTGCTTGCTTGCCGACAGGTGAACATGAAAGGCTGTAAGGAATAGGTGTAGATATGGAGAATCGATGCCTCTCTTGGGGAAACATCTATGTGAAGAACGAGCCCACGGCAACAAGAGGTTGTAACTAACCCTGCTAGCCAGGCCAAAGATTGCTCAAGCATAGTACGCTCTGGTACACTACAACACACCGCCGGTATATGTACCTGCAGATAAAATTGCGTGAACTCTTGCTTGAATTGTGTACCTTCTTTGCGCTATAGCCTTTCCCATGTGTTGGTCAGACGCATAACCCTTGGTGTTCATGCTTGGACTTGCAGCGTCCGAGCACCGCACCAAATCGGGATCGATTATGAGTTCGTCCGATATTCAGTGTCATGCATCTGTAACGGCCATCGGAGATCGAATCCGTACAATCCAGCCCTGATTTGATAGATAGTCTGGTACCAAAGAGCCAAAGCTTTACTGGATCCACTTCGATTGGGTGAACGCCGTGAGGCTGATATCATCCAGTCTTTACACTACAAAGGCCTCCAAGGATATGGAAAGAGGCTAAGAGGACATCCGTAAGAGGCTTCTGTAGCGTTCTGGACCCTTGTCGACGTTGTTGTCCCATATCGTCACGAAAGGAGGACGGTTTCTCTTTCGAAAGGGTAATGGAAGCCCCAAAACTCCCCTGTTCAACCCATGGCCGAAGAACCAAACTAACAAGCAAACTATTATCGCATTGTGATGCCATCAGGACGTCGCACGGCATGGCCGTCCCAGGCATTACAATTTGTAGACATGCTATGTTCGGGCATACCGAAGTAGTGGGAAATTGACATTCAGACAAATTCCACCAGCTGGTCATGGGCGTCGCACAAGAACTGGCTGAGGCTTTTCAACGGTGATGTTGGGTAACATTCTCGGTATGAAGGTGGTTGATACCCCTGACCAGTGAGCTTGCCAGGAACGCGGAGATTCTGGAAATGCTGAGAGATCATCTACCGCCTACGGCCGAAGGAGTAAGGGCCAAGCTTTGCTTGATGGTGACCATTGAAAAGGGGTGGCAGAATAAAAACTTCAAATACTTAGAACATCAGCTTTCTCTTCAGCGCCCACGAAGGACCAATCTGACCACCCAACCATACCTCGATCAAGCAGCTTTCTATCTGGCGTTCGCTACGGCATGCGTTGATGTTGTACAGATCGCAAATGAAGAATCAGAATTGTCGATAATCGCCTCAAACCTCGTTTCGATTTTCAACCACATCCGCCGGGTGATTCAAGTCGGTCGCTTTGCTGGGTACATCCAGGCCAGGTTCGTTGAAGACGGAAGCAAGACCAACGGTGGTGGTATTTGATTGTCGGTTGCCGCCAGCTGACAAGACCTGGGTCGGCTGGGCTGCTTGCTTGATGAGCGGCCCTGGGTCAAGGTGGAATCAACCGCCTCCACACCCACTCGTGCAGTCGAGAGAAAGGAGCCAGTCAGAGCACCCCAAGCGCCGCGCCCTGCATATCGCTGGAAACTCGCAATTATTGTCAACCGACGAACTGGCAATTGTCCGACATTGTCATTGCCGCCCTGCGCTGTCCTCGGGGCTACGGGAAAGAGAGAAAGTGTCAAGTTTGCGGCTATACAGGTTGCCTTCCACGCCGATCGTCCAGTGTCAATTCTGCCGCGACTGCTGCCGCCGTGGTTGGCGTCACTTTAATCGAGATAAGGGGAGCAAGCCAACAACTCGATCGCGAGCCAGGAGGAACCGGTGGACCTCAACGAAGACGGCTGACCTGTCGACGACGACGGGGCTTGAGCAGTCTAGCTGTCTGCGTACAGGGTTGATCGTGGTCAAGCTTGTGGTTTCGACCTGGGTCGGTACCGGAGCTTTTACACTCCAGGACTTGGGCGACTTGACAAGGAAGCAACAAATCACAAGTCGGGATCCCCTGAGTGCGAAGAGCTGCAGACGACCAACACGAACCCGGCCACCAAGCGCAAGACGGAATTTCCACGCTGTCGAGGGGGCCGTTTCTGCGGCCGCCACTGATTGCTCGCTCCAACGGCTTCACCAACGGCACCACCAGCCCACCTCTACTCGTTGCCTGAAGCAGCCGCCGTAGATTTGACCACCATCGAACCGCCATCTCCAACATACCGTTCATCGCCGCATTCTCCATACCCCTTAACCGCCAATAATCCTCAACTGCCGTCTCCGTCGCTACAACCCAACTATCCGGGCGCACACACCTCGACTCCTTCCCCTCCACCCCCCGCAGCGCTTTCTCCCGCGCTCGCGCCCGGCTTTGGCCGCTCGCCGCGCAGGGCACCCGATAATACTCCATTGTCGCTCTTGCAATCACCCTTTCGAACCCGCGGCGCAGTTGCGACATCCAACTTTCCCCTCCACCGCCAGTACGCCCAGTTCCATTCTCCTCATCGCCAATCCCCTGCTCGTCTTTGGAATCCGACCAATTCCACCCCGAGGCTTCCACCTGCTCCTGCTGCAGCAACTCGGAGGAGACGCCAGTCATCGCCTCCGCCGCCGGCGATCCCTCTCTCGCTGCCCTCGCCCCATCTCGATTTCGATCCATCATATCCAACAGCTACCGCCACCGGCGATCAGCCATTGTTAACCGTACCCGAGAACCAACAACAGCCACGGCATTCAGTCATCAGTGCTCGAGCCAGTCTGCAGCTTGAGCGTAGTACAGGCAGTGGGCAGCGTTCCCCTCTGCCGCGCACACTTCGACATTCCCTTGAAGGGAAACGAGCTAGCATACCACCTTCGCCCATCGAACGAGTGGAGGAGACAGACGCAGGACCCTCTCGCATCCGCGCTATTGAAGAAATCCCGGAATCGAGCGCGTCTGGACGAAGGACTCGGGGTCAAAGTATATCAAGCACCCAGAGTCGGGTGCCGGTTGGGCTGAGCTTCGACCACGGAAAGAAAGGTTTGGACAAAGGGAAAGGGAAAGAAGACATGGCTTCAACGGAAACCAAGCAGGAGGAGAGAGGGGGGGCCGGATTTTCTCCCGACTTGGAACGAGGACCGGATGTGATGGACGCCCGGCAGTCAATAGGATCACGGATATCCGGCATTGGTTCTGCCATTTCATCAGATGACTCGGATATTTTGGGGGATCCTGACCAGCAACCAGACGCTGGCGACGAATGGGGACCTCAGCACGCTTGCTACCCGCACCTCAACCCGCACGTCCCCTTGGATTCTCCGGAATACATTAATACGCGAATTATCCGAGTCCGTCGGGATTGGCTATTGGAGGGTGATCTGGCTCCTACGTTCTCAAACCTGTACCCCGAAATCCTCGAGCCGGCAGGGTTATCAGAGCAAGAGTTCCGGCGTGTGATCCAAAAGCTGAACTCCGAGCTTGTGCCGATATTTAGTCCATACAACTGGCGCAACATTTTGGACGGCATTCTGGGTCTCGCAACAGGCTGGTTATGGGAAGACTTTGGGTTTACCGGTGTAAAGGCACGGTTACAAAAGCTCGAGAATTGGATTGAACAGTGGAACAAAGAGATGGAGAAGACGGTGGGTAGTGAAGATGGCACAATCCCCCCCAAGATCGTGCCACTGAAAAAGACCGGTTACATGACAGTACGTCTTTTCCTAAACCGTATTCTTTACCTGCCGTGACCGTATGCTAACTTGAGGACGGTAGTTGGATATTCAAATACCGGATCCCGAGATTGCCCCTGCACCACCTACACCGGGTGCCTCTCGCGGGACTGACGGGGCCATTCAAGTTGAGCCTGTCGAACCTCCGCAACAACCACCAGCTGTAACTGTCTTATGAGTGACTTCCGCCTTGATCTGGCGATGAAGCTCTCCCCGCCTAGTGATCATACCTTCGCATGCCTCCTTTCTGCTTATTCTTCTGTACGGAGCTATCTGAAGCTCCTCAGTAATTGCGCGCGGAGCATGCTGGAGGAGTGTCAATGTGACTGATGGCTCTTGTCGGATACATCCACACGCCCCACAATGATGCATTGCTGGAGGTTGCCTCTTTTTCCTTCTTCTTTTTACCCCCTTTTTTGCACCCACTTTTGATACCATTATACCACCCTGTTCATTAGCATCGGCGTTGTTTGGATATTCTGGAAACCTGTATTGTCACTCAGCCCCTAGCGAAGCGGCTTGCGCATCAAAGGGAACTGTTTCCACAGAACAATACAATTATGGGCGAGAGAGGACGCTTTTTATGGATAAATTAATCAGGACAAAAAAATGAAGGAAATCCGGGAGCTCTCAGCTTGAACAAAATGTCTGGAGTTTGCCATGAAGCTACCATGCAATCAAAGTCGCTTGGTCGAAGACCGCCTGACGAGTAGTGTAGTAGTAGCATTTTCTCATCGCCGATCTCCAAACAAGGAAGCGTCTCCATTTGCCCTACATACCCTTGAGTACCTAAGCCATTGATTGAATCATGTCGCAACCTAGGTTCGACTGGACCGCTGCATCCGTCCAAAGCATCCGCTTTTGAGACAATAGCAACTTTCAATCACGGCACTGGCACTCATAAGTTTAGTCACGGCTGTACAGCAGCACAGTAATATATGCTTTACTTGGCTCCCAAAATTTTAACAATTGGAAAAGCTGCATGGCGCAGCGGAAGCGCGCCGGGCTCATAACCCGGAGGTCACTCGATCGAAACGAGTTGCAGCTAAATGACTTTAGTTTTTTTCTTTTCTTTTTTTGATTTCCATCTTCTGGCTTTCTTTCTTTCTTTCTTTTTCGGTTTTATTTTTTCATTGACCTTATTCTGCGTTACGCCTTTCCAGTAGTAATTCGTGTCCTGTTCTTCTTCCCTTTTCACTTTTCCCTCTAGAACATCTTGCAAACAGTTTCATCACTCCCAGCTCCAGGAACTCTTTCTTGTTAGTTGTGCACTCTTCTTTCGTCCCTAGTTGCATGAATCTTCTCTTTGCTTGAATTGGATCCCAAGCGGAAAGGAATGCACGAACCGAACAATGATGTCTCGGGCTTGTGCTGTACGTATGTATGTAGTCATGACCTTGCTTGTTTGCACGCTGAACCAATTACGGATTACAAATGGTACAAAATATGGTGTGGCTGCCACGTGGGAGAGGGGATGAATGGATCAACTTGTCGGTGCGACCCATGGTCTCGGTAAAAGTCCATCCGATCTTGCCTGATCAAGCAAGGCAGAGAATTTTGAGTGAGCAAGTGTGAAATTCGCTACGTCCGGTTGCCTAGACTAGACCAGTAATACACATATGTAGGTATGTTATCTGATCCAGTCCAAGACCATGATGCTGACTCTCACGCCTGCATACACCAAAAGATACATAGCCTTAACGAAATGCCTTTACGACATGCTTTTTAAAATTCCAACCATGATCATACTCTGTAAGCGACTTTTTCTCTTTCTTGCCAAATTTATGCCAGCAGAGTCAAAGATTATTTAACGCCTTCTGTCCCACGGCCACCGTTCAGATCCATATTACGGGATGGTAGACGGCCCTTAGCCCCTCGACAAGCTCAACAACCCACTGGCAGCCTCATCTCCATCACCATTCCCGTCTCCATCTTGCTCCTCCTTTTCACCGGCCTTCGACTGGTACGGCGTCAGGCTGGGTAGCTCAGGTTCAAGCTCAGGTTCAGTGGAGTAACTCGGGCCGGGGCCCACCATCTGGTGACTCCTGGATCTGGATTGTATGCTCTCCTCTTCTTCGTGATCATCATTGCGGTCTCTCCTCCCTGGTCCTGCTGCAATATCATTGGCAACCTCTGGACCGTTCTCTGTAGCAGGGCGTACTACCCACCCTTCGTGGGCGTTGTCCAGGTGATGTCGATGACGCTGCTGCTGTTGGGGTTGGTGGTGGTGGTGGTGTGTAAGTTGTTGAGAGTTTGGCTCCGAGTCAATCTCATCATGCTCATGCTCATGCTCATGCTCATGGTCCATCAATAGCTCTTCTGTGACCGCCCTCGACTGAAGCCGTTGATGAGCCTGCAACGCGCGCTCCGCAAGGTCCAGGCGATTAAGATGAGGGGACGTCGTCGTAGTCGTTGTCATGGCGGCGGTCGTAATAACACCAGTACCTGAACCCGTAAACGTAGTATCAGGCCGACTTACTCGATCCCCCTGATCGGATAGCAGTGATTTACTGCCGCTTCCAAGATTGCGCTGCTTCTGCTGCTGCTGACGCCGCTGTCGCTGTCGGCTTTGATCCCTAGAAAATCCATCATGATCCTGCTCAGCGGCGGCATTCTCCCAAGTGGAAACTTGATAATGATGACCATACTGTTCATACCATTCCCTGTACTGTTCCCTCTCCCGCCAAGCCGTTCGACGCTCCTGTTTCGCTTGGACAGCTTCGATAGCTGCTCCGGCGGCGTGTCGGAGGTGGTTCATGCGCTGGAAGTAACCGTGGCCTTGGTTATTACTGTTGCTGTTGGTACTACTATTGCTGATGAAGCTCCAGTTCGCTGGGTTGCTGTTGCTGCCATCATGATATCTGTCTACTGCTGCTTCTGGTGAGGCACCACCATCCGCCAGCCGTCCCTGGCTGTGGTGGTATCCCCCCAGCGGTAGCAGTGAACGCATCTCCAGTTGCTCAAGCGGGACGTCAGTCTGGCCTGTCTGAATCTTGTAAGCGGCCAGGCTAAGGCGGAGACGGAGGATTTCCGCTTTCTATTTCACGTTTTGGACAATCATCAAGTGTCAGTCAGCGCATCCACCTGTCTATGGGGAGTGAAATCGGGCGTACCTGTCTGGCCGCCTGATTCACGAAACGAAGACGGGGGTTATTTGTCCTTTTTGGTTGCCTGTGATTGTTAAAGTTGCCCACAAGACCGGCTGGGTAAGCGATTTGGGTCGCCATGGGAACGGACAGGACCTCCGCAACCGCCCGGGCCGTTCCTTCGGCCGCCACGCGGGCTGGATGCAGAGCTGGTAGCACCGATAGAGACGAAACCCTCTCGTGTCTCATGTCGGTGGATTGTGAAAGGTCGGTAGTAGTTGACTTGCCCAACAAGACAGTAGCCTCGGTAGGAGGAGAGGCTGATTTCGACCGATTTCTCCTGCCATGACTGCCAGCTCCTATCTGCTGGTGCTGGTGCCGGTGCTGTTGTGCTCCCCGAAGATCGAGGCACACCTTCTTCCTAGCCGGCTCCTCTTCACGACGATTGTTCTCACACCCTGCAGGAAGAACAGTTGATTCAGTTGCTTGCACTTCTTCCATGCGCCCCTCGAACTCAGACTTGGAGCTCTGGCACGGTGACGCGTTGGGATTCAATGACCCGAGGATACGCCGTTTGGTGGGCGAGATGGTGGTCATAACTACCCGCTAGTGAAAAAGTATTACTGATGCTCCCTCCTGCTCGTGTCTGATCAGTCACTTTCAGGTGCTGATGTGAAGTGTTGCCTGCAAAACCTGGGCATGGAAGGGGAGGCGCGTCGAAGGTTGTGTAGAGCAAGACGCGATGCCGTGGTTTTTGCTTTCCAAATCGAACCAGAGCACAAAATTGTCGAGTTCAGCGCAAGTGTACTGGCTCCAATTATGATACCTGAGTCGGTGTGCACTAACAGTGCAGTGGCAATTGCAATGATCACCTAGTTTGGACGGTACAGTGCCTATCCCAGCCGTGCGAATGTCCATCAAAGGCGACTTTCTCAGACAGGTAACTATGTTGCCAAAGATATACTATGTATAAATGAAATGAGATTGTCTACTGGTAAGAACAGAGAAGATTAGAAAATATTTGTGGGAAAACCCCAGGTGATGGATGCATGCACGAGATGTACGGTTATAACGCAGTGTACCAGGTGGTGGCACCGATCAGGGCCTGGTCTACATGCAGTGCCCTGCTGCTGTAAGGGAAAGTGGAAATACACTAACATATTGGATCACCACCTACCTGTATTGTATGTGCCGCTCTCTTCAGGGCAACCCAGGTCGACGCTTACCTAATGCTGTCTCCCAGCCCTCCAGGAACGAACAAATAAATGATTCACTCCGTTTGGTGTACTCGGAGGATGTGCATGCTCTTGGATGGGTTGCAAGCTGAAACGTATCGTGCCGCTAGACTACATCCATGTACACTACACTCCAGCGCCAGGGACTTGGGGGACCAAACGAGCTCGAGACAAGACACTCGGATGGATAGGTAGATACATAGATGTACGGCACATACGAACAAGCGAGAACGGGATGCAACCTCGGCCCCACCGAGACGCGCTTTTTTGATAAGCTTCGAAAACAGCTAGCTGAATTCAGCAGTAAGTAAATATTGTTTTCAATAGCCCCAGACAGAGTGCTCGTCCGTCGCTCTCAGTATCCAGCTGAGGTCCAAGTCCGGCGTTTGGGAGCTATGAGGTTGTTCGTGACTATGCCAAACTTCAACGGGTATCAATTCCTTTGAGGTGGAAAGAAGATAAAAAAAAAAAAAGAAAAAACAAAAAAAAAAAAAAAAAGAGAGAGATCGGCCTCCTCGGCCTCTTTCTAGTTCCCAGAAGCAGCTCCGCTGTGCCGTACGGGACATCCCCGATTCCGTTGGCGATTCCGCCTGCCTGTTTCACCCTCATCCGTTTTTTTGCTTCACCAACACCAAACAGCACGTGATATCAGTGGTATGAAGACATATCAGGAAAAGCGTTCCAAATTCCATGATTAGGCGCCGCAAATATGTAATGGCAAGGAAAAAAGTGCGACGAACCAACGATAAATGCCAAGATTGTAAGTAGAGAATCAAAATATCATCATTCCGCATCGCAAACCCCCAAAACGCCATCCCAGAATACCCTTCACATGAACCATGCGCCTTGATTTGCGTTCAATCATCTATCAACCTTCCTCCTGTCATTCTCCGCCAATACACCAGATGCCTGCTTTTCTCCACCACAAAGCGCCAATCAGTTTGTATTCATCATACAGAGCGACGTGTCAAGCTTAAAAGGCTTAGAAAAATCCATGACCGAGTCATCAAACGTGACGTTAGCATACACGTCGTTGACCATCTCTCTATCAAATGCCGGTGGTTCGTAGCCGTCAAGGCTGACGTTGTTCAAGTCGTCCATGATTTCCGGGTCCATGGTAGCCCAGTCCATATTGATGTCAAGACCCACACCGTCCGATATATCGCTGCTTGACTCCAAAGTCTTATTTGATTCTGGCGTGTCATTCGGTGTCTCTGACAACGACATGCTGAAGTCAGACGTTTGGGCTGGGTCAAGAGTCGCAAACAAGTTGGAAAGATACTGGGGATTGACTCCGGTCGCTGCCCACGTATCATCGGCCATTGTCGTCTGGGCAGAAGCCCCGTTGCCACTGCCTGGCGTACCCACAGCGTCAGGCCCCCTAGCGCCTAGTCTGCTGCCTTGCCTCCTCATCGACACGTCGCGAGCCATGGGAGTCGCTGCCAAATCTTGCTTACTCATGGGCGTCTGAGCTTGCTTGGGACTGTTCAAAGCCCTACCGGACGCGCCTGAAGGAGCACCCTCCGCAACAGTCGAAATCGCTTTGGTGTTGCCGTGCGCGTCCAAACCTAGACCCAGAGCCATGTTCTCCTGCAAGAACTTGAGAGGATCCTCATTTGGTTTCACGTGCTCTTCATGGTAATGAATATCACGCAATTCCGCTGAGGCGAAGCCAACCACACTTCCTTCACAGCCAATTTCAGGGCAGAGGTAAGGATCCGGCTGCGGCTTCGCCGGCTCTGGGGCCTGTTGCCGCTTTGTTTCCGGCGAAGGTGCCTGAATCTGAGGCGAGGCACTGGCGGTCGACTGAGCCGCTGGGGACGTTGTTTGAGGCCCACCGGTTTTGGCCTTCTTCCGAGGAGGCCACTGCAAATCTGTCGGTCCAATGGGAGGTTTATTGAGATAGACAGGATTACCAGCGGGAGACATCCCAGGGCCATGCCCGAGCGCGAACGGTGGTTGTGTTGTCGTCGGTGCAGCCGGAGGTTGCGTGATCTTGTTAGAGGCCCGATTCGGTGCTTGTTTGGGCACCTGGGTTTGCTTGTCCGAAGGCGCAGCATTAGATAGCGTAGATGGACCTGCGCGTTGATGAAGTTGAGGCTGGCCTGCTGCTTGCTCCGTAGACTGAGCTGCGGCCTGAGAAGCCCCTGATTTCAATTGGTTGACAAGACCGTCGAAGAATAGCTTAATCTCATCAATCTCTTGGGCCGTAATCGTTAAGGGGTTACGAGTCTGGCCGGTCGCTTTTTCTGATTGAATTTTGATTTTCAGATTCTGAAATTGTATACTTGTCAGCGTATTCCTTACAATATCTGGCGAAGTTCGCGGGGAGAAGACAACATACACAACGGGCAAGCTTTCTGACCAAGCTTTCATCGTTTGTCATTCGATCAAAAGCCCCCGGAATAGTGGTTAACTCATTCATCTTTTGGGTAACTTCGCGTATTTTGAGCACTGCCGATTGGTACACATCCATCGGCATGTGAACCGGCTGCAACGGGTTCTGCTCAAATTCTTTTTGCACCTGTCTTGCCTCGTCTGCCCATATATTCTTGAAACGGTCACTGACTGTTGGACGGATGGCGCTACGTTGCTTCGCCTGCGACAAACTTTGCTGCATGGGAACGCCATTCGGGCGCGGTACATCGGTCACATCACCCGGATGTGATCGTTTAAGGCTCTTTTGGGCCACGACCGGTGATGGATTTGGCGGGCCAGTTCGAGGTTGCTGGCTAATCCTTGAGACAGACAGCGCAGGAGTCGCAGAAGTTGAATCACTGCCGTCCGTCGGCTTCTGAGGAACAGGTTGTCGGTTGTTGACCGGTGGTTGCACTTGCTGCTGCTGCTGCTGCCGTTGTTGGTCTTGTTGTTGCTGTTGCTGTTGCTGTTGCTGTTGCCGCTGTTGTTGTTGTTGCTGCTGTAGCTCTTGTTGCTGTTGCTGTTGATGATGGTGCGCACGTGGTGGCGCTGGTGGTTGCGGTTGTGCCTGCAATTGCCCTTGCATTTGCTGTGGCTGCTGTGGCTGCTGCAACGATGGAGGTTGCTGTGATGGACCTGGGACCTGCATACCGGTTTGTGCGGCATATTGAGCGTGTGTTTGGGCTGCTGGTCCAGAAGAGGCCATATTTGGTTGGTTAGACCCTGCGGGGGACATTTGCACCATCGGCTTCTGGTTTACCATACCGGCGCCATTGTTCGTTGCCTGCAGCCTCCTGGCAAAATTCTCAAACTTGGTCTTCCGTATTATAACTTGAAGCGCCTGATCTGAGTGGCCGGGAAACTTCTTACGGGCCATTTCTAGTTCATGCGGGGCGATCTGAAGCACATGAGGAGGAACATTCGTCTTTGGGGGTATCAGTGGCATCCCGTTAGGTTGCTGTGAAGGACCGGGCCCATTTGGGTTCTGCGGAGCTCCGCCCATGGAGGCAGCCTGTGCTCGTTGCTGCTTTTGCAATATTACGTGCTGAATCTGGTTTTGTTGGAAAGTAGTAAGCAGCTGGGCGACCTTGTCCTGAACATGAGGAGGTAGGCCTGCTGTCTGATACCATGCCTTCAGATGAGTCCATTTCTTCAAATTTGGAGGCAGGATCGCGGGTTGTACGGATCCACGTAATATGTTTAGCGTATGTGCGGGGATATCCCAATTGTCGACCATTTGTATCGCCCGAGGGTTGGTGGCAAGGGCTACCATCGCCGCAGTTTGTGCATTTTGCGGACCGTTCAGCTGTGGTTGACCAGGGCCTGGCTGCATGCCAGGCGGCATCACACCACCCGGCTGCTGAGAGCTTCCCATGTTCAGCGGTTGATTGGGGGTGTTGACAGCGCCGATCAGCTGGTGTTGAGCTGGCATCCCGGACACTTGAGGATGCTTGGGTAACTGTTGAGCGTTGCCTGTGGTGTTCCTATTCTGGTCCCACTTGGCCATAGCATCCTTGATCTGGTTTTCAGGCAAGTTTCCCGGCACACCACCATTGTTCGGGTTCAAATTACCCAACATCGCAGCCATCGCAGGATTGCTGGCGTTAATATTACCCTGCATTGATGGCGGTCTTGCGTTTGCGTGGTGGTTGAATGACGGGTTCAGCGTTGTCCTCATCCCCTGGGCCATGGGAGCGGGGGACTGTTGCATCGGTGCCGCCATATTGTTGATTGCGGGACTCTGCGATGTTGTAGGCAGTGCTCCAAGCCCTCCAGGTTGTCCTTGCGGGTGCCGGTTCGGTACTTGTCCCCTTATCGGTATTTGTGCCTGTGTCTGTGCGGGGTTCAACGTTTCCATCGGGACCGGTGGGTGGTGGAACCCGGGCGGCGCTGAATTCGGCGGAGGCCGCGGCGTTTGGTTTGGCCCTTGCTGAGCAGCCGGCGTGTGCATGTGGTTTATCATAGGGCCAGGGGTGGCATTGCGTCCAGGGGCCCCGGGACCTTGACTTTGTGGCACAACAACCTGACCGGCTTCCTGGGCACGCAGGCCCATTTGTTGCTCATTTCGGATTGCCTCAAGATTGGGCGGGAGGAGCTGCCCATCGGTAACACCATGAGACTGCCCCGGCGGATTCATTAAAGTAGGATTGACTTGGTTGTGAGGTTGAGGAACTTGTTGAGGATGCGCTGCCATGCCTTGACGTGACTGCGCCATCATGTTCCGACGCGCTTGATTCAAACTTTGATGTTCGAAGAAGATCATCAACGGGTCCACTGCCAATCCTCGAATCTGTTGGACATGTTGGGGAGCCAGTTGCGATAGTACCTTTTGTCGAAGTGGGTCTCTAAGGGGCTCAGGAATGGCGACGAATTTTTTCAAGGCGAAATTCTTGATGAGCGGCCTGTCCCGCTCAGTGAGGCGTTGAATCTCATGGTACTCCATCAGCGCGGTGGGAAGGCTTTGTGTGATCTGCATAGCAAGTTGATCTAAGCGACTCTGCACGACTGCTGGATTGGGGACACCGACGGGCAACGGTTGGGATTGATGTGGCATTGTGGTAACTTGAGCTGGATGCTGATGGGGATGAAAGCCTGGCTGCGCCATTCCCCTTTGCATGGCCATCTGGTTGATCATCATTTGCTGCTGCTGCTGTTGCTGTTGTTGTTGCTGCTGTTGCTGTTGCTGTTGTTGCTGTTGTTGTTGTTGTTGTTGCTGCTGCTGCTGCTGATGATGCTGCTGGTGTTGGCGTTGCTGGAGCTGGTGCTGTTGAAGCTGGTGCTGTTGCTGGGCCATCTGAGCCTGTCTCATCGCATTGGCTTGCATTTGTTGTTGGATGAGAGGAGCGCGAGCCTGTCGCTGTTCTACAAGTTGTGCGAATCGCTGACCCAGTAGGTTCTCGTACGTCGGCTGAGGTTGGTCAGCCAAGTTAGCCAAGATGGTTTGGTGATGCAGAGCGGCGTTTCTCACCTTATCCGGGGACTGCACAAAGGCCCGCCGTTCGATCTCAAGCGCGAGATTCACCGCCTCTGGCCAGGTGTCGACTTGTCCAGCTAACTTGAGATTGGTAGCCCTGGAGTGAATGTCAGCCTCTAGACTTTTTGTAGATAATGGCCGAGCTTCATACAAGGATGACGTCTTCTGGACGCGTTCCGGCAGCTGAATGTGTGTAGCCTGCCAGCCGGCCGCTGGCGGAGGCTGGGACGTCAACCTAGCTAGAACGGCCTGAGTGACTTGGCTGTGATTAGGCGGTATCATTTGCCCGACCTGGGCCCTCGGCGGCATGTTAGCGGCCATGGCCGCAGAAAGCCGATGGCGGTCAGTCCCCTATCGACTGATGGTGATGCGCTGCAAAGGAGTGACGAGACAAAGTTCCCTAGGCGGTGGGAACAAAGCTGTCTGTCGGTGTTTTTCGACCACGGGTCCGGCGATGCGAGCGACTGAACGGTCAGGTAGAGCGACAGCAAGCGGCTGTGAACCGTGGGAGATACGGGTGACCTAGGTATTCGTATTGTGTGGTTTCGGCATCCGACGCGGAGGAGGCAGGAGCTCGGAGGCGGGAGGCGGAGATGGAGGTCGCTGGTGAAGAGGGCGGCGGCCTCTGGATGATGTCAGGCCAAGGGAACTCGCAGTCGTCTAACGGACTCTCTCTGCAGGCAGAAAGTAATGGCGGCGTATAGTCAGGCGGTCGGCGAAGTTGGGTCGTGGGAATGCCCGCCGTGGACTTGAAGCATCGGCTCTCGACTCAAGTCGAAATCTGGGCTCGGTGTGCGCAGGGCAGGACAAGTCGGGGCGGAGGGTCGTGAATGGCGGCAAAAAATGGGGATCCAGCAAGCAATCGGCCTCGGATTTCCACTGCAGGGTTTCCAGGCCGGGTAGAAGACGGGTCGACGCGGCAGAATGGGCCGACAAGAATGCTTGGTAGATTGAATCCGTCTTCCGCTGGAGACAAAAAAAAAAAAAAAAAAAAAAAAAAACAAGTCGTCCGGGGTAGGAGGTCCCAGAGTCGCGGCCTAGATGATGTGAAGCTGTGACGGGCGAGCGAGACAGAAGAGGCCGTCCACGAATGTCAGGACAGGATCGGGCTCCAACCTAGCGAGACGAAAGTGAAAGTAACACGAGTGCTAACTTGAGCGTAGTGCACCCCGAAAATGTAGGCAGTAGTCAGCCGAGTAGAGGATCGGCGTCGTGCTTGATGAGAAGAGCGCCCCGTGGTTGACGTGACCAAACAGTCAGTCAGTCAGTCTTGGTTGGTTGGGCTGGCTGGCTGGGTGAGGTGGAAGACTGGAAGGTGGTGAAAGTGAAGTGGAAAAAAAACAGGTGTGACCGGGTTAGTAGAAGCAGAAGCGGAAGCGGAAAGTGAAGCTTCGTTCCATACACAATTGTCACGGGCAAAAGCGACAAGGCCCAGGGAAGGTAGGTCCGGGTTGAGAGGTGGGAGCGTCGAAAAGGAAAAACCAGGATGATGTCGGTGGATGTGCTCCAGGTTTGCTTGCGGAGGGAAAGTGAAGTGGAACGGGGAGTGGCCCTGCCCTGCCCGGGGCAAGGGGGAAAAGAGGATGGAAGATGGATGGAGCGTGAAAGGCGGACGGCGGGCGGGCGGGCGGGCATGCCGGGCTGTTGTGACGAGGGGACTAGGAGTCGAGTCCCAGGGCAGCGGACAGGTCCCTTTCCAGGAGCCCCAGGAGCCCATGGAGGTCAGGCAGGGCAGGGCAGGGCCGCCAGGTAAGGTAGCTCACAAGTACACTCCATCGGTACCTCTAGGTACTAAGATAGGTACCTGCCTTTAGCTATGTGCCTCTAGGGTAGAGGTAAGTTCCACCCGCACTACCTGTAGGTCGGGCAGACTGCCGCGCTGCGCTGCCCTGGGCTTGCACCTACCTGGAGGGACCTACAGACGGGACGGGAGGTAACGACCTCGAAGCCCCCAACTGCCTGGGCTTCCATACCTTATCTCTACCTACAGTACCAGGCTCTGGGTACGCAGAACACTAGGTACCTACCTAAGTACCTAGATGTAGCCTGGAGCCAACCCACTCTTCCCTTCCCTAGAGGCAATCTGCTGCAACTGACTACGAGCCATTCAGAATCGGGCTAGCTGCCCGCCAAGAACCCACCATTTTTTACTACTATCCAATCAAAAAGCATCAATGCTGACACTGTGGACCTTGCTTGGAGATTTCAGAATTCAGGCACCTTGGCCGAACCATCGTTCTTTTTTGTTGCCTGTAGGAAGTTGTACCGACAGAGGCAACGTCGGACCAAGTGCCTACCTACCTCGTTGTCAAAGCGATGGTGAGTTTTGCTCTGCGCCTTACTAACGAGTGTATAGGTATGTATACCTTCAGTTTACCCACTTACCTATGACGCCAGGCCTCGAGAACACTTCGAAGATCGACCAGATCCGCTACCTAGTTATGGTGATAAACCTCGTAGGTACGCTCCCCAGTGTATCAGTAATCCGCTCTCGACCCCAGTTTCGTTGGGTGGTTTACCCGTTCCCAGTAAGAGGTAGGCTGAAGACGAACGATATGTGACTATTGTCAGTGTCTGTATATGTATCTACATAGACATCATCCGCGGCAACTCACTTTCCCCTTAGGCCCGCGATGGCGTTCTGGACATAATCACGGTCATCAAACGGTCTGTCCTTCATTGTACTAGGAAGATCCCCCAAGATCGACGTCGCATCCTTACCCCGGCCGGATCTGCTGGATGTACGGCACCTTCCTGAGTGCCGCTGAGTCTCATATCTCCCAGGAGGACCATCGTCAACTTCTCATATTACAGCTCATGGGAGTTTTTGATCGTGGTTCGGAGTCAACGATCCAGCTTTTTCCATTCCTTCTTTTCGAGAAAGAAGACGGGCGTTGTGGATGTGATGATGGAAACATGCACGATGGGCACGTCACCACGGCAATGGGCGATAAGGAGGGTACAAGTGAGTGACAATACTTGTCCACGTAAGCCAGTTGGGCTATTTGCGCACCTTGACTAAAATATGGGCAAGTACAGTAGAGGTAGGCACCTAGGTATGTAGGTAGTGACAGCGTAAAGTCATATTTACTCTACTGCGACGTAGGTAGCTGGAGTGCCTTCGGTCACCATAACGTTTTGTCAGCCTGTGTCACGGATTACAAGCATAGCTAGACACCTGCACCTTCCACTCAAGATGACTCGTAACTCGGCACAACCGGTACCTGCCCTGACTGGATAAACATAGTATGGTTCTCGCGAATTGAGTATCGTCAGTAAAGTTATTTCGTTGTGTGCCCGGTGCATACGTAGGTAGGAGATATCTTTCACTTTGTTACGCGGTACTATAGTAAAACCCGCCACCTTAGAGATGCAAAAGAAAACCCCGAGAAAAAGCAGCAGATACCGTCATCGTTTGCGGAATTTGAGCTGAGGTGTGCATCCAGCATATTTTGGCTCTGCCCTGGCAGCCCCCAGGCCCCAACGCCAGGTCTTTTGGATGATCAGCGCCAACAACCTAGGTTTCGCAGGTCGGCGGTGGGGTGGAGGGGCAGCAAGATGCATCTGGATCTCGCATTGCTCTTGAAGATGATCGCTTGCGCTTCTCTCGTGTCATGTCATCAACATCGATGCCGTCTTCGCTTTCATCTAGAACGTAAAAACACAGCGAGAGGTGGGATCGGGCAAATGACTGACCATCTGCAAGGAGACGGAACGAGCACGGCGCATTCACACAATTCACAGTCATATGGAAAGAGAGGTGCGACCCACGGCGGGCTCTTCCATGTCCACCGACAGCCACACATCGAAGTGGGTCTCGAAGAACTCGCTGTCATCGTGCCCTGGTATCACGCTCACTATACCGCATATAATAGCATCGAATAGTGAAGCTCACCCTCGTGGAACTGCGAGTAGACTTTACCAGGCCAGCTGAAAGATGGATAAATTTTTTTTAGTTTTCCGGCTACGGTTCATCTCTTCATACCTCTACCCTGGACGGCGGGAGACGGGAAGGAACTACGGTCGGCGTTGTCGCAACAAAAAACAGGGCCGATCCCGTCTGTCTGGGGTCCAAGCGTTAATTGCTGGGCTGCCCCTGTGGGCCCAAAATTCCATGGTCAACCCGAACCCGCGAGGCTCTCACATCGCTACATGCCAGGTACATAGGTAGGTTGTCCTTTTCATCACTCGCTAGCTGATTTTCCAACTAGGTACCAAAGTACCAACTCAGGAAAACTATGCCCGAACGGTTGCTGTATGGCGCCCAACAGAACACCGGCGAGAAAAATAAAATGCCTGAGATCTCCTTTAGGTAGGTAGGTAGCGACAAAGAAACAATAACGAAGCCTGCTCGCGCGCCAACCTTTCAGCGGCTAACGATCAAACGACCTCTTCGCTTCTTTCGCTTGCCTATGTACTAGTACCGCGCGGCTGTGATGGCGATCTCTGTATTACAGATTTTGTGAGGACACAGTGAAACGGCTTTTACTTTTTTTCTTTTACTTTTTTTTTCAAGTTGTCGTTAATCTCTTGTTTGTCAAGTAGAGGTTGGCCCGAGATCCTAACTCTAACTCATCGTCAAGATCTTCAATTGATTCATATTTCTGCCCGTTATCAAGCTATGGACTACAGCCATGTCGTCGTTTATGGCACCCTCAGGCTGACCCTTTTACACTTTTGTTGACTCGCTTACATATCTCGCCCACCCACCCGTTTGATTCCCGAGCGATCACAGATCACACTAGTCAAAGCGAACCTCAATTTCCCAATATGTCGAGGTAACATGATCTGCGTGACATATGAATCCGGGGGTGCAAGCTTTCTCCCCAACATCCCCTGTAGGCTCTTCGGAAATGGTACTTTTCATCGCAGCTCCAAGGTGACGTTTAATCCACTGCAGTGTAGACCTAGGTCATAAGTAGATCGCAGCTGGATGCGTCGAATGCAACAGCGATGCCAAAGGTTTGGTTTGGTTGATGCCCCTGGGCGCTGGGGCTTGGGCCGAAGTGTTTATCCCGCTTGGGTTTGCAGGAGATCATGAGATGTATGATCGCCGACGTTTCCTTCCGTAGGGATCTCGGGGCCTTTGTTTTCAGAACTGTTTTTTTTTTTTTTTTTTGGTTTTTTTTTTTTTTTTTTTTTTTTTTTTGGAACAGATTTCTTGGGAGGACCTGGGGCCGTTCGTACCGTTTTGAATGGCTTGTTTTCAGCGAATCACTCAAGGCCATGACTAGCTTCTGGGACTAACAGCCTAGAACCTAGTCAAATACCTGTGTCGTAGACCGTAGTGTACACGTGTACCTTGACCATTGTCACCAACTGAATTCTTCATCTTCTTCTCCGTACATTGAAACGTTGAAAGTTAGTCTACAAATATCTTTCGCCTACCTATCAGTGAACTCTGTCCTACTTTCATTTTCTTCGCACTCCCGCTTTCGGCTAGCTGTATCCATCGCACCGGCATCAGCTTTGCATGACACTGGACTGACAAATACTTACCGGGAATCGAAGACTTGAGAGTCGTGGTTTGAGATACAAGCACGCTACTTTAGGTGCCGCTGCTAGACCTTTTTAGGCGAGCGCAGAATGAATGCCTAATGACAAGATAATGCCCTCTGTAGGTCGAAAATTGCGGCGTTGCGGGGATGATTGCATCTGCTGTTCTGATAATGATGGACTTTGCAGTTCATGGTACCTCGAGGTCTCTCTCCCGCGTAAAGCCTGATAGCAACCACGATAAGGCTTCCCAAGAATGGTAAGAGCGGGTCAAGTTAATCCTGTTAAGAACTTGGGGCCATGGCCTGCCGACTCAGGACCCTGCAACTTACCTACTAGGTGCTGCCGGTTTTACGGTTCGCGGCTACGTCTTGGGTCACAATCAAGATGTCCTCCGTTCCCCATTGTCTCTTGAATTGCACGTTAGCAGGCAGGACCGATTTCACTCGGCCTTTCTTCTCTTTTCAGAAATACTCTGCAGCGGTCAAGGAACCAGAAAGAAGAGATCTAAAAGTGCGGCAGAGGGATGCTGGCGATTGGGTCCCTAAGGGTGCCACCATCTGCGAAATCCGGGACCTTCAACCTCGAACGGAGGCACAAATACCGGGAAGCCTTTGTATTGTTGGTCCAGGGTCATCACAAGCTTCCGGGTGATGAGTATCGAGACTGGAAAACCACTTGCGCTGAATGGTTTGCCATATTGATCAACATAGTTGGACGAAACACGGCTGTGGTTGAAAACGCTTTGAATTCAGCCGTCATTGTCATTAGCATTTCTCTTTCTGGTCATTGTACTGTGTGCCTTACGGTGTCGACAGTGGTAAAGGTGCGCGCAAGGATCTCCTATGCAGGTAACACCCAAACCCTGATTTCACTGTCCGGCGTCTGTGATCATTCGCCCTGAAAAACCCTGGCAGGCTGACACTGGGACTTTCCGTCGATAGGAAGGTTGCTGCCGGACTTGATGGTCATTGACCTGGTCCCTGGCAGGGAATACTGATCGACTGTAGAAATGAGATTGGCGACCTCGGATCAGCATAACAGGAAGGGCCTTTTAATATTTGATTTGTGTGTCGATGAGTGTCTCTGTGAGCTCTGTACAGCAACCGGAAATCCACGTGTAGGTTTGCCATTCCAGAGTTTCCTGCCACGGGGCCTTCGTCTCTCGTGTGGTGTCCTCATCATGTCCTTGCCAAACCAATATAATGTGCCCGAGACTTAGAACATGAACTTGGTGTAACCCACCTTGTACCATCCAAGCTTCCTCGGATGTCTTCTGACGGTAACATGGTGGCTGGCTGGCTTTGGCATTGGTAGCCTCGAGACTCGGTGAGGTGGTTACGGCCTTGATTCACCGACAAACGTGCCCGAGTGGACAATGAGCATACTGCCTTCAATTCTTGCTTGTCGGGTTGCCAAACGTCGTAGCGTGGAAGTGAAAATGTCAGCTGGGATTAGACCAGACAGAACGCGAGAGCAAAAGCTGTTTCATAGCAGCTGGCTGCTGTATTATGTTGCTCGAAATGAGCTTGACGAAGTCTTCTAGTCCAACCTTGCTGGGGGGTGAAGGATGGATGGGGATGTATGATGAGTGCATGGGGGACTGGGAACGAACGAAGCGAAAAAGGGCGGAGAAACGTACACAGTGCGCCATAGGTAGAAGTTCAGTTTCTGATGCAGTGGGTTTGACGGCCGCGGGGTGTAGTACCAGTACTGTACTTACAGTACTAGTATTTAAACGTGAGTGTTGGGGCCTCTTGCAACCTTGCTGGGATTTGATTGGTCTCCGTGCTACCTATGCCAACCGATCGTCGTGGCAGCGGTACGTACCTGTATGCCCGTCGCAACCCGTCGACAATTCATATTCGACAGAACAACAAATATCATCTCCCAGGGCTGCGATGTCATTGAGTGTTCAAGCTATAGAGGTCATCAGTAGAGAGCGGTGTACGACAGGCCGGTTGATAACAAAATGATTCAGGACTAATTGATATATTCAACAGCTATAGTATTCGACCGGCTGTCGTGGGGTTGGTCGGCAGTTGGCTCTGATAAACGACAAACGGCCCGTTCGGGGTTTATAGCGACGGGAGTCATCCGTGTCATCCTCAGCAGGTCGTCGCCCTTTCGCAGACTGTGAATCGCGAGCCCTCTGCCGCTTGAGGATGACTGCCCTTTTGCACCCCAGCTAGGTTTTCCGATTTTGATCTTCCAGTAGTTCCTCATCTGAATCACCGTCCTGTTCTGGTTCCCCTCCTCTGTGCTTACTTTTCTTTTTCTCAGACGACGTCTCTTTCAAACTGGCCCCAAAAGGGAGCTGGGAGTCCTGGACGCTTCACCTGTTGGCGCAGGGAGGCAGGGCCCCTCGCCTCTTGGCCCCCAACCTCGCTCATTGGGCAGGTCTGTCA
This sequence comes from Neurospora crassa OR74A, assembly GCF_000182925.2. Lineage (NCBI taxonomy): Eukaryota > Fungi > Ascomycota > Sordariomycetes > Sordariales > Sordariaceae > Neurospora > Neurospora crassa. The sequence continues at coordinate 2,694,844 of NC_026503.1, read as the reverse complement.
GGTCCAAGGCAACGCAATCTAGCTCTTTTCACCCACGGTCGATCTTTTTAAACAGCAATTAGGGTTCATATTTCATCTTTCGTCTTTCGTCTTTCTGGCTCCAGTGCTTAAGGCTGCCCTGTATCAGGCTGCTCGAATGATTTTGCCCGAGCAGGTGCATGACCAGCCACTGAGAGATGAGCATCATTCAGCAATGTAAAAGTTGGGCAAGGCAAGACGAGACAAAAGCAAAAGAAAAGGCCCGTTTTTGAGGTAGGTAATGCAAGTCAACACCCTAAGGAAAAGAGCCATGTCTCATCTCAAATGGGGGGCGAAAGCGATTTCCCAATTGCCCCCTGGTTGATGAGGTCGAGCATTGTCTGATTGTTTTGTCCACCCCAGATTAGGGGGCACTGCCGAATGGATCCAGCAAAGAGCGTTTCAAACAAAGCGAACTGAAATCATGGTGAAATGTGAATGGTCTCGCCATTCCACCTCTGCTGCTTCGCACACAAGATAGACCAATAGCCGTGAACCACTAACATGGACTGAAGAGAAAAAGAGGAGGTACACCTCTGCCAGCGTTTACTCTGATAGTGCGGTACCACTACCCCACAGAATTTGACTGGTTGGCGGCGGGCATACCAATCATATTCTGTAAGATCAACAAAGTCATCGCCAATTGCAATCCCACCACGCTAACAACGCAAATGCCTGCAGAGATGTACACTACACATCTCTGGGGAGGCTACGACAGCTGTGGTGCAACACCGGCGAATCCCGCGAGAAAGGACAAGTTGTCTTGCCTGCCGGCACCAGATTGTGATTGAGGCATGATGTCTGCATCCGTCGTCTGAGCCGGGTAACCCCTCAAGTAATAGGAGGCATCTGGAGGGTTGAAGGTGGGAAAGTAATGCATCGCATCGGATTGGGTAACAGGCAGATCAGGGTTGAACTTGGACATGGGTATTTCAGTGACACCATATTTAATCTAGCAGATACTGGTAAGAGACGAGAGTGGTGAGGTTGTCCTGGTGACGAGATATATATTGACTCTCGTCACTAATACCTACGAACAGACAATGCGCAATGCGAGAAGCGATACGGACGTCCCGTTCGTAGGTTGCTGTCAAGCTTCACGATGTCGTTGCGGAGATGAACCCATCCATCATCCATGAACCATGGCCGCCTTCAACCCCGGGCTCCCCGCAACCGACGGGACCTTCCCGCCGCTTTGCCTGACTAACATTTAAGCTACAAAAGAACTTGGAGAATGTTAGTACCTTCCTATCTAGGTGAATGACAGCTACCCCGCCTATCCTATCCTAGGATCCGACGTCCCGTCGTCAATCCGTCAAAAACCAAACCCAAAAAAAGTACCTTCCTACCCCCTCATTAGCGTAGGTCCATCACGACATACGAGATCTCGATATCCTATTTTCTCACACGGCGACAAGCTCCTCAATGCTCGCCACCCCTCGAGCATCACCATCACCGCGTCTCTTCTCGGCTGCCATCCATAGCTTCAGTCTTAGACCCAACAGTAACACAGCTTCCTCCGTTCCTTTCCACGTGGTCCGCTGCCATTTCTCATCTACTGCTGCAAGGATGGCCCCTCCCAAGTCCGCCTACGGCTTTCTCGACTTTGTCAATGCCTCTCCCACTCGTATGTTCCAATTCGTTTCCAGTACAGTTGTCGTTGATTAAAAGCTCGACATCACGAGCTCGTGAGCTGACCGGCGTGAACTCCCCACACTCTCTGCAGCCTACCATGCCGTAGCCACTTCTGCCGCCCTGTTTGAGAAGGCCGGCTTCAAGCTCATTCGCGAGCGCGATAACTGGGCCTCGGTCGTCCAGCCGGGCGGCAAGTACTATCTGACGCGCAACGGCTCCTCTATTGTCGCCTTCGCCGTCGGCGGCAAGTGGAAGCCCGGCAACCCCATCGGCATGATCGGCGCTCATACCGACTCGCCCTGCCTACGCGTCAAACCCGCCAGCAAGAGGAACGCCCATGGTTTCCTCCAGGTTGGCGTTGAGCTCTACGGCGGCGGTCTCTGGCACACCTGGTTCGACCGCGACCTCAGCGTCGCCGGCCGCGTGCTCGTCAAGGATGGCGACGGCATCTTTGTCCAGAAGCTGGTCAAGGTCGACAAGCCCATCCTGCGTGTTCCCACGCTGGCGATCCACTTGCATCGCCAATCCAATTTTGACCCTAACAAGGAGGATGAGCTGCTGCCCATTGTCGGTCTGGTGGAGAAAGAGCTCAACAAGCCCCCCGCCGCCGAAGGTGCTGCTGCTCCCGAGGAGAACGCCGAGGCCGATGCCGACTTCCAGCCTCTCAAGGCCATGACGGAGCGCCACCATTCACAGTTCCTCTCCGTCGTCGCCTCCGCCGCCGGCATCTCGTCCGCCTCGGATATTGTCGATTTTGAGCTGATCTTGTACGACACACAGCCCTCTTGCCTCGGCGGTTTGAATGACGAGTTCATCTTCTCGGCCCGCCTCGACAATCTTAACATGACGTACTGCTCCGTCATGGGCCTGATCAACTCTGTCTCCTCCAACTCCTCGTTGGAAAACGACCCCTCCATCCGCCTAGTCTCCTGCTTCGACCACGAAGAAATCGGCTCTCTCAGCGCCCACGGCGCCGACTCCAACCTCCTCCCCGCCATTCTCCGCCGCCTCTCCGTCATCCCTTCCCTGAACGCCGACTCCACCGAAACCACTCCCGTTTCCGAAACCGCCTTCGAGCAAACCCTCGCCACCTCCTTCCTGGTCTCCGCCGACATGGCCCACTCGGTACACCCCAACTACGCGGGCAAGTACGAGACCAATCATAGACCGGAGATGAACAAGGGCACGGTGATCAAGGTCAACGCCAACCAGCGGTACGCGACTAATTCACCGGGCATCGTGCTGCTGCAGGAGGTGGCCAAGCGCGCCAAGGTGCCGTTGCAGGTGTTTGTTGTCAGGAATGATAGTCCGTGTGGAAGCACAATTGGGCCTATGCTTAGCGCTAAGCTGGGTGTCAGGACGCTGGATTTGGGAAATCCGCAGTTGTCGATGCATTCGATTAGGGAAACGGGAGGGAGCTGGGATGTGGAGCATGCTATTGGGCTGTTCAAGGGGTTCTTGGAGATGTATGGGGGGTTGGAAGCTAAGATCTTTATTGATTAAGCCTGCTTGGCCAGGAGGAGATGGTTGGTTTTGGAGGTAGAAGTATGGTTTGCGGGATTTGTCTGCTATCTATTAGCCCTGGAGGTGGGTTGGATGTTTTGATCCCATGTATGGATGGGCGTTTGGATGTGGCGAGGTGTTTGGGTTGGGATGATAGAAGGGAAGACGTCACTGCCCCCAGCAAGATCACCTAGAGGGCAAGATCACCTAGAGGGCGAAGAGTTTGGCATACCGCAAAAAGGAGCGTTGGAAAAGAGAATGGATCATGGTCATTGTGTAAATTGTAAATAAAGTCCCAGACTGTTGGAATTATATAGCCGGAAACGGCGTGAACTTGTGTAATCAAGTACCACTTAGGAAAGTGATAGCACGAGCGTCATCTTCTCTGATTAACATCAGTGATGTTCGATCGACCGTTCCTGTTCGTATGAAGTTACCCTGTAAGCGACCAAGAATGGTAGATCGATCCACGCTAAAAACTTCTATAGATCTAAGCACGAAAGAGGGTGATCTCGAGACCATGATAAGATGCCAAAAAAAAAAAGAAATATAATATGCGAATGTCAACTCCTCGACGCCCCAGAAACACCGTGAGATGCCGGTATGGGCGCCATGCCAAATAATATAGACAAAGGGAAAATCCATGTACAGATAAATGCTACCAGATCTCTTCTTCTGCACACACACTCTCTCCTCCATACTCTCCTCCATAAATGCTTCCCCGCTTCAAAATGAACAAGACAGATGCGTGATGTCGTCTGGACAAGCAAAATGTGGTCTGAAAACCAAAAGGAAAAATTCATTCTTTACCCTCTTGCTCCTCCAACTCACGCATATACTTGACAAAGGTCTTCTTATGTGTCTGTTCGTGGGAATATGTTAGAAGATCCGGAAGCAACTGCTGGGGAATGAAAGGGAAGGGGAGGGAGGATATCAACTTACCATGCCAGCGTACTTGCCGTCTCTTAAAATACAGATGTACCTTAGCCCCAACTTGACGAAAAGCTCGTAGACCAAGTCCATAGGGGATCGGATATCCAAAGCTACTGGTGCCTGTTTTTGGGTCCATGCGTCAGTAATAATCTGCCAATATATTCTTCCAAGATGCAGGAAAAGCAAATACGAACCGGATCAATGTAAGGCGTGAAATCCGTCGGATCCCTCCTGCCCCCACCCTCCTCGTCATCACTGTCATCGATACTTGGCACATTCGCCATCAAACAAAGTGCCGTGCTCTCATCCGGCAAGTTATCCAACGCATACTCCAGATCCGGGGCTGGGATCAGGCCCACCAGAATATCGTTCCTGATAATCGGCAAACCACCGTCCAGCTCGCCGGCCCTGTGCAGCGATTCGAGCTTGGAGCGCAGCGACGTGGCCGGCACAAGCGGCGAGTTGGAGATGTCGATGATGCGCTCGCGTCGCACACGGGGAACGATGTCGATCAATTCGGAGGTGAAAACGGGTTTGTGTTTGTTGTTGAGGAACGGGTATGAGTTCATTTCCGTTAGTAAGTCATAAATGCTGAGCGGCTCGATCGCGTCGGCCGTCCACTTGGCCACCAGGATGGCCAAACTAAAAGGGAGCACATAATCCAAACTACCGGTTAGCTCGAACAGGATGACGGCCAGCGTGACGGACAGGCGGGTCACGCCGCACATGGTGGAGCCGGCGGCAATCAGGCCGTAGACGCCGGGTTGGATGCACGAGACGGAAGAGACTTTGTTGCAGCTGCTGAACATGGCCGTATCGGGGAAGGCGAGGACGAGCCATTGCACCATGTGCCCAATGAGCCGGCCCATGAGACCGCCGACTACCATGGACGGGACATAGATGCCCGCGGGAACTTTGATGCCGAAGGTGATGATGGTTAGGAGACCCTTGATGAGGAAAGCCCAGAGCAAGTGCCAGAGGATGGGCGGTATATCGGCCTTGGAATCGGGACAAAGACCGAGATCTTCCAGGTTGTTGTCCCGGTCATCGCATGGAGCCGCGAGGTTATATAGTAGCTTGGCAACAGGCAACTTGGTAAGACCGTTCCAGTAGCCGATCAGGCCGGTAACAAGGGCGACCAGGACAACTTCCAGAAGAGGATGCTTCTTGATGATAGGAATTCTGCGAAACGTCACCGCCCACTTGCGAGAGGCCTTGATGAAGAGGGCACCGGCCGCGCCACCGAGAACTCCGACCAGGATGAAACTAACCAGCTCAAAGTACTCCCAGTCGATCAGATAGCGCACCTGAAACATGACGATCTTGTGGGTTCCATATGGATTGAGGAATTTGAGCGTCAAGGCCGCCGTGATGCAGCAGAAGAAGGTCCTGAAGAGTGTTTTGGCAGGGAAGAAGTAGGCTACCTCTTCCAGTCCAAAGAGCACACCACCCAAGGGGGCGCCAAAAGCAACAGCCACACCAGCGGCGGCAGCGGCAGAGAGAACCTCACGGCGCTTGGCATCGTTGCGATCATACTTGCTGAAAAGACGGCAGGCAATGTTGCCGACGCAGGTCGCAATGTGGACATACGGGCCTTCCTTGCCCAAACTCAGACCAGACGCAACGCTCAGAACAAGGCCAACAGTCTTGATGATGAGGGTTTTGAGACCCAGGAATCCGTGGAGGACGAAGCCACTAAGGATTACGCGAACCTCGGCAACACCGCTTCCAGCAGCCGAGTAGTAGATCATGGAAGGGGCAGCAGCGGGCGGGGCGACGGATGCCCGTCGGCTGGGAGTACCGTTGCCATTGGGGCTGTCGCCCCCATCATCCCCATTGCCTCCAGGCGACACTGGAGCAGCAGCCAGGTTCTCATCCAGTGTCGACAACCGGTATGCCGAGGGGACGACGGTCTTGGTAGTCAGGGTGAGCAAGCAAGATACGCTGGCCAGAGTAATCACCAAGCCGAGGTAGATGACAAACTCGGTCCAGCGCTCTCCGAACGGCCATCCATGCATGACCTCACCCCAGTCCCGCCAGTCGGTGCAAGGGCCATGTGGACAGCATCTCTTCTCACTGATCAGCCAGCCCCTTGCACAATAGCCATCCTTGAAGTCGAAGAATGTCGATTCCGTGACATCGACGATGTAGGCAAGAACAGCAATAATAAAGCCGACCAGAGCGCTGAGTATCCACCCCTGAGCACCGTCGAACAGAATATAGACACGGCCCCAGAAGTCCTTCCGGCTGCGGAGAGCCTTGACACGGTGAGCGTCGGCGATGCTATCGTGAACCCAGTCGGTCGAGGTAAATTGGTCATACCAGACGCGGTCGTCAGGGAAGACGGACCCTTTGGGTTCGGAGACGGGTTCCTCCTGGCGGTCGGCAAGGGCGCGTATCAGGCGCTGGCCCCAGGAGTTTGCGCGGCTATGGTGTCGAGTCGGTGGGTTGCTTCGTACCGTGTCTGTCCCTTCTCCTGCTAAAGCCCTATTGTCAAAATATGTATCAACATCCGAAAGGACGGGGATAACTTACCGCCATAACTTTGATTTCTTGAAAGGTTGGGAGCCCTGGGCGTGCCATGAGCGCTGGCTATGCGGATGCGCGAAGCACGGGTTGCTCCTAGTAGAGAAGTGCGCTCATCAGGGGCACCGCCAGCTTGGTTCATGTTGGCTCGTGTGCGGCGATAGCTTGAGGGTGAGCTTGGAACCGAGAGATATGACTGTTGCGAAGGTTCTGCCGAGAGTAGACCATCCGAGTCGTTCTGGCTGTTCTGGTTGCTGTCGTTTTGGCCATCGCGAAGCTCGCGCATCCGAGGCGCGTGTTTTCTCCCCGCCATTAGAGACTTGTTGTCTTGAAGCAACGAGAAACAATGCAGGACAAGTCCAGGGTGGAAACTGTAGCCAGGAATGTGGTGACGTTGCGTGGGGGATGGCGAAACTTTCCCAGAGGTCGGCGTCAAATGAGATGGGTGATGTCGCAGTTGGGCTGAACCAAGAAACAGCGCCGGCCACCGAGAAAGCGCAAAACAGGAAGCAACAAAGTCAAAACTCCAAAGACCAAACTTGCAAGGGTGACTGACAGGTTGCTAAGGTATGGTTACAAAGCCTGAACCAGACAAACACTGATCACCGCCGCGTTCTCCGTTGGTCGCAACGACGCCCTCGGCCTGGAAGCCGGCAAGTCACCGTCGTAAGAGTTTGGTGTCTTGGATGTCGAGGTTGTGTTGGGCAAGAGGCTACCTGACGGCAAAGGGGCGCATAAAAAGGGAAGGGCTGACCGGTATGACGGCAGTGTCTAGTCCCACGTGCGCACCCTGATAGGTGAGGTATGACTCCTCCCAGGATATTTGTTGGCGTAGCTTGAAGCCGACAGCCGACCCGAACACCAACAGGACTCGGTACTCGACACGAGGCGCAGCTGTCAGGGAAAACAAAAAGGGCTGTCAGATGGCTGCTTTTGGGGTCGGTGTAATCGGTACCCGTGTAAAGTAAGTGTGACTGAGAGTCGGTACCGTGCCAGAAAGGGCTTTCCGAAGGTATCACGGGAGGAAGTTCATAAGGGCGTTTGAGGGTGTGACAGTGGCATCAAGTGACGATATACCGAGAATCGAGAGAAGAGGTCAAAACACAAATCAACACAAAAACCTTTGGAAAAAAAAAAGAAGAGAAAAAAACATCGAGGAGGACGTCAAGCATGCAGGCGGCAGTAAGCATGCCGCGGTACATATATGTAAAGCAAGGACGGGAAGCTGGGAAGGGTGTGTGACTGGGAGGCATTAAGTGTGTAACTCCCCTCCCGTCCCTCAGTCCTCCGTTGCGTTGCACATCATGCTGCCCGCCAACCGGCGTCAGCATGCGTGGTGCATGAGGTGATTGCCGTCCTTGTCGCGCTATCGCGTATCTCGGAAGAGAACGACAGGACAAGAGAACCTTTGTGGCCCGCCGGGGTGGATTAGCTTCGGGTTGCGGGCGTGATTCGGGGGTTCGAATGGCTTCCTCAAGTCTCATGCAACGCCAGCACCGACATATGGACAAGATAGCAACAAGAACTCGGGCATCTTCCAGGCCTTTCCCCTGCTGCCAATCCATGCAGATGTCCAGGGTAGTCGTTGAGCTGCCTGGTTATGTCATGGTCAGGCAGCCCCACGATGTTGTCCCAGGAAGAAGGACCCCGAAGGAACCCCGTCGTGGGTTTCATCGTTGGAGGAGACGGAGGGGTCCAGGGAAGATACATACCCCAGACGGGTTAGGGTTGGAGGTGGTGTCGTCGTACGATAAGGCGCCATTTCCCACTGCCCGTCACCGTTGTCGTCCATCCAACAGCCCAGGGATCGGCCATCGGCTGTTTCGCAGCAGCCAAGACAGAGAACTGAGAGAGTTGCAATGCTCCACCCACCGGTCACACACCAGCATTAAAAATTACCTTAGTGACACCCTGGCACCCGACCCGACCTCAGATTGAAGAACAGAGACCCACCATGCTCGGCTGACATGGTTACATACCTATTAGTACGTGGTAGGTCTCACAATATCTTGCTTTGATCTTGATCGCTTGCTCATCTGGACTTTTTAGACTAGATAGGATGAACACCCACATCTGCTATAGACCAGTAGTACAACAGCTGCACTCACAGAACGGGGATTGGGAAAGAGACCGGACTATTCTAGAGGGCTGGGGATCAGTGGAGCTGTCTTCGCGCCGCATGGATCTCGAATTGTCCGGCTTTACACTTGGTCTGAAGATTGCCGTGCCAGTGGTCAATGGCTATTGGCATGCGGGGTACGGCCGCGCTAAAAGCCTCAGAGTTAAAAAGTGGACGAGATAAGTTATGGCGCCGATCTGCCTCAGTACTGTATGTCCTCGCCATGTTGGTCTCGCGGGTTCAGATTTGCAACCCAAATCGGCACGAAACCTTGGTTCAGATTGAGGTAGAAGAGGATGTTGTACAGTATACTACTAGTATGTAGGTAGTTGAGGTAGTAGAGGTATACAACTCTCTGTAGGTAGTGTAAGCTCCGTGCCGGTGAAAGTCGGGTGGGTCCGCTAGGGGTCCACCTGTTAGGCCATAGAGGTAGCGTTCACGGGCTTGTCACCTCTCACAGTGCCACTCCTACAGTAGGTATTGCACTTGGCAGACCTCAGACCCAACACTCCCGTCTGTTACCGCTGGCAACTGCAAATCATCCACTGCCAGCTGTCCCGTCTTCAACATCATCTACCCTTCTCTGCCTTTGATGGCATCGCGTCGACCAATATTGCGGACAGAAGCCCTCGAAACCCTGTGGATTTGATTGGAACTTATGGAGGAAATTCGGGCGTCCCACGAATCGCCATGTCGTCCAACGAGGTGAAACGCCGCGCGGTGCCCAAGTTCACCTCATTCGCACCAGCCACACCAGCCCCCACGGCAGACTCCGAAAAACGATCATCGACACTCCGAGGCTCATCACGAGATCGGGAGAAGAAGGAGGACCGTGAAAGACGACATCGCCGGAGGGATTATGACCGGAACCGTCACAAGGACGACAGTGATAGCGAGAGGGAGAGGGAGAGGGAGAGAGAAAGAGGGAGGGACAGAGACAGGCATCAGGCCAGGCAGCATGACAGACATCACAGTCGACACCATGATCGAGATCGCCATCACCGCAGACGGTCAGCCAGCCCTGCCTCACAGTTCAAAGAAGCCCATCATTCGCTCCACAAGCCATCATCTACCAGCCAGAATACCGATCTGTTCTACTTTGACAAAAGGGAGGACGCCTTGATTTTCCGTTATGGCGGAAATGAGCGCTCAAAAATACCATCTTACCGCCGCTTTGGTGCTGGAAAATTCATCGGCTCCCCAGGCTATCTCTCCGTTTCTTTCCAAGGTTCGAAGGAAGTCTTCACCATCCGAGGCCCGGGCGAGGGTAGGGGCAACGGTTCGGTCTTCGGAGACAAGACTTTGATGGCTTGGGCCAGAGCCAAGGGAGCGAAAGCAAAGCACATCAAGCCTGGTGTGGGTGGTGAAAATGGAGAATCAGCAGCAGAGGATGGCGACTTCATATCTCTCGAGCCGCCCAGAAAACGGCAACGTGCCGATAGATCACCAGCGCCTGAGGACGGTGACAAGACACCAGATTACAGGTCCATCTATGGCAAAGCCAAGTCAGAGGATGAGGACTCGGATGGTGATGAGACATTGTCCGATTCAGAGAGCGAAAACAAGGTGGGCAGTCATCTTTCGGACATGTCAACCGCCAAGAAGAGATCTCTTGAACTCCATCGCCAGGTCAAAAATAGCCCTCAGGACACCAAAGCTTGGCTCGAGTTGATTGGGTTGCAAGACACCCTCTTCATGGAGCATCAACTTGAGGGCCAGGTCATAATTGGGGATCAGGTAAAAGCTCTGGCCGAACTCAAGTTGTCTCTCTATGAAGAGGCCCTTCCCCATGCACTTGACATCTCTCTGAAGGAGACCTTGTTGAACGGAATGATGCGCGAGGGCGAAAAGGTGTGGGATCCCAAGCAGCTCGCGAAGCGCTGGGAAGAGACCACCAAGAGCAACCCCGACAGCTTCCTGTTATGGGTTTCACGACTAAACTATGAGCTTTCGCAGGTGGCAACTTTCACATATGATGAACTGAAGACCTTCATGGTGACCAAGCTGCAATTCCTCAACCGCACATTAGCAACTGCATCTTCGGAAAAGATTGTTGTCATGCTCTGCAGCCAGCTGATTTACGTGTTCGTCAGATTAACGTGCTACCTTCGGGACTCTGGCTACATTGAGCTGGCTGTGGCTGCATGGCAAGCAACTCTAGAACTGAACTTCTGCCGGCCCAGGAACGCTTTGAACTTCCAATCAGTCATTGAGGACTTTTCTGACTTCTGGGAAAGCGAAGTACCACGAATAGGTGAGGGCAATGCCAAAGGTTGGCGTCACTTTGTTGAAGACGTGGGCGCTATGACCGACCCACCAGAAGCAATACCAAGGGAGCCATCAGGGCCTCCTCAGACGAGGGATCCATTTGAGGCATGGGCGTCGCTGGAACGACGAGAGGCGGCAAAGGCACGAATGCCGGCTCGTACCCTGGACGAAGGAACAGATGATGACCCATTCCGAATCGTCATGTTCTCGGATATCAAGGATTTGGTGTTGTGGATCCCATCCCAAATGCTCCCGCAGGTACAGCTTCAGCTAGTTGATGCCCTTTTGACCTTCTGTCGACTTCCAAATACCGCGAAATTTTCTGCGCTGAAAGATCCCTTCATTGCGCCTCGTGGACAAGCCTTTCAAGCTTTGCTGGATCAACTAGGCCGCCACGATGTCTTGAATTCGGCGGAGATAGAGCGAAAGCCACCATTATTTGGGCAACAAGGTGGAAACATGGCTCTCTCACAAGAACTCCTTTTTTCCGGGCAGGACTGGTTTCAGTATCTCGGCCAATGGTCTAGTCTCAGCACAGATGCAGATGGTGATGTTAGGCCTCCCTGGGTACTCGAGACACTCCATTATCTGGTCCTTACTTGTGGTATTGAACAACTGGCTGAGTACTATCTGGCATTGGCATGGCGTAGTGAACCTTTGGGGGCTAAGAAGGTCGCCAAGGGGCTGCTGAAACGATACTCATCCAACACGAGACTATATAATGCCTACGCCATGATTGAATTTGCAAACGGGAACATTGGCATTGCCGAAAAGGTACTACTCTCGGCAACAAGCCAAAGTTCCCCCGACAGCCAGCTATTATGGAACACCTGGGTATGGATGCACCTAAACGCAGGAAACATGCAACTCGCTTTGCTTCGGCTGTTGTCTTCTGTGGAAATTACTCTAGACGTGGAGAAGGGCTTGCCTGTATCGCCAGCTCTGCTCCTAAAAGCAAGAGCTCACTTTTCTACCAAGCGAGACTACTCCCTCTCTTCTCACCAAACAGAACCGGCACTCCAATATGCCGAAAGCCTTGCTCTTCTCGACTACCTCTCAAGAACCGAGAACGGCAGCGGCAGCACAAAGTACTCAAACCAAGGCAACATCACCTCCGCTCTCGCAAACATACAATCTTTCACTACCGAGCTGAGCTCCCTAGGTCACCAAACCCTCCACGAACGACTCCTCCAAATCGGCGCTCGCCTTCTCTACCACCACGCAAACCACGGCCCTTACAAGCCTTCCACCTTACGCCAATATCTTCACGAATTCCTCCGTCTCTTCCCCCACAACACGCTCTTCCTCTCCCTCCTCGCCTGGGCAGAGCAATCTACTCTCCGGATCAACGACCCCGTCCGCTCCATTGTGCGCGAAAGCTTGTCTTCAACCAGAGACAAGGACACCAGCAGCCCAGAAGGTAGTCACACAGCAGTACCAATCCCCACCTACCGTTTCGCAATCGAATACGAGCTCCTCTCTGGCGCCGGCCTGAGGCCCGTCGGCGCCGCAACAATCCATTCCACCAAGGCTGCTTTCGAAGCCGCCGTTTCGGATCCCTCTGCATGCAGATATAACGGGGACATATGGATCGGTTACATTCGATTTCTGACGCAGGTGTATTTTCATGAACTTTCTTTATCCTCCGGATCCTCTGCCACGGCGGGGACCCGGGAGCGTGGTATAAAGAAGGCGGATGCGCAGGCGGCGAGCACCCTTAAGGCTCTCAAGGATGTGTTTTACAGAGCCGTTGCCGCCTGTCCGTGGAGCAAGAAGCTTTATATGGCGGCGTTCCCTGCTGGTTCTACTGCAGAGCCTGGAGAGCCTGGTGTGGGCGGGGGCAACGCATTGGTGAAAGCCTTGAGCAGTGGGGAGTTGAGGGCGGTGTTTGGGACGATGGTTGCGAAGGGATTGAGAGTGCATGTTGATTTTGAGGGGCTTGAGAGGAAGTGGAGGGAAAGGGAAGAAGACGAAAAGAGGGTGGGGAGGGAGAAGGAAAAGGTTGAGAAGGAGGAGAAGGAGGAATCAGAGAGGAGAGCGAGGTTGGAACGGGAGAGACGATGGGATTTGGAAGATTCGCTTCATAACAATCGCCATATGGGCTCGGATAGGGGTGAAAGGGGAAGGGGACAATAAGAAAAGTACAATCATCGTGAGAGGAGTGAAGAGTGGGATAGACGGAGGGAGGGAGGGAGATGATTGCTGATTCTACTGGAGCAAAGTAGAGGTAGCAATGGCGGCCGTAGCAGGCACCGCAGTAGACATAACGGGAATCTGTCAACTTGGTATGATTGCTGACTTGGCCGCATGTGCCTCATTTGGACCAATTATAACAAGCGTCAGTAGTGAGGTATCTTGAGGAAGAAAATAATCCATAGTCTGAATATGTGTGGGAGGAAGATAGGTAACTGCAGGTGCGCTTTTCGGCTCCTTGATGTAAACGATGATGGATATTCTACCATGAACCCTAACCCTGTGAGGACATCACAGCTTATCGCTGAACCAAGCGAGACACCTGGTCTAACACGGCCAGGTAGCGTCATAATGTGCCACTAAACAACCCCCTGGAGTTTTTGATATTTTGACCCTTGCCGAGATCAACAATATTTGACCGTTTGACACAAACACACAAAGTTTGGACGGCTTCCGTTCCCTTTTGACCCAAGCGGCACGAAGCGAGGGCGCTACCGATAGCCTGGCAAAGTGGCTGGTTTTCCACTTCCAGTCGAAGGTGGCGCTTTTTGATGATAACAACCTTCAAAGCCCTTTCCTCCATCAAGCGGTGTCCATCATCATCATCATCATCATCATCGCGCTCCTCTGCGAGTGTACGGCGACAACGAACTGGGTCCCGGTAAGGCACTGACACTGCATTGTTTGTCTTGTGGCAATCACAACTGCGAGGCCGACCGCGACCAGCGTACAACACACTTGTACATCCACCTCACGCCCACAAAAACAACTCCCTTGGACGATTAAACACACCAAAAGGGGAGGTTCAAGATCGCTATGGATAAAGTACAGCAACACTGTCATCGTGCCATTGTAACTTGAGACAGCAACGGGTATAAACCATGCGCACCCCACCAACTCTTTTCCTGGGCTTGCTGGGTCTCCACGCAGTTGCAGCGGCACTCCCAGAACCAGCATCGGTATGTGAATCGAGAACCGTCAACTACATCACCCATACCCTACCGCAACAATGTCTTCGTACTGCGTGGACGACCCCAACTGCCGTTACGAGCGCAGTCGCCGCCGACACCACCTCTTCTGAGGTCCCCAGTAACGAAACCGCAGCGCCGGCGCAAGCGAACGAGAGTCAGCAGCAACATCCGGACCAGTCCAAGCCTTCGGCGGAACACACACAGGAGCAGACAAAGGAAGAACAGGAAGATGAGGACTTGGCGGCTAGCACTTTCATGTCGTTTGAAGAATGGAAGGAGATGATGCTGCGCAAGTCTGGCGACCCCGCCAACACCAAGGGCGGACAGAAGCAGCCGGCACAGCAGAGAACCGGCGGCGAGCATGACCAGAACGGTCCCAGCAGCGATACCGACAACCACCGGCCAGGAGACGACGGCGAAAACCCCCTAAACTTCGACGCCCTCTCGGAAAAAGTCTCGGAACTGACCTCTTCACCCTCGGGTGACCCCTCGACCGATTACGGCAGCGACAAAGCCAGAACGGACGACCAAGTTGTTCACGAGGACGGCAAAACGCAATACTATCGTAGCAAGGACGCCGGAAAGACATGCAAGGAGCGCTTTTCGTACTCCTCCTTCGACGCCGGTGCTATTGTCAAGAAGACAAGCCCTGGGGCCAAGAACGCCAAAGCCATTCTCGTCGAAAACAAAGACTCGTACATGCTCCTTGAATGTCATGCCAAGAGCAAGTTTGTCATTGTCCAGCTGAGTGACGATATCCTCGTTGACACGGTGGTCCTGGCAAACTTTGAGTTCTTCTCGAGCATGATCCGCCAGTTCAAGGTCAGCGTGAGCGACCGCTACCCCGTCAAGCTGGACAAGTGGGTTGAGCTGGGAACGTTCGAGGCGAGGAACTCGAGGGATATTCAGGCCTTCTCGGTGGAACATCCTCAGATTTACACCAAGTATATCCGGATTGAGTTCCTCAGCCATTACGGAAATGAGTATTACTGCCCTGTGTCGCTACTCAGAGTCCATGGAACCAGGATGCTGGATACATGGAAGGAGCCGGATGATAGGCACGATGATGAGCAGGAGACAATCGAAGCTCCCCCAGTGCAGGAGCAGTTGCCGCAGACTCCTGAACCTGAGCAGCCGAGTCCTCAAGTTGGACAACCGAGTGTTGCGAGTGAGCCGGCGCCCAGTACTGTCACCGAACTAGAAGAAAAGACACATCAGAAAACCGAGCCTGTCCAGGTCGTGGAGCTGGGCTTCACGCCCTGGGAACCCGTATTCTATCGTGACTTTTCTCTTGAAATTTGCGACTTGCGTTCGCGAACAACTGGTCAATCCACTGCCATCTCGCCCGAAGCAGACAACAAACAGGGTAGAAACTCCAATACGGCCAAGGAGCAGGCCTCAACCGGAAGCGCTGTGCACGAGACTTTAGTGCCCAAGGGTTCTTCAGCAGCATCGAAACCTCAGGAAATAGCGAAGGCCCAACCCGCCAGCTCTGCTGCGTCTCACACTTCTGTACCGCCTCAAGTAAGCGGCACCACAACGGGCTCTCCCAGCAACAAGGGCCCCCTATCTCGTTCTAATACCGCCAGCAATGAGACCGCCCCTTCAGTTTCTCCCGCCGCGAAGCCCTCTGGCAGCAGCAACAGCACAGCCGGCACCACAAGCCGTAGCGACAGCAAAGACAACGGCAACAACGCCAGCGCCAGCGCCGGTACCGGCGGCAGCCCCGTTAACAACGGCAGCCAAAACAACAAAAACAACCAATCCCGAAAACCAGCCTCCGGCGCCGGTCACGGCGGCTCACCGACCTCCTCCGCCCCCCCTTCACCTACCGTCCAAGAATCCTTCTTCAAAACAGTCCACAAACGCCTCACGCACCTAGAATCCAACACCTCGCTCTCCCTCCAATACATCGAGCAACAGTCGCGTTTCCTGCAAGACGTGCTCTCCAAACTCGAGCGGCGCCAGCTCACGCGCGTCGACACCTTTTTGGACACGCTCAACAAGACGGTATTAACAGAATTGCGCAACGTGCGGCAGCAGTACGACCAGATCTGGCAGAGCACAGTGATTGCTTTGGAGACGCAGCGGGAGCAGACGGAGCGCGAAGTGGTGGCGCTCAGTGGACGGTTGAACGTGTTGGCGGATGAGGTGGTGTTTCAGAAGAGGATGGCGATTTTGCAGAGCGTGTTGTTGTTGAGTTGTTTGATATTGGTTATCTTCAATAGGACTGGTGGTGGTGGTGGCGGCGGTAATGGCGGCGGGGGTATTGCGTTAAACAGTAATGGAGGAACAGGGGGCAGGCCTGGTTCAAGAGGCGGAGGAGGGGGAGGGGGAGGTTGGTTTGATTCCCCCATTCAGGCCGTCCAGCGACGATCGATGAGACCTGGTTCGGGATGGATCAGCAACATGGGCATGAGTATGGGAATGAGTAGTCCGTTTCCTTTTTCCACGACAGTGTCAACGTCTGGGGTACAACAGCAAGTGACGGCAGCAGCAACAGTAGAAGCACGTTCGGGCTCGGGCGAGGATGCAGATGCCGTGGGAACAAGCACGGTTGTTGATATCGCGACAGCACAACAACGCAATCAGCAGCAGCTTCATCCGAATGATAACCACAACCTCGGGCAACGCCAACATCAACACATGTTACAGACACAGCAACACTCATATGCTTACCCACGCAACAATGACAAAGCTCTCCCGCTCACTCCCACCTCCGAGTATGATAGCAGGGAAGGGACCCCACTTGTTCACACATCGCCACTCCGGCAGACATCAACGACCATAGACGAGGTTCTGGCTGCAGAGGATGTCGACGGTAATTCACAGATATATACGCAGTCGTCGTTTGGACCCGAGCCCGAATGCGTCCCAGATCAGGAGGAGTCGTCTCGGTTTTCATCGTCTGAATTTGAATCTGGCGGGTTGACGCCACCGAGAACATTAGAGACATATCAAGAAAGCACCGAGCCTAACCACAACGGAGTTGCGAACGTACCTGTTCGTTCTAACTCCGCCGAAGAAAGTAGCGAGAGGATTGAGGAAGACGATAATGGTCTGATGCCGGTGGATTCCATTGAGTATCAACAGCAGCAAACACTACGGCCCCGAGCCAGGCCTTCACGTACTCACCTTGGCTCAGAGACCGTGAAGCCATTGCCCGCTGTACCAGAAACTTCCAAGTTCATAATAACATAATGCCTGGTGGTCGGGTTTAGCGAGATCATGCATGCCAGCAAGTCCATAGCAAAATATATGTTTAAGTAAAGATGAGCAACAAGTTGCTGGTGACCTGAAGTGGGTGCTGATACCAAAGGAACACAATGTGAACTCCAATTTCTCCCAAGGGGATCAACCGTCCATTAGGTACGCTCCTAACCCGTATACTGTGGTCTAAAATACACATTACTGATCGCCCCTTGGGACCAACTCTCCATCACAATCTCTCAAAACAGGCAATCCGGGCATGGGCCAACCATCTTTCCTAGACCGCCGTGGCCTTCAATGACCCCTTTGGCATAGTCCAATCAGGTTCCCGCCGATATACCGTTCGAACCCGCCTTTTCGCCGTTTCCCTCAAACCAACAAGAACCCATGGTGCACAAAATGATGCTACTCTTTTTCTGGTTTTCTCCATGTGGCTTTGCGAAATCTGACAAACCTGTCAAAAAGCTGACCACCAATCTCAAAACGGCCATTCCATGCCAAATTTTCCACACCTTCTCATAAACTGTCGGATATTGCAGGAAGTCAAATATCGTATGTATGTATCGCGCGGAAAGAT
Organism: Neurospora crassa OR74A; assembly: GCF_000182925.2. Classification (NCBI taxonomy): domain Eukaryota; kingdom Fungi; phylum Ascomycota; class Sordariomycetes; order Sordariales; family Sordariaceae; genus Neurospora; species Neurospora crassa. Next base: position 2,676,891 of record NC_026503.1, on the reverse strand, counting down.
GGTCTCGAGCCATGTCTTTGTGTGTTGTCTGATGATATTGAAGCTCGGTGCTGCTTGCACGCTTAAAGCAACTTTAGCTCACAGCGATCAGTCACTGAGCGGGATAGATGGCCTGCGGTTGGGTCTGAGTGTCGTAGTCGTACTCCTCCAGAGCCGCAAGTCTGGTGCCACGATCGTACTGTGAGCGACGACGACGCTGTTCATCGCGGAAGTTTTGACCCGCGTTCGGAGTAAACAGACCTGATACATGTGTGAGTGACATTCGTTCATCTGTGAGTCACAAATCCCAACCTACCGACATGCTCAGCATTCTCACAGCTGCGCTTCATCTTGGACTGATTATCCGGTTCAGGGAATGGCTCTTCTTGTCCAGCTAAGTCAGGTCTGGGTCCGTTGGAGGTGAAATACAGCTACGAAAGTTAGTGACAATTTAACAGCCAACAGAGTAGGAGTTTATTTTCCAACCTTAGGTCGATAGTGAGGCGCCTCGAGCATGACTGAGCTGTTGCGGAACTTCTGAACAAGGCAATCCTTTCCCTGGATGGCTTCGCAAGATCAGCATTGGTTTCTTGGGACGTGTGCAGCTAAACTTACTGGCATATGATATCTCCGCAACCTTATCACTCTTGAAGCAGTTCCAGCGCTGATTGCCCCGGGTATTGACAAACTGCATAATGTATTAGCTCTGATCCGGCAATGCAGAGTATGGCACCTACGTCGACGATATCCAAGGGCTTTGGGGTTGTCAGCTATCAATGCACTAAGTTTGGGTTTCGCGATGGAGGGAACTTACATCGACAAAATTGATGAACGCATATCCGACGCTAACAAATCAGCAAATGTTCGCATGAGAAGGGGTGGGCTATAACCTACTTGCAGTCATTGGCAAAGTCGATACGCAAGTACATAAAATCGTACTTGCCCCAGCTTGACTCGTCAATGATTCGTTTGAGCATGGCCTGATCGACCTTGTTGGGAATGTTGCGAAGCATGATCTGTGAGGTTAGTTCCATTTGCTTCATCGAGTCTTGAAATCACTTACCGTAGTCCTGACGTCGATACCCTCCCGAATACGGTTAACATCAACATGGTTATGATGTCCGGCCGCGTTGTGGTACGGCGATCTGGAGACCCGCATGGCGTTCTGGCGACGGCCATCCGGTCGTCCAAATTGCTGCATGCTCCGAGGACTGGTATAGTCATTCTGCATGGCCATTGGCGTCGCGGGCGGCGTGTAGATGGAGGAACTCATCACAGAGAGCCCACCACTGATTGGCGTCAGAGGAGTCAGAGGTGCAACGCTATGGTCGCGAGTAGGGGTCTGATCGAGTACATAGCGGTTACCACTATTGATGGGAGTTTGGTAAACCACCGGATACATAGCAATCTGCTGCTGGGGAACGGAAATGCTGGCAGGCGATTGAGTGACGCGTCCACCGCCAACCAAAGGACGGGTTGACTGGGGGGTTCTGGCAACACTCATGTTCTGGAAGATGTTGGTGATATCTTGCACCTGGGGTCGGGGAGGATTGTTATAGGCATCCGCTGATGCGAGACCCAGAGCTGGTGTGTCTGGCTGGCACAAAGTCAGCAGTAACTGAATACCCTGTAGCATTGAGTCAGCGTAACACGTAAATCAACCGAGAAATGACTGTAGTAGCTCACATTGACAGTGAAACCGTTAAACTTGGAAACAACGGCAACGGCCACGTCGACATCAGAGAACTCCACAATGGCCTTGAAGAGACCTTGGGTTGAATCAGTCAGACGCTGGAAAGCAAACAACTCCCCCTCATCCTGAAGAAAGTTGTAGACGATTGCCTCGACCTGAGACTGAGCATAGGGAAAAGCGTAACCCGAACCCGGAAAGGCGAGAACCAGGAGCTGCCCCTCAGAGACTGGGTCGACCGAAGCGCCCGGAGATGCAAACTGTTTGGACAAGTTAGTCATGAACTTGACATGCGCGTGCTTAGGAGACCTACGTGGAAAAAGTCAACCGGCGCAATGTAGGTTGCACGCCAATCCGGATTGCCTAGCTGAGCATTGTCGTGAACTTTGCGAGCATCACGGATGTCTGTCAGACGAAGCAAGACTCTGACTCCCTCTTGGATGGAATGGTGTTTGCCCTGCACAGGCGAACCAAGTCTCTCCAGCTTCTGTGAAGGTATGTCAGTTACAAAACTTCTTGTAATGGCAATGTGAGTGTGAGGAAAAGAGGCAAAGACACATACCCGGAGATACTCCTCAACGCCAGCGATCCTAATCGGCTGAGACGAATAAAAGACAAGGTAACGGGAGATATTGAGGTCAGTACTGAGCTTGTCTGCGGCCTTGGGGCTGTCCTGTTGGGCATAGGACGGCTGTACGGTGTTCAGTAAGCCTTGCATGCCATTCTGGGGCCCGTTAACAGATCCGTGGGCAACCAGGGGACCAGAAACAGAGACAGGAAGGAATGAGGAGGCCGTAGGTGACAGTTTCTGGTCCTGCTTGGAGATGGACGAGGTGGAAACAAAGGGGTCCTTGTCTGAGCCGCTGGCTGGGGCTACAGAGTAGCCGTCGGACGAGGTGTGCGAATGGAAACGGTGAGAATGTGCATCCTGGGAGCTGGCGGTGCTGAGGGCCAGAGTCCGGTTGAGAAGCTTGTTGGATCCCGCCGAGTTGTCATCCGGTGAGAACGCAGTCAGTCGGGTATCCGGAGTTCCTTCATGCTTGTACGAGTCGGCACAGCCGCTCGACGAGTGAGGTGAGGAGGGGTTGAATCCCAAGTCTCGCGCCTGCGCCATGGTGTGATGCAGGAATGGGAGTTATGGCGTCTTCGTAATTTTCAAGACTGTCGACGCGCTGGTGTTGTTTCGCCACAAAAGGACCGCAGCGAAAGAATGAACGACAGATGGGACCTCACCTGTCGAGTTTCAAGGCCTCAAAAGAAGAAAACTTTCCAGGAAAACGAGAGAGCGAGAGTGGGACCTGAGTGAGGATAGACGCTGGTAAAAAGGGAAAGGCAATCCAAAACCCGCCTCGAGGGGAAAGACAAGAAGACTCTCCAAAAAAAAAGTCTGCACCCAAGGAAGGGAAGTGATCGAGACTGACGATGATGACGGACTGCAGGAGCGGAAGGTGCGAAGGAGGGAGAAATTTTCAGAAGTTTTGCTGGGGGGAAGAAGTAGTGGCAGAAGAAGGAAGGCGGGAGGGGTCTGCACCGACTGCGCCGACCGTTGGTTACCTTCACTCTTTCATCCCGTCGGTACCGACACACGTTCAATGGCGCCAATCTGACATTTTGTACCGAACCGCAAAGGATGACACAAAAGCTACCCATTGAGGTTTGTTTACGGATGGTGAGATTTGGTAATCTCAAAGGCATTTCTCCTCGGGAAGTTACCTGGTCTTGTAGGTTGGCTTGCTGCCCCACGACATCCCCAGTCCGTAGAGGTGTCTCTGAAATAACTTGCCGACAGAGAGTAGAGGTCCAGTGGCCAAATTAACCATCTCGACAATGTGGTTTCCATCGCTGAAAGGTGAAGGGTAATGGCGTCCTTGTTCGTGACTGCGCAGCATGAGCCACCCTGCATGGGTGACTTCCTCGATTTACATGGCGTGAGTCCGTCATGACCGAAGCCAGAACCACCATATCACCCGGAAACTTGCGGTATCGGTACTGAAGGAAGTCGACCTGGAAGAATAAGTAGGAAAGAAATGCCAGCATCAGGAAGGTAGTGCGTTGAGTCTATCACCATGTGCCTGCTCGTCTAGAGCGCGCCAACTCCACCAACGAAGTTAGATGGGAAAGTGCAAAGCGGCCAACATGCAGCAGTATGTTGCAACGGGTTGAAGACAGTTATCTCGGTCATGTTGTCATGCGCATACAGACGTGGTTTCCGCATCAACTACCATCAGAGCTCAGAAGAAGAGAAGACAAGCTGGGAATCGACGAGTGAGTGTCAGCCACAACGACAAGCGTACACTATTCATCTATGGAAGCGATTGCGGCCATCATAGTCAATCCAAATCGCGTGGAGTCGGTCCGCATCACCCACCCATCGCAGAAGCACAGCTCCACGGCATGAACAAGAGAGCGAACTCTTGCCAGTACTGTCTTGAGATTGCAATGAACGTCGAGGCTGCTCATGTTAAACCATATTCACAACGTAAACGCTCAACTAGTTGGCAATCGACCTCTTGGACAGCCGTGAAGTCAGATGTCGTTAAAAAGAGGTGGCAGAGGAACATGGCCAGCTGTCATCAGCTGCATGGCTCACTCACCCATGGTTCATCAGGGGTATGGAGACCACTACTAGTAGTGTACTCTAGAATAACATCCAGAAGTCCCTCCCTTCTGAATCTGTCATGTTACAACTCTAGATTTCCTCTTGACGCTGAAAACTACTACGGAATAACAATCATAGCAAGAACTTCTGCTTGCCCCGCGAATTGTACATTAGGAGACCTAGGAGATGAAGTGCAGGAACTGACACACAGCGCTGCTTTCCCGCCCGTCGAGATGCCTGCCAGGGGTAAATGGCATCGGCGCTGAATCTCAACGCTTGGACCACCACTACCAACAGTGGGCTGCACCGTGGAGCTCCCCCCATTCCTCGTCCCTGGAGTGCGGCGTAGCGGGAAGTGGAAAGGTACCTCGACGGCTAGGCTACGAATAAGCCCAGGACCCTTTCTTCTCAAGTTTCCACGACAATTCGTGTGAACATCGTCAGTTTCGGAAACCCATGTAAGACTCGCCTGGCGCATTTGGGTTCCCGGTCAAGATGCCCAGAAAAGTGCAAACGTGGGACGACTACGACTCCGCCGTCGACCAGGTACGAGCACCGTCATCGTTGGCGCAACATACATTGCGAGCATACATCATTGCACAACACCATCCATGGCGGGCGTGGCCCCCGTTGAACGTCTATGTCGGAGTTGACCCAGTATCTGACATGGACTTAGATTATTCTCACACCGTCCGACTCCGACTTTATCGATCAGCTCATTCCTGTCCTCAAAGATGCGACAGCAAGCGGCCGAACAGCAACGCTCGTCCAGAGCCTTTCCCAGTATGCAGAGGAGCGGGAGGGCGACATCGAACGGATCGGCTTGACGCAACACGAAGAGTTTCTTGGTTCCGTCAGCCAACTACAAACGATACGCGAGGAGACTGTGGCCCTGACTGCCGAAATTCTCGATTTAAACCAGTCGATCCAAGCAAGTACCGAAAAGTTGGCGGAGCAGAAACAGGCATTGGTCGATACACGCCGCGTCCGCCAGAACATCACCGACGTCTCCGATGCGCTCAGGGAATCGCTCAAGATCATGCATGCTGTCAACAACGCCCATGACCTGATTCGCAAGAAGAAGTACTATGGCGCGCTCAAATCGCTGGAGGACCTGCAGAACGAATACCTAGTACCCATCATCCAGAACAAGTACGCCACCCAGTACCGGCTGGCCGATTTGATACAAAAGTCTATTCCCGCTTCGCGGAAAACCATCTCGGAGGCTGTCATGACCGATTTGAACACTTGGCTGTATCGCATTCGTGAGACCTCACAGTTTCTTGGCGAGGTTGCTTTCTTTGGCACAAGGCAGCGGCTGGACCGTCAGCGAGAACGTGCCGAACAAAACCCATACCTGGGTCACTTCAAACTGAACTCTGCGATCGAGCTGGTTTTCGACGAGAGTGATGAGTTTGATGTCCTCGATAACGAAGAAGTCCAGGTCGACTTTACACCACTACATGAAGCGCTTCATATTCACGAGGCGCTGGGTCAAATCGACAAATTCCGTGCCGAGTATGCGGCCACTCGGCGTCAACAAAAGGAACTTCTCATGCCGAGTTCTGTGAATTTGTCATCCGACGAGGAAGAAAACTCACTTCGTGATCTTCTGGAGCAAATCACTGGGTTCGCCGTGATTGAAAAAGCAACGATACAGCGTGCTCCGCAACTGCGATCCACAGTCGAAGTTGACGAGTTGTGGGATTCCATGTGCCAGACTGCCATCCGCCTCATTTCAAGATCCCTCACAGACGTGGACAATGCTGAACTGCTTCTGAAAATCAAGGGGGATATTGCGTTATTCATACAGACAATGGAGGTGAGTAGTCTCGTGCCTGTTGAAGTCTTCGGGACGCTAATTTGTCTTGCAGAGCTGGAATTACTCCGTTTCCACGTTGAACAACTTCCAGTTAACCCTCTTCTACAAGTATGCCGAGCTGCTCAAGCGCAGATTCAGCGATGACTTTCAAGAGATTGTCTCAACCGACGATTATATGCCCATGCAAATCAACAACGCCGAGGAGTACGAAAAGGTCCTCAAAGTCAGTTGGTATACCGAGGAGAAAGCCCCAGAAGAGCTCACGTACGTCACCTATCACCTGCTTTGCAAGTGAGTTTCTGCACTAACACGAGATCAGGTTCCCTTGTGTCCTTCCCTTTTCACAGATGTATCCCCTCTGCTGCATTGACATTAGGAATTTCCTGAATCAGTTCTACTTCTTCTCTAATGATCATTTCCAACATCCCAACATTGTTGATGAAACACTCAGAAAGGTAGCCATTTCCCTCCTTTCACATTTCAATTTTATGGTGTCGAGATCTAACGCCATTGGCAGTCACTGGACGAGCTGTTGACCGAGAAGGTCTGCCGGACCCTGGTGGAACGCCTAAACTCCCAATATTTGGGTCAGATCGTTCAAATCTTGATCAACCTCGAACATTTCGAAGAAGCTTGCCACCAATTGGAGCAGGAACTCATTCGCGCACGATCGTCCACGTCCGCAGGCGGGCCTGTCTCTCTCAAATCAACCGAAGAGTTTAGGAGCAATAAGAAGACAGCCGAGAAGCGCATTTTTGAGCTTGTCAACTCCAAGATCGACGACCTTGTCGACACCTCCGACTACAACTGGTACGTTCGACCTACCGCTCCGCGCGACTTTCTGCCTACTGACCATCGCAACAGGATGACTCCGTCTAAGCCCACTGAACCTAGTAATTACATGCAGACTTTGACGAGGTATCTAGAGAACATAATGGGTTCCACCCTTCTTGGTCTGCCTCGAGAAATCAAGGAGCTCATCTACTTTGACGCCCTTAGCCACGCTGCCAACAAGATTCTGGTAAGCTACCACCCCATTCCCCTTCCGAACTTTGACCCCTTTCCCTCATGAAAGTTTTTGCAGTCCTCACTCCTCCTGAAACCGTGCTAACACAATGTCGCTCATCTAAACAGGCTCTACCGCTATCCCCAGACGTCAAGAAAATAAACGCCAACGCTGTTGCTGCCATGGCCATGGACGTGCAGCACCTCTCTGCCTTCGTCGCCAACCTCGAAAATGCCCCTATGCTTGAGCAGAACCTAGACGAACTTCAGCAGACAATCGCGCTCATGCAATCGGACAACCACGACGAGTTCTTCGACATTTCTACGAGGAACAAGAAGTACGGTCGTGTGGATGCCATGAACGGGCCGATACTATTGGAAAAGTGAGTTTGCCGATGCGCAGCATCTCCCCCGTCACCTCCACTCTGCCCGTCTGTCACCTGAGAGATGATTCATTAATAATGTACTAACCGTATGCTCCTCTTTCCCCATTATTGTAGGCTCACTTTGGGAATCGAGAGTACCACTACGAGCCGAGCCGCTGCGCCGCTCGCTAACTTCGGATCGCGCTTCGGTTTGCGCTGATGTCTCGGTCGAGAATTAATAGTATTGCTGTTCGAAGACTTGAATTAGTAACTCAATATACCCCATATCTAGGATGATGTTTTTGTTGCCAACCGGTCCAACTACGTTTGACTGCTGCCAAACCCCTCTTCATTTGATAGACATTGCAATCATGTGCTCACAATGGTCTCCTCACGCAATAGCACGAGTTAACGAGATCAAGCTCATTTTTGTAATGTAAACTGACGTGAGGACCGAAGGGGGGAAAATAGAGAGGGAAAAAAAATGGTATAGTTGCCCAAGCCTGGAGGTATGGTCGAGGCCAGCTGTATACCTACGAGAAGATTACGTGTTTTCGGCTCTCGATATACCTACCGCATACGTTACTTGCGTTGTTGGGAGATAAGGCTTATTTGCTCCCAGTGAAGGTCCTGCCGCTTAGAAGCTGGGTCCTTATACAGTAGTGGAAATGGAGAAGGGACGGCGAGAGACGAAAGTGGTTCAGTGAATGGACGAAGAAGAGAGCCGAAGTGACTTGGCTACAAGTCAAAGCAATGCGAAATTGAAGTAGCGAGTCTGTAGGATAACGTCCACGCGTTCGTTTGTCTTCACCCTTCTGAAACGTGATGGTAGAAACTCAACTTCACTATTAGTTCATCACAATATTGGTTATGCAGAATGCACTGGATGTAACACAGATCCATGAACTAAAATACCATATAGAACCAGAGGTGGCTCAAACGCGAGACGCTCAAACAGAAAAAGGTGAAAGAGCAAAACATGATAGACATCCTTGTGACATAACCAACCGACCAGCCTTCCAAGCACCCTTCCTCCGTCCATGGTACGGAGCTGAAACAAACGAAATAACCCGTATTTACGCCACGCCTTTGTATATTGTTGGATCGGCAGTCTTTGAATCTTATCAGATGAAGATGAAGAACCATGTAAATAAAGAAGCGACCAAGGTGGACGCCATGTCAGTGTAACTTGATGCCATAAGTTCATTACTCCTGCTCCCGCCTTTAAGTTCGTGACAGGTGGGATGTAGAAGACTCTCCAATCTTATCTCCTCCAGAATGCGCGCCCTAGGCGTTCTGTGGTCAAGTTAGCATATTACCTGGCGAGCGTGATGAGTAGAGGAGCGCATAGATATATGTACCTGCTGAGGAGGCATTGTTGAGTAGTACATGCCATCAACGTCATACATGGGAGGCTGAGGCTGTCCATACGGCGCTGGGGCTCCGGGTTGTACCTGACCAGAGTACATGTTCTGCTGGCGGTAGTCGGCCTCAGGCGCAATCGCATGGCCGCCTAGCGTGTAGTCAGGAGCGGCCATGGGGTGCTGTCCGCCATGGTTAGGCGCAGCAACCCCCGGCATGCCCTGAGCTTGCTGGGCCGCGTTTTGGGCAGCCTGCGCGGCAGCAGCAGCTGACTGACCAGTCGCGCGCTTGGCGTGTGTGGAAGCTTCTTCTCTGGGTACAATGTCGATGAGAAAGTCGAACATGTCGGACTTGGATAAGGCCGAGGCGATGTCGCTACGCTGCAGAGTGCGGCGCTTGTTTTCCTCTGCATGAATCCACGCGCGCATCGTTAACTCGGTGATAAAGATATCGCATCCCTTGGCGAAGAGGATAGGTGCTTCGGCGGAGATCATCTTGACTTCCGGGTCCGCCTTCATGACTTTCTTGATTCGTGCCAGGGGCAGCTGATGCAGCTTGTAGTCGTGGGTGTCATTCTCGAGATGGTTGATGGTTTGTTGCCAGTAAGCTGTCAGGATTTCCTTGTAATTGCCCTGGAGGCCCTGATGAACATTGGCCCATGTTCCCGTGTAAAGGTCTGAGGGAGCAAAGCCTTGTTGAGAGAGCTAGCGACATGAAAGGCGTTAGACTGTCAACTATGATGTGATAGGACTGAGAAGCCCGCTTGCAAAGGGTGAGTACTAACCGCAGCACTGGCACCTATACAGTATATCATGGTGAGTAAACTGTTCCCTAACGAAAAGCGCTGAGACGGCGATTACTTACCATAATGGCCGCCTTGGCTCGTGTCGTAGACGGGCTGCTGGCGTTGTTGCTGGTTATGCCCAGCCGAAGACGGATTTTGGGGATCCATGGCAAATATCAATGTTTGGCGAGCAGCGGGGAAACGGGGACTAGTTGGTCGCAAATCGGTGGCCTGTACTGGATGACTTGGGTCAATGTGAATATACCTCTGTCTGTACCAACAAAACTTCAGCTTGAATGTCCTGCTAGCGTCGCGTAATGGTCGCGCTTTGCCGAAGAGCTCTCTGTGTTTCCCAGCCAGGTAGATCTAGCTTCTGCGCGTTGGGCTTAGAAAGAACTATCTATGATGTCGACAAGCCCCTTGGGGTCTTTGTTTACTTAGGACGGAGCCGACGAATGATGATCGCAAAGCCGACTCTCACTCAGAAATCCTGCTTGATTGGGCAGTGCGATTGATTGGCGGGACTCCCTGTTTGGGGAGAGGGGAGCAAGTGGGTGGAGTTCAATGTCAATGGACGACGACTCGCTGCTCCAGGCTCGCCTCTCGTTGACTTCGGGACGAGCCACACGGGCAAGAGCTCCAGTTGGTGAGGAAGGTGAAATGATTGGTGAGATTGGGGGGTGTAGGTCCGTCTTTTGGCGTGAAGCCAAAGGCTGGGAAATGCTATTCGCGGGAACTGGCGGATGAGGATGAGATGGACAGACTAGCAGATAAGCACGTACCTGTGAAGCAAATGGCTTTACTCAAACAGATGCTGGAGGATGTGAAGAGACGGACAATGGAAATAAGAAAGACGGTAAGATGATGATATGTGAGTGAAAGCGGTCAGACTCAGTATAATGGAGAAAACAAAAGGTTGGGCATCAGTGAACCTTTTGAAGACTTTCAACAACTCCCCCTTCAAATGACTGCCGCAGCATTCACTGCAGTCTGCAGCAGAACGACGCCGAAAGACAGCGACTGGCAGCTGTGGCGCGCTACCTGACAAGCTCTGCTCGACGTCGCGGTGGCCCCTGCCCCGAGCCCAACCGTTGACAACTGGCACTCTCCAGCCTCATTTTTTCCGCGCCCAGAGGTATGTATGACGCACGGCCCGGGGCTGTGGACTGCCAACTCATTGGAGGCCTGGCTCCAGTCGTACAAGAGCTTCACGTGACCGTGGAGCTCAGAACAAGTGATGCCAAGCCTTGGCAGAGATGGGGACCGGACGGACGCCTGGACATTTCCCCGCCGACTCCACTCAAAAATTTATCTTTTTCTCGTCCCCAATTTACTGTGAAGCTTCGACTTTTCTTCCCTTCTCTTCCCCTCTCACCAATTGCTTGCAAATCTTGAGCAGCTTTTCCACAGTCTTCATTTCCCGAAACTGTGCATTTGGCCGACCAGCAAGATGGCGGCTTCTGTACTCGGCTTGTCCGATGCTGAGATCGACAAACTCCTTGCTGAAGCCGAGTCTCGCCTTGCGAACTCGGACAGCTCAGATGCTGTCGCGGCTCCCCAGCAAGACGCTGCTGTTGCACCCGCAGCGCAAATCCCCGTAGTGGTTGCGGCTCCCTCGGCCGCTCCTGCTGAGGTGGTGAAGCCAACCTTGGAGAACAAGTCCAAGAAGTTGTCGGTTCGGGTGCCTCAATCCAAGGATAAGAGCAAGGTACGTTCAGCAGTCCTCAGCACGCATCACATCCCTTCCATGATGAAAATCTATCCCATTTTTTGATGACGCAGGTCGGCGCCCCGTCATGGGGTTGCTGTCTGCACCATAATGATTACCTTTATGTTCATAGTTACTCTGACTGGACATCCTTCCTTCTCTTCCGTTCATGCTCTGCGAGTTTGCAGATCGGTATGCTGACTAGAGAAACAGGGACCTAAGAATGACGCTGGCGCCGATTGGTTTAACATGCCCCGTACGAATTTGACCCCTGAGCTGAAGAGAGACTTGCAAATTTTGAGAATGCGTGAGGTCGTCGCCATGGGAAAGCAATACTTCAAGAAGGACACTCGCAAGGACTTTGTGCCCGAGTTCTCCCAAGTTGGCACTATCATTGCTGGTGCTACTGACGGTCGTGACAGCCGACTTACCCGCAAGGAGAGGAAGCGGACCATTGTCGAGGAGGTTCTTGGTGCTGAGGTTGTTGACAAGTACAAGAACAAGTACCACGGCATCCAGGAGAAGAAGCAGAGCGGAGGAAAGAACTTCTACAAGAAACTCGTCAACGGAAGGAGAAAGCGCAAGTGATCCGAACAACACCCTATGGTCAAAACACCTTGCGGGACACCTACGACCGTACCACAACCATCATCATATGCACGCGATTGTTGCAGCAAGCAACGATGCGACACCGATATCAAAACGCCGCTTCCGGCTCCTCGTCGGTTGACCTTGGTCGACACGACAGAGGATCGGCATCATGCAGGGCAATATTGTGTGGGATTCATAGTGTTATCTCAGTCTTGAGCTTTAGTTCGACTGCACAACAGTATCCCTTGTCCGCGTGGCGATCAGAGAAGGCATCTCTGCCAGTTATTGCGAGATTGCCAGGACTTTTTTCTTCTTCTTTTTTTTTTTCCAAAGGCAAAATGGAGAAATCTCCGTTAGATAGCCACGATGTCACAGAACTGGTGCCGTGCGAAGCCGAAAATCGGACAATCCAATGTTTGATAACCATCTGTTTTCTCCTATGCTACCAGTGACTTGTTATTTTGCTTCTGTTCGCTCTCTGTGGCGGTGATTTTTGGTAGCTTAAGAAATGGGCGTCACTAGCTCCTTATCGATAAGAACCCCGAATTGACCCCCCAGTATGGAACTTGCGCTAAAAACTCGGTTGATCCGCGCAGCGCGCGACGGCAACTTGGAGACGTTCAATCTCCCAGACCACCCAGAGCGAAGATGATAATAAGGCCAGTAGTACGGTCCCTCCAGGGACGGGCGGTAAGAATTCTCCTCATGCGTTTGTAAGATGTGTGCGCTTGTGGAATAGTTGTCTAATCTGCTTGGGGATGGCAGCCTCTTGCGACCCTCCGGTCCGCCCAGAGCGTCTTCCAGCCGTTGCCCCAGCTCCGGCGCAATGCTTCCGTGTAAGTGACCAGAGTGCTGCTGAGATTCTTGGGTATGCGCGGGCAGGAACTAAGAGTTGAGTAGGACCACAGGTCCCGATGCCGCCTCTAAGGCGAGGTTAGTACCCATTGCCGCGAATAATCATCCTCGATAACGTCGCCGTGCCTCCGAAACCCGCCCACCCGCTCGTCGAAGACCCCGCCGATGTGCACGCACTCCCTCCCTCCATCTATCGTCACACAACCGAACCAGCCCAGGCGGTGCAGAATGACTGACCGGTATATGCTGCTAGCACCACACCGATCGCCCGGATCACGACGACCACCGAGGCCCCCAAGGACCAGAAGAAAGCCAAGGCCGCCGCTGCCGCCGCCGCGGAACCCGAAGAGCAGGAGGTGATCATGTCCCGTATGCCCCGCTCCCTCGAGGCCCTCTACCTCCAGCCGCTTCGTCGCGAAGCCGAGTATGGCGTTCCCTCATGCGACCTCCAGCTCCGGTCCTATTCGATCCGAAACCTCGAGTTCTTCTGCGACTTCGCCCTACGCGCCGCCTACTACCTCGGCCTGCCTGCCTTCGGTCCCGTTCCCCTGCCGCGCATGATCGAGCGCTGGACCGTGCCCAAGTCGCATTTCATTTTCAAGAAGTCGCAGGAGAACTTTGAGCGTGTCACACTCAGAAGACTGATCCAGATCAAGGACGGCCACCCGGAGACGGTGCAGCTGTGGTTGGCCTTCTTGCAGAAGCATGCCTACTATGGTATCGGTATGAAGGCCAACGTTTGGGAGTTCAGCAAGCTTGGTACGTGGATACGTGGATTTCCGTCCCATATTTGCTTCGGAAGACTGTTTTTGGGTTGCCTGTATGCTAACCAGCGGCTCCAAACCAAACAGGTGTCAGCAAGGCCATGGACGAGAGCAAGAGCGAGGTGGAGAAACTTCTGGAGACCAGGTGGGAACACCTCAGCCATGTCAGCGACATGAAGGGTGTCGGCAACTTCGAGGACTTCCTTGCCAAGGAGAGACTCCGGATTTCGGGTGGACGCTAAACAGATACACCAACTGCTGGTCCCGTCTCAAGCCCTTTAAGCCTGGGTGGTTGTTCTTGTTGTCTGTCTCTCTCTGGTCAGGTTTGTCCCTTTTGTCTTCAGCATATGGCCCGTCCTTTGTGTATAGATACTGTAGCATAAGAAATGTATAGTACAGATCAGGAGACGATCATGGCTCGACTGTGCTGTGCACGAGGAAGGACTAGACGGAAATTGCCACTGGAGGAGATCGATGCGAGGAAGCACCATGGGAACGACAGCCAAACTCTAAGCAATACAGACCACAGATACAGACATTCCATATAGCTTTTATCTACCGAAAATGTGTCCGAACCAGATCACCCAGTATCTATCTTACAACAACCTCTCACTCTGCATGTCCTAAGCACCCAACTCCACAGCCCTCCTGACCCTACTCATCGTCCTCTCCGCACTCTCATTAGCCTTCCTCGCCCCCTCCCGAATAACCTCATCCAAATAACCTCCCTCCTTCCCCCCATCCTCCTGCAACAGCTTCAAATATTTCTCCCTAATCGGATTCAGCTCTCTCTGCACCACCTCGCTCACCCTCTCCTTCAACTTCCTTAACGGATTCTCCTCCCCTTCTCCTCCCAGCCCACCATGGTTGCCCATGACCTCAGCATTAATCTGGGCCGCGATCTCCTGCGCGGAACGATCTTGCGTGTCAAAATGGCTGAGCAGCTGAAGCAGGTTGGAGACGCCCGGGCGTTGGATCGGGTCAAAGGTGATGCCCAGGGAAGGCGTGAGCGAGTCGGTCCGCGCTTTGAGGATCTTGGCGTGGATCTCGGAGGGGGTGTCGGTAAGGAGGATGCGGGAGGAGGGGTCGGGGTCGGATTTGGACATTTTTTTGGTGGGAAGTTGGAGAGACATAACGCGTTTTGTTGGAGCTGTGTATCATATGGGGAGGTGGTTAGTTTCGTCGAAGCAGTCACTCGAGACTCGAGGTATCTTGAGCGGAAGGGCCACGGTTTGAGAAGACATGACGATGTACTTACACAAAATCGTCTCGGGAGCTACCAACACCTTGCCCTTATAGGCGTGGTTGAAGTTGGTCACGCATTCCCTAGCAAACTCCAGATGCTGCCTCTGATCTTCGCCGACGGGGACATGGGTCGCCCTGTGAACGAGGATATCCGCCGCTTGAAGGATGGGGTAAGAGAACAAGCCGTGCTTGAGAGAGGATTTGGCCTTGTCATCTAGCATGTGGGCGTCGTCTGCTAATTGTAGTTTGCTCTGTAGTAGAGTAATTTTCCACACACATACCATCAGCCGCTGGTCTCGTGTTCAACCCTTTCCCCCGCTCGTTCTCTTGCTCTCTTTCCTCTCTCTCTCTCTCTCTTTCTCTCTCATCGAACAATAACCTCAAAAGAAACTCACCTTCCACTGCGTCATTCTAGACAAATACCCCGTGCTAGCTGTACAACTCAAAATCCACTGCAACTCCGAGTGCCCTGGCACCATGCTCTGGTAAAAGATGGTGCACCTCTTGGGGTCCAAGCCGATGGCCAGCAGCGCCGCAAGCATTTCTCTCTTCCATTTCTTCAGGTTGCCGCGCTGCTGCGGCACGGTGATGGCGTGCAGGTCAACCACGGAGAAAATGAGATCCGTCGTCTCAGGATCCGCGCTGTCCTGCATGCGCTTCCATTGCTGAAGGGCGCCGAGGTAGTTGCCCAAGTGCGGTATGCCTGTGGGCTGGATACCGGAGAAGATTACTTGTCTTTGTGCCTTTTTGGTCGGTGTTGCGGTTGGTGTTGCTGTTCTTGTCTCAGATGAGGAATTAGAAGAATAAGGTCGTTGTTGGAGATTTGATGCTCTAGTGGTGAGAGAAGTAAGGCGGTGCCGGCACATAAGGCCGTAGGGCCTGGTGAGGGACTTCATGTTGTGTGAGAGGGTTTACCTCCAAAAGACTAATCACAGTGTCCTGCCGTGCGTGTTAGTTTTTGTCTTACAAACAAAAACCTAAGAACTGTCCTGAAAGGGACAGCTTTTTTGGTGAGCACATAGTGACTGGGTGTTTGAACTTACACTGAGACGTAGTGAATTCAGTCTGGGTGAAGAAGCTCGACTGGAGACAGGACGAACTGTGGTTGAAGAGAGAGGGTTGTGTATGGCAGTATGACCGCCTACCCTTGGTGCACCTGGGGCTTGGCAGGGTTATAGATGGAGTGACGCTAGGACCACGTCTAGACACAATAGAGCTCTTTGTCGAGCCCTTCCTCGCTCGCTTCATAACCCTTATACACGAGAAGCACATCATTGGTAAGTGTGTGCCTGATGATAAATTGAGTAGCATCTTGAGAGAATTATTTTCACCATATGTTGTTGTCGACTGGAATAGTAACTAGGGCCCAATTTGGCTTACAACGTTGCCTACCATGTCCGAATGATACTTTCAAGAGCCGTTGTCAAGAGAACCCGCATAGGAAAGAGCACATTCGACTTAGTACAGAGAAAAGGTTACAAAAGTTCCTTCATGATCTCTATCCAGTTTTTAGGCTCGTAAGTACCATTGCACAAGCCTAGGAAGCATATGAAAAGTTTGAACCCCTGCAAGCCAGCCAGAACTCTCTAACTACCTGGTTGGTGGCCCTCGCCCCTCTCAGTCTGCATTAAATTGTAGGTCAGCAGTGTGTAAACGGAAGAACCAAGTAACTGACAGACTTACCCAATAATCTTCCTCAAAAAGGTTGACTTCTCGTCGTTGCCTACCTGCTGACCGGGGAAACTGGGGTCGAAGAGCGCCTGTTCGAGCCATTGCCTTGAACGCACTTGGCTCGTCACAAGCTTCTTGAGAGGGTCACTTAGCTTGTCTAGCTCGCTTCTTGCAGCGTTGCCCCCGATATTTTGGATGAGAGTCTGCGATATAAGCGGCCCGAGGTGCTCCATGGCAGCGTTGATGGTTCCTTGGAGATCGGGTGAATCAGACTTGAGGGTAATGAAGTTACTCTGATTTAACATGTTAGTTAGTACAGCAAACATTTTGGTTGATCATTCAAGGAGCCCGAAGGGACATACCCAAAATTCCGCCGACGCTGTCTTCGGCAGAGGTTCCTTCCCGTTTAGGACCTTGAGCGAGAACATGAAAAAGAACTCGAGCATCTGTGACGGCTGAATCTGAAACACCACCTCCGGGTATCTTGTCATAATCTTATCCACGAAGCAAATGCCGTTTTGGGCTACTTCTGTGTCGCTTTCTGGTTCCGGAAGACTACTGAGCATGTTGATTACCCAAGGCAGTAGCTGAGCCAGTAAAGATGGAACCATATTCTTTGGTCCCCTGTACAGACTTCCGACAAATGAGCATGCTGTGCTCAACAAAGTGCCCAGCCTAGGCGTTTCGAATCTTTGTTGACTGAGGAAATCTGTCACGACTTCAGGAGGGAATACAAACGGGCCCGGCTCGGTCTCTGAAAACCCTGCTCGAAAGATGATGCATATTATCTCAACGATCTCTCCGCTGGTGTTGAAATTCTTCTGCATCTCGACCAAGACGTTGAGGATATCGGACTGGATAGCAGAGAGTTTCGGGTCCTGGTTGGCGAAGAATGGATCGGCGTCAATGTCAACCACATGCTCCTTGACATCCTGCATACCCTTAGCCATACTCTGCAGCGATCGGAGAGCACGGACGGCGAGTTGCTGAGAGACTTCATCGGCAGAAGGAACATCGCCTGGTTGCTCAACACCGCGCAAGAAGTTGGGGTCAGACAGGTTCAATATGCTGGGCTGCTGTTTGAGCTGGACAGCACGCTCGCAATCTGCCTTGATGATCGAGTAGAGGTTCTCAAAGACAGCCAGCTTCTGATTGGAATCCGGAATGGCCTGGATGATAGAAGCAATGGCAAGGATGATACGTTCCTCTGCAAGGGAGTCGAGAACCTGTCTGCTACGAATTGTTTGGTAGTGCATGATGAAGGCCGGTGCTTCGCTCGTGAGAATGCAGCGACACGACGAGCAGAGAGTCGAGATGGATTTCGCAGAAGGCCCACCAAGAACAGGGTCGCCAACGGCCGCGAATAGCAGGTTGAGCGCATGAGGAAGATACTCGGAATGGCGCTCAAAATACTCACAGTACCGCTCAATGAGCAAAAGACCTGTCTGGCGCAGACGTAGCGGAACCGGACCTTGAGCCTGGCCGAGAAGATCAAAGAAAGGTGAAGCAAAGACCTTGCTTAACTCCACGTCATATTGGGGGTCTTCCGTGATACAGTCGGACAGGGATCCAAGACAGAATGCCGATGCCTCAACTTCGGCCCATGACTGAACAGAGAGGGCCTGGAGGAAAAGTCCAGAGAAAAAAGAGACCAGAGTGAGATTCTCGAGAGTGAATATAGATTGTAGCATATCCGCTATGTCTTTTCTCGCATCCGTAAAGCCGACACGCTCATTGGAATCCCATTCGGCGAAAGTCTCTGCAGGGGGCCATTGTGCCTTCCTCCAGCAGTTCGACACGACGCTCTTGAGGTGTTGTTCAGCATGCGAGCGCCAGACGTTTACTTTTGCTTCGTCTTCCGAGTAAATATTGTCGATCATGGTTTCGACAAACGTGGCCCAGAACTCCAGGGCAGGGACAAATATCGAATCCTCGCCCACCAGATAGCCATCAGCAGCGAGAAGACCAGCCAGCCTGGCCAGAAACCTCTGGGACCGCTCGTCTGTGCTACACATGAGATCCGACACCTTGGCATCACCATACGCAAGCATGAGAAGACCAAATGAAATGCCATCAAGCTGATGGTCGCCGTGAATGACCCTGTTGTAGTGTTCTGCCGCCCATTCGCTGTCGAATAAAGAGGCCAATGACGCATAATGTGCCTCTGTGAAAAATCCCGAATAATTGCTCAGCACGTCACTGAAGAGTTCGGCAGCCGGCTGGAATAAATCGTCGATGGCGAAGCAGTTGAGAGCCGGGCCAACAAGTTCCCGTAGATGTGTCACTAGAACATCGGTATTTGAGGACAGTCGCTGAGCATAGAGAATCCAGGCCTACATGATCGTCAGCGACCTAGTTCGTCCATATCGGCAACTCTGGGATAAACCTGTTTCTTTCACTCACCTGAAAACAGACAAGCGACTCCCCCTGAGTCTGGTACGCGTCATCTGATGGGAGGAATCCGCGTGCTAGCAATGAGGCCAAGTCGAAGGCATTACGAACGAGACGTTCGTGTACATGGATGTACTTGATCGAATTCATATCCGTCTTCCCGACCTCTTCAACAAGGGAGGTTGCGAACCAGACGGCGACCTTGAGTTTCGAGATTTCAAGATTGTTGGCAATGATAGGAGTCTCTAGAGCGTCGTCCAATGCCTCGATAGGGGTAGCCCGTCCGATATCGAGACTGTGAAGGAAGTGCCGAAGGCAGTTGGGCCATAGCTGAGAAAAGTGGATGAAGAATGTGGCGAGAGCAACGCACAACTTTTTGATCACAAAGGGAGCAACACCCTGGGCACACGATGCTATTGTCCAGCCAAGGATGTTTTGGAGCAGCTCCTTTGCCTCATCGTCGTTGAGGTTGGCACTTTGGAGAGTTTGTCAGTCTGCTAAGGCCTAACAGAAAAGAGGAATGGCATGGCAAAGGTACGTACCTGTCTTTGTTGAGTTTTACAATAATTGTCAAGGCCGCATAGAATTTGATGTTGTCATTTGGGTTTCCAATCAAGCTCTGGGCAAGTTGCCAACCCTCGGGGGACTTTTGCAACCTCTGGAGAATCTCCTGGATGCGTGAGACGGTCTCAGGGGGGTTTGGCTGATAGAGAGCTATTATCAACTGTCAGCAGAAGTGAGTCGTGTTAGCCTCGTGGTCTCTACGGGCGTCCTGGTTCATTCAATAATCCGCCATCCTCTTATCACGATTCCTCTTACCTGTTCCACCTCAGCCAAACTGGTGGGTAAGGGTAGTGGCTCCATCTTCCAGTGAACTCTACCAGGTTCGTGAGGAGGAGTGCGAGTGCAGAAATATGCCCGACGGTCGTCCAACTTGGCGAGGAAAGGTGAAGGCGCGTGTTGGTGAGGAATGATGCCAAGGAAGAGAAGGTTACTAAGTAGAATAGTGGATCGTATCGGTGGGTCGCTTGGTTCCAGAACCGTCAATTTGTTATCACTCTGATATACTAGAGGTATGTGCAAGAACAGAGACGGGAGATGGACTCTTGCTGTTGAAGAGACCGCGCTTGTAGTGTTGTTCCTTTATGTTTTTGCAATGACTTAACCACATCGAAAAGAGGTTTTACAAGACCGAAGGTTGTGCTTGGTTAGTTGTTCCAGTTTTTTTGGTGATGAAAAACGATGGAGCCTGCCTGGCCTGGCTGTGGTGGGCTAGAATTGGCAGTGTTTGTCTCGACTCTCAAGTGTGCATCTCGTGAATACACGCTACCTATCGTAGGGCTTCAGCTACCTAACAGCATGTACCTATGTACCTCTAGTGGGGTGTGGTAGCGATGACGGGACCCACCTGGCGGAGGCGGCCGCAGAGCCGGTGGACGCGGGTGGAGGGTGGCTCAAGATGGAAAGTACCGACTGCCCTGGCACGCAATGATGGGCGTCGATCGTTGGGCGCAGAGGAGCTCGAGGTCCCGTGTGGGATGCGAGTTGAGCCGGGCCACCAAATCTGATAGGTACCACTACAGCAGGCAAGGTAGGTACCTGCGATAACCCGTCCCGTCGTGTGACCAAAACGTTGCGACTGGACGTGCTGTGTAGAGAGGTACCCGTCCACCAACTACGCCCAAAGTAGAAGTCCCCAAACTTGACTCTTCCATTCGTCCAAGTCAAGGTGATAGCTTCTCGGTACTAGCTGCTATCCTATAAAACCACCGTCCCCCTCTGGTCCCGTCTGCGTGGCTGTCTCTCTTCCCTTGCGACGTTACGGGAACACTCCTCTCCTCTCCATGCGGAGTTTTTGGTCCTTTCCCTCTTCTTGCCTGACAGCAGTTGCGTCTTCTGTCCCCCGACCAGCCAGCCGCTCCCAAGCCGCCAGGGTTCTACATAATCTGCCCAGGGCCTTGACTGCCTTCCCTCAGCCGTCACGTACGACCAGAGCATTCTCTCTCACATCAAGATTATTCCAACATCTTAGAGCCGCTTCGGACGAAGAGACCATGACTGTCAACACAACGGATCGCTTGGCCGCTCTACGGTCTCTCATGAAGGAGCGCAATGTTGACATCTATGGTACGCCCTGTGCCGTTCTCCGCCAAGACGATTCCACTGGCCGCTGACCCTTCTGGAATCTCGCAGTTGTCCCCTCGGAAGACAGCCATGCCTCCGAGTACATTGCCGAATGCGACGCCCGCCGTGCTTTCATCTCGGGTTTCACTGGCTCGGCTGGAACGGCAGTCGTCACACTAGACAAGGCCGCCTTGGCCACGGATGGTCGTTATTTCAACCAGGCCTCCAAACAGTTGGATGAGAACTGGCACCTGCTCAAGACCGGGCTCCAAGATGTCCCCACCTGGCAAGAATGGACAGCAGACGAATCCGCTGGCGGAAAATCTGTTGGCATCGATCCCACCCTGATTTCCCCGGCGGTAGCCGACAAGCTCGATGGCGATATCAAGAAGCACGGCGGCGCAGGCTTGAAGGCCATCAACGAGAACCTGGTGGATCTCGTATGGGGAGATAGTCGACCACCTCGTCCCAGCGAGCCGGTCTTCTTGCTTGGTGCCAAGTACTCAGGAAAGGGCACAGCAGAGAAGCTCACAAACCTGCGCAAGGAGCTCGAAAAGAAGAAGGCCGCTGCTTTCGTCGTATCCATGCTCGACGAAGTCGCATGGCTTTTCAACTTGCGCGGCAACGATATCACATACAACCCCGTCTTCTTCTCTTACGCCATCGTTACAAAGGACAGCGCAACCTTGTACGTCGATGAGTCAAAACTGAATGACGAGGTCAAGCAATATTTGGCTGAGAACGGCACTGGGATCAAGCCTTATAACGACCTCTTCAAGGACACCGAGATCCTTGCGAATGCTGCCAAGAGTACTAGCGAGTCGGACAAGCCCACCAAGTACCTGGTTTCAAACAAAGCCTCATGGGCTCTCAAGTTGGCGTTGGGCGGCGAAAAGCACGTGGACGAGGTCAGGAGTCCTATTGGGGACGCAAAGGCCATCA
Organism: Neurospora crassa OR74A; assembly: GCF_000182925.2. Classification (NCBI taxonomy): domain Eukaryota; kingdom Fungi; phylum Ascomycota; class Sordariomycetes; order Sordariales; family Sordariaceae; genus Neurospora; species Neurospora crassa. The sequence goes on along the minus strand of NC_026503.1, from coordinate 2,654,994 downwards.
AGAACGAGACGGAACTTGAAGGCATGAGGAGATGTCACATCCGTGATGGCGCCGCCCTAATCAAGTACTTTGCCTGGCTTGAGGATCAGTTAATCAACAAGAAGGCCAAGCTGGATGAGGTGGAGGCCGCCGACCAACTGGAACAGTTCAGAAGCGAACAAGCCGACTTTGTTGGTCTTTCCTTCGATACCATTTCTTCCACCGGACCAAAGTGAGTTTCTCATGTGAAATTCATTCACTTAAAGATGCTGACATGAACGCAGCGGCGCAATCATCCACTACAAGCCCGAAAGGGGCGCCTGCTCAGTGATTGACCCTGATGCCATCTATCTCTGCGACTCAGGCGCACAATTTTGTGACGGAACAACGGATGTCACGAGAACGCTGCACTTCGGCCAACCGACCGATGCCGAGAGGAAGTCTTATACTCTGGTTCTTAAAGGCAACATTGCTCTGGACACTGCGGTATTCCCCAAGGGAACTAGTGGTTTTGCGTTGGACGCCTTGGCCCGCCAATTCCTCTGGGTTAGTAACGACTTGCTCCTTGTGGTAATATCCACAAATGGCTAACAATGATTCCAGAAATACGGGCTAGACTACCGCCACGGAACCGGCCACGGAGTTGGATCTTTCCTAAACGTCCATGAAGGGCCCATCGGCATTGGTACTCGGAAGGCGTACATCGATGTTCCTCTGGCTCCTGGCAACGTGCTGTCCATCGAGCCTGGTTACTATGAGGATGGCAACTACGGAATCCGTATTGAGAACCTGGCCATTGTTCGTGAAGTAAAGACGGAGCACCAGTTTGGCGATAAGCCGTATCTGGGCTTCGAGCATGTCACCATGGTACCCTACTGCAGGAAGCTGATTGATGAGAGCTTGCTAACGCAGGAAGAGAAGGACTGGCTAAACAAGTCCAACGAGGAGATTAGGAAGAATATGGCAGGCTACTTTGATGGAGATCAGCTCACGACGGAGTGGCTGCTGCGGGAAACGAGCCCGTTTTAGGTTGTTTTTGAAGCCGAGTTTCAAACCCGACCGTCCAGACGATTTAGCTCAGAGCTTGGAAATATGTTGGGCGTTGGAGTATTTTGGATCCGCCCCTAAAAATGAGACTTAACAGAACATCCACATCAAGTCTGCACTGGATGTTTTTCAACTGGACGAGTGTGCCGAAGGATCCCAGAACTGCCTTGCGCCAGGGCTGACCGGGAATCTAGCGATTTTTTTTTTTTTACATGACCGCTGCTGCTATATGGCGCTTGGGCTGGTTTTTTTTTGGCACCCATGGCGGCTCTCATGTCTTTCAGATGGCTATCTGTTGTGGCACACAAGCCGGGTGGTCAACACGAAGCTGGTCATTGGTCGTTCAATGTAGCGAAAGGAGCGAGGATAGTCATGGATGTTCAAAGTTGGAAAACCAGAACAGTCTCAAACATTGGATATCTGATAGTCTTTCAAAACGCCTAAAATGACCAATACATAGACAGCGTATCACCATCCATGTCTTGATGCCGACTCTGCAAAATTCTCCCCCGATGATGTGATAACGCCATCGATGCATCTTGATGTGTAGAGTTAATATCATTTTCTCCGTCTTTGAACCTTGCTTGATCTAGAAAGACATGAAAGCAGAAAGAGCAAAGGTTATGGCAAAGGCAAGCTTAAAGGCCATTTTGTGTTGCAACGCCTTGAGAATCTTTGACGAGTTCACCTTGTCGCGAAGATGCAACATGCCTACCAAGTCGATGCCGTATCGAGACGCAACCTATCCCCATGCTTTTGTCAGTACATCATCTTTCTTCCATTTCTGTCACGAAGTTGAAAAGCCCACCTGAACTAGCACCATACCAACACCCGCCAAAAGCACGAGCGTCTTGGAAAAGACACTGATCAAAAGACCGGTGGCGAAACCTGCAAAGGCGGCACAAGTCGACATTAGCCTCCCGTATACAACTAATCAATATCCAAGCTGGGTGGTAGTCATACCGCTCAAACTCCCACTAGAAAGCTGCTTGATCGTTTCCGGGTTCAACCACTCCTCCTTGTTGTCTTTCTGGGAATGGAGAGACCGCGACTGCTGCGAGCTGGACAAGGCGTCTAGCTTCAAAGGCTGTTGTCGCGCGGCCAGGGCGAAGGTGGTTGTGAGACCGAGAGTGACGGGCACAACGTTGCGCCGGAAGGCAGCGCGACAGGCTATGCGGGTGGCCATATTTGATGTTGGAGGGGAAGTAGTGACTTTTGGTGTTTCGCGACAGGGACTTTTGGTGGTGAGGTTCGCAATGCGACGTGAAGAAGGGGAGGATCGGAGTAATGTGAGGTTTTGTTGTTGTGTCACCTTCATGGACTTTTTGGTGGACGAAAAGGCGGAAAGCAATACGGTAGAATAAGTAAGCATAAGCTACCTCTCTAATGAGTATTACTAGATGTCGATCCTGTTGATACCGTTCGTTCGTTGGTTCAAGCTTGAAGCTCTCTCTGCTTGAACAGTTCACCACTTTCAGCAGCCAGTTACCTTAACGCTACGCTAGCTACAGATCGTGACGTAATGAGGTTCTTGGCAGGGACACAAGGAACAGCTTGAACTTCTCATTGTTGATGACAACTCAAGGGTCAGGGACTAGGACTTGAGGATGCCTCTAGTGTACTGCATAGTAGAAGTAAAAGAACTACGTTAAGCCATTGGTGCGAAGAAAAGAACAATCTACGAAAAAGCAATCGAGCATTGTTTCCTCCTACAACTTCACACAAGCAATTTGCCCAGACACAGGTGACAGACAACCTTGTCATTGGATGATCCAGTTGGGTCTGTACACCACATACTGCGTACAGCCCGTCTGGAAGTCTGTTGCCGAGAGCGGAGAGGCTTGCCTGCCGACGGCTCACCCCGCATTCTACACTACCTTACGGGGTCTCGCTACGGTACAGAGGTACTTCCAGACCGGCACGCGCTTGAAGGACCCAGTCTTTTTTGATACCCCGGTGTTGATCAAGGAACGCGTCCCGTCTCTGGGACTGCACTTTCCTCCGATCTACCTGCAACGGTACATCAATACGTCAACATCAGCGCCGACGGAATATCGCATTTACATTCACGATTCTCCAACTTTTCCGCGCGGAGGAGATTCCGGGAAACTGAACAGGACCCCCAACACCTGCATATGCACCACCACCAACTGCCATGATTTTCGCCCACACGAATTTACCCTAATACAAGTATATAATCCCACCGACTTCCCACAACTCTCTGAGACCCGATATCGACAACCCCAGGCGAGAACCCCGCGACACATTCACGATGCCCAGACCAAGGAAATCACGGGTTGTGCCGTCGCAGCCTACAGCGAACAGCTCCTCCGCCACACCACCCGTCGTCACTAAGCCGACTGCCACAGACCCCAGCAGCGATATCTACGATGTTAGCGATCGAGAAAAGGAACGCGCTAAGCAGCGCGCCGCCGCCGTGGCAGCAGCCCAACGACACATGAATTCCGACCAGGCTAAGGAGCTGGAGGACGCGAAACAGAGGCGAGACCAGGCCATGGACCGGCTGGCCAATATGACCTCAACAACCGGTACTGCCGACACCGACCGGAATCCCGATGCCGCAACCTCCTATTCTAGACGCGAGAGAGAGGAGTCCACCCGACCGAGCCCGCGAGCGCCCCGGCGATTAACAGGCGACACTTCCGGCCTGGATCTGGATGACGATATGTTTGACCTCGACGATAGTCTCGAGGACCCTACGATTACCGCCCTGAATGCCGGTGGCTACCGGTCCGCCAACACCTCTTCGTTCGATGTCGGTCTCTTCCAGCGCCACCGTCCACGTCAAAACAGTGTCTCAGGCAGAGACGACGGGCCCGTCAGGCCAAGTAGCAGGGGGCCCACTACACCGAGCGTCATGTCTACACTCAACCTGGGTCTGTTCAAGCGACGAGCACGCGAGCCCAGTATTTTGGGAACGGCACAGAAAGGACGACGACAGAGATCCCTGTCCGTGACTTCGCAGGTGTCACGCATCCCCATGACTGATGAGGAAGATCATATGGATGTGGATCGAGAAGCGGCTATTGAAGACGAAGATTCAGGTCCAGATGGCGAGTCGACGCCGCTCGACATGATGAAGAGACGGTCTGGTGCCAGCGCTTTCACAGGCGCAGCTTTGGGTGCCGATGTCACGGTTCCGGCCTCCAGTGGAGCGATGCCTGTCGACGACGATGAAGAAATCATGGAAACCGGCTCTCCATCTCGGCGCTCGAAGAAACGCAAGTCACTTGAAAGCCACTCCGGTCGTAAGAAGCGCGGCAGATCAGTGGTACATGAGCAACCTGTTCCTGAACCAGAAGAGGAAGAAAATGAGGTCATTCACCAGTCGATAGAGATGCGAGATGGAAGCGACAGCCCCATTTCATCGCCACTCTCAACACCCGCCCTTTCGCCTGTTCCAGACCATATACCGTCCAGTCCTCCCAGGCAGTCCAGGCCCCCCATCGATCCTAACGACCCGGTCAACGCACCACCCGCAAGCGATTCCTCAGAAGCTGAGAGCCCAGTGGCCTGGCCATCACTCAACAACTTGACGCACCGGTCATACAACAGCCGGCGAGCAGCACCTGTTTATACAGAACGACTTCAGACTCCCGAACTGCTACCACGCCTAGGCGCCGGGCCAATGGGGGCCGTAGACGCGGACATGTCATCTGAACTTTCCTCACCACCCTCACTCACACACTCACCAAACTACAAAGCCCCAAATACTGCAAAGGCCTCAGCAGTCGCCGCCGCAGCATTCAAAAAGGCCACCGGAGCTGTCAAGAAGCGTGAAGAGGAAAAATTAGCAACGGAGGCACTAACAAGCTTGCTGCCTGCTCGACGGAATCGCGCAAAACCCGACAGAAAGAACAAGAAGGGGAGGAACAAGGAGAACCCTTACGACATCACTAGTGACGAGGGCTCCTCCTCCTCTTCTGAAGATGAAACTGCCGCAGACGGTGACGAACTATCATACATTGCCACCGCTGCCGCCAGGAAAAAGAAGGAAAAGGCGCTCAGTGCCGCAAAGCAGAAGCAGCTGAAAGAGAAGGACAAGCAGAAAATGAAGCCGCCACATGGTACAACTACCAATGGCAAAGCCGCTGCCAAATCCAAACCCGGCTCTTCGGAGCCAAAGCGAACGTACGGTAGAGCAGGCTCCGACAAGGAGAACGCCGATGGTGCTGATGCTTCGGGCGGTGACAGGGATAAGGAGCAGGATGGCGAGGACGACGATGATGACCAGGAACCAGTTTCTGCAATGGACCTTGGTGAGGCTGAAGAGTTGCCGGAAACGACGCAAATGATGACGGAGAGACTGGGTGAAGAGCTGCTGAAGGCGGCGAAGAAGTTCAAGGAGGTGGATAAGTGGGAGCTGTCGTTTGAGGAGGTTACGCAGCCGAGTTCGCCTATTCCGGATGCTAGGTGATGTGGTTATGTTGCATTTTCTGGGTTATGGAGTTGGATTTTCATGCTGGGTGGTCTGTTTTTTAACTCGAGCACAAGCCACAATTCGGAATGGTATGTGACATGATGTATTGTGTTTCAAAGGTCGACGGGTATCTGGATTACTAGCGTTCTGCATATTCACTGGCTGAAAATAAGGCTGTCTTGTTCACCTCAGGTGTCGCCAAAAACTATCACCAAAGACCTGAACAGGCCGGCTTTGATATGCATCTTCAAATGGTGATCAGGTCGGGAGAACATCCACGATTAATAGCGGTGTTGTTGGTGCAGCTCCGCATGATCCCGATTCTATGTATCCTTAGCCAAACCCTCCTTAACGCCTGTAATGCCGTTGATCCGTCAATCATGAAGAGGTTAACCCATATTATCTTGCATACAATGCTCTAAACGTGCAAGAATCTGTCCTCAGCCCCTATCTCGGCGGCGGACGGACAAACTGAGTCTGTGGTGTCGATTGCGTTTGCCCTGGGAACCGTGTTGTTGTCGTCGTCTTCGTAGCCACACCCGGACCTAGGATAACGCTCTCAACTCCCTGCTTGATAAGCGGCAGCAGAGGCGCTACCTGGTTGGCATCACGAAGTGCGATGGTGACCTGATCCAGTTTGAGGCCTTGCATGAAGAGTTTCTGTTTCGCAGAGCCAACAAGTCGTCAGCTAACCTATTCCTTCGCAATCCTGTCTCCTTTCTCCCAAAAGAACTTACCGTCTTCACATTCTCAAACTTATCCTCCCTTTCCGTATACTCTCTAATTACCTCCTCCTTGTCAAAATCCACATACACCCTCGTATCCCGCACCCGCACCAGCACGTTATCCAACCGCATAAACATCCGGCACAGCAGCAACATGCGGTGCTCCATTACCCGCAGCTTCACGCTGACGATACTGCACCCGTTGTCATCTAGCTCGCTTTCGTAAAGGACCACCTCGTCCGCGAAGAGGATCGGGTCTCGCCGTTTCAGGAGCTCAATAGGTATATCCGGTGTGTTCTCGTCCCCATGCAACTTTGTTTCTTTCCCTTCAGCCCCTCCGGTTGAGCCGGGCCTCTCCGTCCCACAATAGTCCGTTGTATAACTCCAATCAAACGGCTTGACCACCTCGCTGATGCCCGCGCTCGTCTTCTCGCGGCTCGAGCTCCACTCGCCCGCGTACGCCACCTGCAGCATCTTTTCGCCCGTTTTGTCCACGCGCTCGAGCGCGTCCTCGGCATTGAACTCGATCGACCAGCCCGTTGGCCGGTGCGTGATCGAGACCAGGTTATCACCGAAGATCATCTCGGGAATTGGAATTCCTAGCCGCTCCGACATGGCGTCGATGGGACCTGATTTGAGGATGGGCAGCTTACGCGTAGCAACAACGAAGGCGCCTTGAACGTGCATTGTGGTGGCGGCTTCGAGGGCCGAAGGGGAGGGGTACGGCTCATTGAGCGATGATATGTGGTTGATTTTGACGGACGTCATGGTGGGCGTCGTCGTCCTCGTCGTCGTCGTCGGGTAAGGGATTCGGTCACTGTTGTGTACGGGCGAGGGCGTTTCGAGGTATTTGACGCCCAGTTGTTGCTGTGCTTGTGGAAATGTAAGAGGTCAGACCGTTATTTGAGGTCAAACGTCAAGCTTGGTACAATTCCCAGCAGCTGATGGTGCGAAGAAGGCCGATAGTTTTGCCATGTCCAGATAGTAAATGAAAACTGTCAGAGGCTCAGAGCAGCTTGGAGATCTAGCGGGGTTTAGCGGGGCCCTCCCCCCATCCAGCTCCGATGTTAGCGCGCACCTGCAGGGGCGGCAGGGCTTGATTCCGTTGCTTGGATGTCGGGTTAATCCCGTCGCTGCGACGACATCTGCCATCAAAGGTGCTTCTGCCAAATCTGAGAAAAACAAAAGATATCAGACAAATGAGATCCTCACAGTCATATTCATTGCCGTGTCAATTACCACCGAGTCAGGTCTCTCCCGGTTGTTAAGTCCAAGGGCGTGTCTCCTGTAATCCTCTGGACGCTGCTGAGCCCAGCCCACCTTCCCGCTGCACCTATCATTGCTGGTCTCAGTTGTTTGATCAGGGAGCCCAGGAGGGAAGGTTCGGCGCAGCCAGACAAGTGGAAGACAATGACTGTTGCTAGGCAACGGAACTGAGCCCCGGTAAATAAAGCCCCAATCCTGGCCCACCATCTGGGAAGTGTCGTTTCAACTCCAATCAGCATCAACTTCGCTGGCCTTGTGTAAAACCAACCTTGCTTGACAACCAACTTCAACCAATAAATACTGAAGTGGCCTGCGCTTTCAACACGACGCCCTAGGAATCGAGTGTATTGCTTTGCGCCCGCCCGCTAGTTTCCCATCATCTATGCAACATCCCACCTAGACTTCCTGGCGACTGTTTCTCATTCGCGATCCTAGAAATCGTCGTGCCCAAGATGGCGGGCCAACCAATGGAGTCACGCTTCGGGCGCATGTCGATACATGACGAAAACAACGATCCAAGCGATGGCGCTCGACTTCAGCAAAAGGCGAGAGAGCTCAAGTCAAAGGTATGATTTATACAACATTGTTTGCGTGATAGCCTCTCTGACTGATTTGCGCGATCGTAGGCAGGTCCCAGTCAAGTCCAACACACGAGCGCCCCCGGCAGGCCGAATCTCTTCAAAGTAGCCCTTCAATCGCAAAGCGGCAATACCGTAGTAAGCACCTCCGTTCCTTGTTCCTTCGCAGATCGCGCAAAGGAAGAATCCGCCCATCATCTCTAGCGAACCTCCCTCACCACGAAAACCACAGAGAACCGTTCCCGTTGCCACGAAATCTTCGACCATTGTTTCATCCGCCGCTCACAAGTCCACAACATACGCCGGCATTCGTAGAGTCGACGACGATGATCACGACGAACTCTCGCAGCCAATGGCCTCCGCTAGCGTGTCTTCGACAGGTACATCTACATCCGAGTCATCCTCTAGCGCCGGCTACGAACAGTCGATATCCCCTAAACAATTCCACCTTGGCATGTTTGAAATCGGTCGGCCGCTTGGCAAAGGCAAATTCGGCCGCGTATACCTCGCGCGGGAGCGCAGCTCTGGTTTCATCTGTGCCCTCAAGGTGCTCTACAAGTCGGAATTGCAACACGGCACTGGAGTCGAGAAGCAAGTGCGTCGCGAGATCGAAATTCAATCCAACCTACGACACCCCAATATCTTGAAGTTGTACGGACACTTCCATGACAGCAAGCGCATCTTTTTGATTCTCGAGTACGCCGGCAAGGGCGAGCTGTACAAGCACCTGCGCAAGGAAAACCGTTTCCCCGAATGGAAAGCAGCGCAGTATGTTGCGCAAATGGCATCCGCCCTCAAATACTTGCACCGCAAGCACGTCATCCACCGCGACATCAAACCGGAGAACATTCTAGTGGGCATTCACGGGGAAATCAAGATATCGGATTTCGGCTGGAGCGTGCACGCGCCCAACAACCGGAGGCAGACGCTCTGCGGAACCCTGGATTACCTGCCGCCAGAGATGATCCGGAGCGGATCCAAGGATAACTGGTACAATGAGAAAGTGGACTTGTGGAGCTTGGGCGTGTTGACGTATGAGTTTTTGGTCGGCGAGGCGCCGTTTGAGGATACGCCGATCATGACACAGAAGAGGATTGCGAGGGCGGATATGACCATTCCCGAGTGGGTCAGCAAGGAGGCAAAGGATCTGATCAAGAAGGTAAGAAGTCATTGTTTCCCATAAGGATGGTCTTTCAATGCTAACCCATTATCCAGTTGCTGGTACTCGACCCTGAGAAGCGTCTTCCTTTGGAGGAGGTGGAGAACCACCCTTGGATCTTGAAGCACTGCGTCAAGGGAGAAAGAGCTGCGAACCGGGAGAAAATGGCAAGTAAGATGGGCAACTGAGGGGTGTCTCTTGGCTTTGCTTTTACTTTGTCTGATATCCGTCGAACTTTCTTCGAGCACTGCGGAAGCGTGGAGCCTACTTGCATTGTTAGCTTGTTTTTCTTGTTTTTTTCTTGTTTTTTTTCTTCTTTTTTTTTTTCCTTTTTTTTCTTTTCCTTTCTTTTCTTGTTCATGTTGTAATACGGGCGTTCTTGGGCGTTTGAGCGAGAGGAAGAGGGCTAGGATCAGGATCCCCGTATTGTCAAGGGGAGGAGGCTTGTGAGTTCATTATCTGTGCATATACGTAACTACGTTCCGGCATTTAGCGAGCAATGGACTGGACATTGACTTTAGTTTATGTATCACATGTGTGACCAGTGTATATATCAGCGCCACAAGATCAGAGCTGGAATCTCAAGTTGAAGTGGTATCATTGATTGTACATGTCAAGAAACGTTCATCACAAAAACAGCAGGAGTACATGGTATAAAACGCCCTCTGCATCCGCGATACAGGCCCGAGATCACCTATAAATCTCCTCAAACGGCCTCTTGTCCGAAAAGCACGAGTCCCACACCTCGTTGACCACCTTTGTTGCATGTACATCGTCCTTGCACGTCGGTCGTGCCATAACCGACTGGATGGCTCGCATACGAACGCAGTTCTGAAATTGTTGGGTAAGCGTCCAATTGCCTCGGACAATAGACTCGCGTGTCCATCTGCACTCGCCGCTAAGCATTGATGCTCGGATCTGCTCAGAACATCCCAAAGATTAGCAACTGTCCTTCCAGCTCGAAACGAAACAGACGGAACAGGAAAAGGAGAGGGAACTCACCTCAGTGCAAGCAGCGTGCCTCAAACTCTTCTCCCCGAACCAATCCACCTTCCACCTCAGATGATCCCAAGCATGCACCATCTCATGCGCCAGCGTATCCTCCAAGTGTCCTCGGTTGCGCATCTCATTGGCGCACAACAGGATGCCATGATCAGGACTAAACCCACCACCCTGTCTGGCAACCTCTATCCTATCCTCCTCTCCCTTCTCCTTGTTTCCGGGAATCACCACAATCCTGCTAGGACACCGGCGACACACGACATTGGTCTCATCCAAGACACCGTTTAGGTTGGCCACCTTCTCACGCAGGAACCGGATCACCGGCGAGTTCTGAAACAGCCAGTCGCGGTCGGCCTCGCACCGCGCGCAGTCGCGCGCCTCGTTGGCCTTGTACCGGTCTTCACGGTAGTGCTCGACGCCCTCGGGCGTGATTTGGCCGGTGAGAATCTTGAAGTAGTTCATCCACCATTGGATGGAGGGGTCGTAGCCAGTGCGGGAGGGGTCGTTCGTGAGGTAGCGAGGAAGGAGATCGTTGGCTTTCGAGGAGGAGGAGGAGGGTTTCGTATCGTCCTCGGTGACGGTGGATGTGGGGAGGGAGGAGGGAGGAATGCCCGAGGACGCGGGGCCGGCGCTAGTGGTGGGCGCTGGTGACATGGTGAGCAGGTATGGTGTGGTTGTCGGTTCGGACGTTGTGTTTGCTCCAAGATTGAGCTGGAGGTTATCGTCGAAGGTGGGGGTTCCCAATCGTTGATCTGCAATCGAATCGGATCGTGTTTATGAGATGAGATGGGCACCTTGACGGGGAGGTCTGGGACCTAAAATTTACAGTGGAGACACCACTACGGAAAACAGCCCAGCTGCACCTGGCATGTCGTCACTAGAGGTACCCGGACGCCCAGTGAATAGTGTACATAGACGGAAGGTGGGTAGTAGCTAAGGGAAGTTTCCCATCGGGACGGAACCGGGAGTTCGGGACTTGCTTTACGGGCACCGCACTAGGTCACCTAGCGCGCAAAAGCCGACATCTCACGCCCTGTCGGAGACAACAAGGCCGGTAAGCCCGGAGCGGTCTGTCCCTAAAAGCGCGCCGAAAATGCCCTGTGACAATGCCCTGAAACTGGTCTTGGGCGGTGACCGTGGGATGGCCCCGTTTTTTTTTTCCTGTCCTCACGTTCCCGTCTTTGTGCCCCGATGTCGGCCGTTCGTTGGCGCGGTCAACAACGACTCGGTCCACTTTGCCAAAGTCGCGGCACCCACTGTGACTCCAGTTTCCAGGAGCACCCAAGGGAATCATGTCCGTACCGAATGCACATTGAAGGGATCAATTCCACATCGAGAAACGGTTCAGTTGTTGATCGGCCAAGCTGGGGTTGAGTGAAATCACGCGCATACAGGCCAGCTGCAGTCTGAATACTTGATAAAGATGGAGCCCGAGACGCAACATCACCATGTGTGTAAGTGCAGAACCACACTCTGTTATTTGATCTCACTCACCCATCATCCTCGAGAGCGGTCTCAGTCTACTGTTTTGAGGCGCTTATCTGCAAGAGCTGTGTGTTAACGCTTTCTTTAACATTATAGCTATGAAGAGCCCTCGTTCCCTTGGAGTGGTCATCAAACTCGGTGAGGGAAAACCCCCAAAGTTTTCCTCGAAATAGCATGAAATGCTCTATGTTCATGTGAAACGACAATATTACACGCTGGATCTCATTAGCCACGGCTCACTGGGCTAACACTCACTCCCCCAGGAACCAGTTCCATTGTGGACGAAAAAACACATGAGCCCCTTCTATCCAATCTCACCCTAATAGTCGAGACAGCGGTCAAGCTACGTAAAGATGGGCACAAAGTCATCATTGTCTCATCCGGCGCCATCGGAGTTGGCCTCCAAAGAATGGACGTTGAGAGGAGACCAAAACACATCTCAAAGTTGCAGGCAAGTCCTCCTAGTTACACGACAAGAAGGATAATTTGGCTTACACCATAACAGGCCTTGGCAGCTATCGGACAGTGTCGCCTAATGAGTCTGTGGGACAGCTTGTTCAACCATCTCAGACAGCCCATCGCCCAGATCTTGCTCACCAGGAGCGATATTTCCGATGTGAGTGGGGATCACACCACCTGAATGATGAACGACTTTCCGCTGACTTTCCCTTCAGCGATCACGATATCTCAATGCGCAAAACACTATTCATGAGCTGCTCGATATGGGCGTGATCCCCATCGTCAACGAGAACGATACGCTGGCCGTATCTGAAATCAAGTTTGGTGACAACGATACTCTGTCAGCCATCACCGCCGCCATGGTCCACGCCGATCTCCTCTTCCTCATGACCGACGTCGACTGTCTCTATGACAAGAACCCCAGAACCAACCCTGACGCCCAGCCAATCGAGGTTGTGGAAGATATCGGTGCTCTTGTTGCCGATGGTAAGAAGCTCCATTCTATTCCTGTAGCACAGGGTCTCAAACAGCATCCTAACCATGTGCCTCCACTTTCCAGTCTCTCAAGCCGGCTCATCGCTCGGCACAGGCGGCATGTCCACCAAGATCGTAGCCGCCCGCCTTGCCACTTCCGCCGGCGTCACCACCGTGATCACTCGCTCTTCCAACCCTGGCAACATTCACAAGATCGTCAGGCATATCCAAGGCAGCCGTTCCCCGGCCTCCCTTACCACGCAGATCAACCACCCGTCCACAGCGTCTCTCGCCTCGCTCACCAACAATTCCGACTCCGTCACTGGCACATCCACCCCAGCCGTGGCTGTCAACCCAAGCTCCGAGCAGGCCCCAGCCGTCATCGACCGCAGCCAGATCCCGCTTCACACGCGCTTCCTGCCCTCGCCCTCGCCCGTCCGCGACCGCTACTTCTGGATCCTGCACGGCCTGCGTCCGCATGGCACTTTGTACATCGACCAGGGCGCGTACAAGGCTCTCCTCGGCAAAGCTGGGCTGCTTCCCGTCGGCGTAGTGGACGTCGAGGGTTTCTTTGCTCAGCAAGAGGCTGTGCGCCTGTGCGTCGTTGACAAGCGCCGGTCTACGCCCGGTCCGGATGGCAAGATGTGGGAGGGTGAAGCGGTCGAGGTGGGCCGGTGCCTGACCAACTACGCGAGCGCCGAGATTGCAAGGATTAAGGGACATCAGAGCGTGGAGATTGGGCAGCTGTTGGGGTATGCGGATAGCGAGTATGTGGCGCAGAGGGAGAGTGTGAGCTTTTACAATACGGTGAGTAGGCCGGCTAGTCCTGTTGGGGGACATCGGGCTTGAAGGTATGGCTTGGTAGAAAAAGTGCGATTATACAAAAACATGGACGGGGTTCGTACCTTGAAATTACGTGTTGAAAACGACGTAAACAGATACAATTTGAGTGTTGCGTAAGTCGGGATCTGGACGAACAATGGCTTCCACAGGTATAAAAACAACGAGGTCGAGAGGATCCCATCACACTTCCTAATAAAGGATGTAGGTATGTCTCGGTCCTGCCCCATTGCTCGACGAGAAAAAAGATCAAATTATATCTGCCCAGATAAAAATGCTGGAGGTATCTGATTCTGACCAAAAGTGTATGTGTGTGTTGTAAACGCCAGGACGCCTTTATGGTACTTCCCTAAAGCAAAAAAAAAGTTCATATGACCTTCTCTTTTCCAAGCCTTCGTTAATTCCTTCCCTCTTTCTTACTCGGACCGACACTTTAACCAGCAAAGAGGGTGTCCTCATCACGGAGGTACTCGCCGCAGTCCGATTGACGGAAGCAAACGATACCCGTGGGATCAAGGCGGCGTGCCTCGGTTGTGCTACGAGCTGTGACACCGAAGCCAAGGGGGATATCAGCCATGCTGTAGACGACGACACCGGAGTGCTCGGGGCAGTCCTCGGACCAACGGCCGACGTGGGCCTTGACGACTGTTTTCAAATGCCCGTTAGTTTTCATGAGGCTAGTAGGACAGAGAACCAGGAGATGGAGAGGTATACCGTTCGAGCCGTAGAGGAAGGGCTGGGCACCGTTGTCCTTGACCCAGATCTTATGACGGGCGTGCTCCGAGAGGATAGGAACTATAAGGTTGGTAATCAGGTTGTTAGCTTTCACATACATTCCAACTGTTTCAGTAACCGCATAAGGATTCGGCATTGGACATGGAACGTACGGGCAGTGATGTGAAGTCTGAACTTTCCCGTCTTGGTCATCTTTCCAAGGCAGGTACCCAGGCTGAGGAGGGCATCGCGGCTGACACTGGTGGCGAGGTTGGCAACGGAGAGACGGACGTAGTAAACCTGTATATCATCATCTTTGTCAGTTTATCTGGCCCTTATTCTGGTTGGTGGTGGTGTGGTGGCTGTCATCGCCGTCGCAACGGCTGTCGTTGTCCTCGGTGGCGCACAGCCAAAAGGGAAGAGACGGTGTATCGAGCAAGGTCGAGAGGAAGCGAGGGAGGCGAGAGAGGCAGGACGTACGCGAGAGTGGTTCAGACGGAAAACGTATCTGTCGCCATCATCGAGAGGAGCGATAAGACTCTTGAGATCGGTGCAGTAGTTTGCAAGCTTTAGGGTGCCAAAGCAATCAGTCAGCTGTTGTTCATCCTTGTTTGAATATGACATTGTTTCGGCACTGAAACTGACCTTCTCGAAGACGGTCTTCTGCTCCGTTTCTGTAAGAGGGCGCATCTTGTCGGTGTGTTGTGAATTGATGGAGTTGGTGATGCAATGCGAGGGAATCTCCAAGCGCTGACAGCCGCAACCGATGGAGGTTCGCCCGCGTTTCTCTGCCAGAACTTTTTTTTATCGACAAGGAAACCCACTCTTCCGATAATGGGGAGACGCCAAGCCATCAATTCTCCGCTTTAGATGCAATGGCTGCAGTGGATACTCGTAGCTAAAATAGCCGAGTCCCACTTTTACCCGCTTCTACGTTTGCCGTGCGCGACCCCAGCGTGCCGCCCTAGCGACACTGTCACAGGCCGGCAACTGAAGTGACAACCTGAAGCGGATAATATGCCACATCCATGAAGTTTATATTTCCAGAGGGAACTCCTGCATCGCGATGTTCATCCAAGTCCTGGTGTGATGGAAGAAACAAACCCCAGTCGAGGCCAATGATCTCCAGCTGTATCCAGCGGGCTACTCTCTTTCAGGATTCGGTCCTCATCTACACGATTGTTTTCCTGCGCGGCGAGCCTGGCTGACTTCTCAATCGTCCTGGTAGCCCAGATTGCTGGCAGGGTTAACCGTGCAAGTTAGCTTTCCAGAGATTGTAATGCATATCGGAGTGATATCGCAGCAAAGAAGCTCGCTGTTCAACTGACAAAAGCGTAACTAGAAGGCCACTTGACGTTGGAAGTGGCAGCTTGTGGTTCTGGTCGTGAATGGGTCGAGCCATGGCCTTGCACCCATCAAAGAGGGATTATAAGTCAACTTCTACTGACACAAAAAGAAGCCAAACTAGTATCAAGCATCGAGTTGATCGATTGCCATTCAGACTCCTCAACCAGTGTCTCCGTTCCTGTCCGAGGTTCTCAAGTGGGGAGGTGTTGATGACTACATAGTGGCAAACGAGACGTGGGAGTATTGTGGTATAGAATACCACCGAATGCACCGAATTCATCCATCTCGAAGGAATATGAAGTGTGACCAACCAAACTGGCTCACGTTGGGCGCGCTGGTTAGAGGAATCTCATGATACCCAACCCACCACGATGCGCAACATTACGTATTCGACTATCTCGTCGTAGAAATCACGGATGCGCAAGGAGCTTCCCTTACGCGGTAATCGCCGAAGACCTTACTGCGCCTTCTTGGCCAGACCTGTAGATGGGAAAAGGTATGTATGGTGAGAGAGAGATGCTGGAGTGTGAGGATACCGACATTGTGGTTCGTCCAACTGGGAGAGAACGTCCCTTGTTGTTCATCTGCGCAAACGAAGACAAAGAACAACGGTGAAGGATTATAGTGGAAGGAGAAGACGGAAGTGAAAAGAAGCATTGCAGTAACGTCCAGCTGTTTGGGTCTCGACAATCCTCTCTGGTTGGAGTCAGGTCGATGCAGGTACTGCGATGACGGAGAGACAGTCCGAAAGCGCGGACCCCACTGGAAAGCTTCCATGTGCCCCGCCCTCCAGGTACCCACTTTATACCCCTCAAGCCCGAACAGGAGCCAACAGTATATGGTGACAGGAAGACCGCTGAAGATTCGAGTCGCTTCGTTCTTGCGGGCAGCCTGCTTGCTTGTCACTATGATGTCGTCGCTTCCCGTGCGCCCGCCCGCACAGCTACCTCTACTTGCGACAGGCTGCGAGGACCATCGAGAAGCAGCTAGAGGTAGATACTCATCCCACTTGCTCTTGCACGGCCAGCTCGGGCATCAACTCGCGACTTCTCTCCCCACCAAGGCTCACGAATAAATTCCACTCCTTCTGACCTCTCCCCCCCGTCAGCGATTCTTTGTTTGTTCCCCAGATCAAAACACAAAAGTCTACTAAGAGATACCCCAAACACAATTGTTCTTTTCTTCTCCAAGATATACATCAAGAGTGAAGCCTCACGTCACACTAGCTTCATCTCAACATTTCCGCGATTTTTCTCTTTTGTACATCAACAATAACACATACACACACACCCCCAATCGAAACACAACACCACACAAATTCTGTAGGGACCAACAGAGTCTCGCACACTAATTCATCATGACGTCGAAAATGGAATTTACAGACCGGGCCAAGAAGGCATTGGAGGATGCCATGGCCCTGGCAGAGCAATACGCCCACTCGCAACTCCTCCCCGTTCATCTGGCAGTCGCGCTTCTCGACCCTCTCCCAGATCCGAGCAAGGACCAGCAAAATGCACCAGCCGGGGCAACCAGCTCTCTCTTCCGCCAAGTCATTGAGAGAGCCCACGGCGATCCCCAGCTGTTCGACCGCGCCCTCAAGAAGGCCCTCGTCCGCCTCCCCAGCCAAGACCCTCCTCCCGACCATGTCTCGATGGCTCCTTCCTTCCATACAGTCCTGCGCAAGGCCAACGAGCTGCAGAAGACGCAAAAAGACACATACATTGCCGTCGACCACCTTATCACAGCCCTGGCCGAGGAGCCCTCGATCATGAATGCGCTCAAGGAGGCCAACATTCCCAAGCCAAAGCTCGTTACCGATGCCATCCAGGCCATTCGCGGTACCAAGCGCGTCGACTCTCGCAATGCTGACACTGAAGAGGAGCACGAGAATCTCGCCAAGTTCACCATTGATATGACAGCCATGGCCAGGGAAGGCAAGATTGATCCCGTCATTGGTCGTGAGGAGGAAATTCGGAGAGTGATCCGTATTCTTTCACGTCGTACCAAGAACAACCCTGTCCTTATCGGTGAGCCTGGTGTCGGTAAGACTACCGTCGTTGAGGGTCTCGCTCAGCGCATCGTCAACGCTGATGTGCCCGACAATCTGGCCAACTGCAAGCTTCTGTCTCTTGATGTCGGTGCCCTGGTGGCTGGTAGCAAGTACAGGGGTGAGTTTGAAGAGCGCATGAAGGGAGTTCTGAAGGAGATCTCCGAGTCCAAGGAGATGATCATCCTTTTCATCGATGAAATCCATTTGCTCATGGGCGCTGGCGCGTCCGGAGAAGGTGGCATGGATGCGGCCAACCTTTTGAAGCCAATGCTCGCCCGTGGTCAGCTTCACTGCATTGGCGCTACCACCCTGGCCGAGTACCGCAAGTACATCGAGAAGGATGCTGCCTTTGAACGTCGTTTCCAGCAGGTCATTGTCAAGGAGCCTTCCGTTTCTGAGACAATCTCCATTCTACGTGGTCTCAAGGAGAAGTACGAGGTGCACCATGGTGTCACTATTTCCGATGCTGCCATTGTGGCCGCTGCAAATCTTGCGGCCCGCTACCTCACTTCCCGCAGACTTCCTGATTCGGCTATCGATTTGATCGACGAGGCGGCTGCCGCAGTCAGAGTCGCTCGAGAATCGCAGCCCGAAATCATCGATTCCTTGGAGCGCAAGTTGCGTCAGCTCAAGATTGAGATTCACGCCTTGTCTCGCGAGAAGGATGAGGCTTCCAAGGCTCGTCTTGAACAGGCGAAGAAGGATGCCGAGAATGTGGAGGAGGAGCTCAGACCCCTCCGTGAGAAATACGAACAGGAGAAACAGAGAGCCAAGGCTCTCCAGGAAGCCAGGATGAAGCTTGAGAGCTTGAGACAAAAGGCCGAAGAGGCTAGCAGAATGGGAGATCACAGCCGTGCTGCTGATCTTCAGTATTACGCCATCCCCGAGCAGGAGGCAGTAATCAAGAGGCTTGAGAAGGAAAAGGCTGCGGCTGACGCTGCGCTCAACGCCGCTGCGGCCGAAACCGGCGGTGCCATGATCACCGATGTCGTTGGTCCCGATCAGATCAACGAGATTGTAGCACGGTGGACCGGTATTCCCGTCACACGCCTCAAGACCAGCGAGAAGGAGAAGCTTTTGCACATGGAGAAGCATCTCAGCAAGATTGTTGTCGGTCAGAAGGAGGCCGTTCAGTCTGTGTCCAACGCTATCAGACTGCAGCGGTCGGGTCTCTCCAACCCCAACCAGCCTCCCAGCTTCCTGTTCTGCGGTCCTTCGGGTACCGGTAAGACTCTGCTCACCAAGGCTCTTGCCGAGTTCCTGTTTGATGATCCTAAGGCCATGATCCGTTTCGACATGTCTGAGTATCAGGAGCGTCACTCTCTCAGCCGCATGATTGGTGCTCCTCCCGGCTACGTCGGTCACGACTCTGGTGGCCAGCTGACTGAGGCCCTTCGCCGCAAGCCGTTCTCCATCCTTCTCTTTGACGAGGTTGAAAAGGCAGCCAAGGAGGTCTTGACCGTTCTGCTACAGCTCATGGATGACGGTCGTATCACGGACGGTCAGGGCAGAGTCGTCGATGCCAGGAACTGCATCGTTGTCATGACGTCTAACTTGGGTGCTGAGTACCTTTCTCGTCCCAACGCCAAGGACGGCAAGATTGATCCAACCACTCGCGAGCTTGTCATGAACGCCCTGCGCAACTACTTCCTTCCCGAGTTCCTCAACCGTATCAGCTCAATTGTCATCTTCAACCGTCTCACTCGTCGCGAGATCCGCAAGATTGTCGAGCTACGCATTGCGGAAATCCAGAAGCGGCTCCAAGACAACGATCGCAATGTCAAAATCGAGGTGTCGGAAGAAGCCAAAGACAAGCTGGGTGCTCTTGGTTACTCGCCAGCTTATGGCGCTAGACCACTGCAACGTGTGCTTGAGAAGGAGGTTCTGAACCGCTTGGCCGTTTTGATCCTCCGTGGCAGCATCCGCGACGGTGAGGTTGCCAGGGTTGTCGTCCAAGACGGCAAGATTACAGTCCTTCCCAACCATCCCGAGGTCAATGATGAGGACGACGAAATGATGTTGGATGAGGAAGACGCAGTTGACGAGGTTGCGCCGGAATCTGAGATGGATGAGGATCTTTACGACGACTAGATGTCTAATAGGAAAGATGACTCAGTCATGCGCGACGACGTAGAGGTGGACTAGGAGGATTAGTGAAGAAGATAATCGTGGACGCCCCGAGTGTTAGGGAGACGGAAATTTGGTATCATGACTTGAGGAATTTGAAAATGGGATAGCCTTCGGGGTTTAAAGCATGCACATTTTGCATTTGGAGTTTGGGGCCTGTATGTTTAGGTACGTTACATGATATGAAACGAAAGATGTTATGATTCACATGAGGTAGACATGATGTATCTAAAAGAACGGCGGAGAATTGATTCTGAAGATTTAGTGGGAATCAAAATCATGTGTTTACATCAGCCGTGGTCCTTGACATACACTAGGTACATATGATACTCTCCTTCCGCGTACAGTGCAAAGATCATATACAACTTAGCTACTACCGTAACAAAGCTGATTCCGTGTTGCCACGATGACTGAAGTGAACTGCTAAATGGTGAACAAATGTGATTATGGTGTGAGTCTAACGCACCGGTCTCAGACCGTTCCCCAGTCTTGGGTCAAGGGCGAACAAGTAGTCTCGGTTCCTTGCAATAGATGTCCCGTCTTGTGTGTATGTAAGTTGATTACATGGGAGGAGGATCCGGCAAAGTGCCGACCGGCTTGCTGGTTAGACCCGACTGTTGTTGAGCATGAGCAGACGGCCAAAAACAAAGCTACCCCGACCTCAACCACATAACTGGAAGGTAGGCTTGTCTCGGATGAACCCCAAAAGCTTGTCAATTTGGATCCAGGGAATTTGTCAAAACGCAGGAGCAGGATTGTTTACACGAGATATGTATGTGCCTTGGTGTAAGAGCTGGCCCCGCGTGGAGCTTTAGACGACAGGGATTGGATTCAGCCCGCTCTACACTGTAGCTCCGGCAGGCAAAAGCCCACCTCCCCACAACTCCCGCGCATTGGAGGGCCCGAATTGGTGGAAACCTAACGGACCCAAAAAATGTTGTGAGCCCCGAGTCCCGTCCCGACCTCCGCGATCCGAGTCGACTTGCTTGCTGCTCCAGGCGTGCGCGCGAGCAGCCCCGTCCCGTTCCGTTTCCAGATTCCCCCGTCTCCGCGCCTGCCTGCCGCCTACCTGTATACCTAACCCCAACACCTCGTAACGCGATCACCAACACCCGGCTTCCTCGACCGACCGACCGACCGACCGACCGACCGACCGATTGCTCCAGCGCCTGCGCCAGTCCCGTCCAAGGCCGGAAGACTCCCCGTCGTCGTTAACGTGGGCGTGTGGTGCTACACTTTCCTTATACGTTCGTCCACACATACAAACCACACACAGTTCGCCATGAACTCTGTAACGACCTCGACAATAGGCCGCCTGGCCTTCGGCGTTTCGCGTCTCAGCGCCGTCACCAACGTTGCCGGCGCCGTGCGCCACGCCAGCACACACCCCACCACCGCCATCCCAAAACCGACCACAGCGGTTCTCAAGACAAGCCCATTGGCCGAGGAGACGGCTGTCGAGCTCAAGAGCCCATCCAGGCTGCAGCTCAAGTCAGAGCCAGGAAACAAGGGAAACCCCAAGGGCCATGGCGATCGCATCTGGGCGTTTCACCACATTGAGCAAGGCCAGGTGATCTACTCGACCAAGCCCGTTATCTCTGTACGCAACCACCCTCCCTCCCTTGTCAAGCCCTCTTTTCATCATCATCTTCTAGTTCCAATCAATCAACTAACCATTTGGGCAAACCCTTCCTACAGCACCAACACCTCATCCGCCAACAACCCTTCACCGGCAAGAACCTCGTCCCCCGCAAGATCCGCAAGGACTACTGGCGCCCACTCGCCATGATCGAGCTGGCGGGCAAGGACCAAGGTGCGGTCGGCCGATCCGTCTACCAGAAGCTGCGAGAGTTCAAGAAGCGGCACGAGCTGGACTGGGCCAACGAGGCCGAGGAAGGCCGCAAGCTGATGCACAAGTCCAAGCGTGAGCGCGGCCAGGAGCTCAACGACCAGAAACCCAACAGCGTGGCCGACATGGCGGCCGTGCTGGCGGGAGCCGGCAAGGGTAACCTCATGTGGCAGGTGTCTCGCCTTGGGTCTTCGTCAGAATTGGTGGGCGAGATCAAGAAGGCGAGCGGGGCGGTGGAAAAGGGGGCTGTTGTCGACGTCAAGAGGCAGCTGAGAAGGGCAACGGTGTACTGGACCAACGAGCAGGATAAGTTCCACGCGAGGGAGTGGAGCGATAACGTCAGCCATGAGGTTGGTATCCCTGGCGAGGCCGAGAAGAAGAGGATGCCTATTAGGATGAGCAGCGAGTAAGGGGTCATGGTCAGTCATGGAAGGGGTTAGGTGGGGTGGAAGAAGGAGGAATGCGGCCTTGTCGAGGTGCTCTCCGGTCGGAAGAAGGAGATGTGAAGGTTGAGCGCCGCAGACAGCGGGGCAGGTATGTGAGTGAGGACAACCAACCCGGAAATGGAAAGTTCTCTTAAGACAGTCCATGCCACCCTTCTAGGCCATAAACCATCATACTCTGGGTGTACAATTGTTCTGTATCATCACATGTGTGGGGGGTATTTTTTTTTTAGGTAAAAACAGGTCGGTCGATTGACCTCGCTGACCCGGGTTTGTATTCATAGTTCTCTGTAAAAATGACTATTTTATGCAATGCCGCAGTCCTCCTGGAATTTGTGTGGAGTAGACTTGAGCTCATCGATGTGGCTAAACTGCCATTGAGATCTCTCCTGTGTCGTCCCGTTGCTCATTGCAAGTACACCTTGAATTGACGAGACACCCTTCTATAATGCCGTTCCCTCTATATTTTGATGCCGTCTCGATACAAAACCTAATGTTTGCCAGCGATCCCTCGGATATTCATTGCTTCTGCCAATATTGATATTGGGGCCCTCAATGTTGATGATAACAACTCAGATGCGTGACCTGAACAAGACCCAAAACTTGGGTCTTGTCATACAACCGTTTCGTTCTCCTACTCCATCTTTTTCGGCTTCAAAGCGAACTTCTTGAGATACTCATAGTCGGCCACATTCTTGTCGACCGTCTCCCTGATTATCTTCTGTCCCTCCTCGCCGTATTTTTCCTTCCATTCCTTGTCCTCTTCCTCTTGAGTCGGTGTCTTCTGTTCCGTTATGTAACATTAGCTTCATCTTTATCAAAACGTCCGCACAGCATCCAGAGTGATGCGAAAACAAGATATAGTAAACAAGAGACTTACAGCCTTATGCGACCGCGGTGTCAGCTCGGTACTCCCAATCGCATCATCGTGAAACCCGTTCCACTTCTCAAACGCCTCCTTAGCTGTCCTCTGGCTCTCATCGTCATCCCACTTGAGCATCTTGGGGTCAAAGTCCACGCCGATGGCCTCACAGTAAGCTCTTAGCGTGCCCTCCGGGTCGTCGAGCAGGTCATCTGCGTCAACGACCGTGATCTTCACGGGACCTGGTATGTTTTCCAGCTGCCTGCTGAGCGCGGGGCCTTGCTCCAGTCGTTCGTCTCTATCGGGACCACTCCATGCCGACACGCTGTCTTCCTTCATCTGCCCAAACATCGTGCCCCTCGACTTACGCGTCTCCTCGGAATCGTACTTGCTTTCCTCGGCAATGATTCCTTTGGCATGCAAGAATTCGAAGAGCCTGCGGAGCTCGACGTAGCCTGCCTCGCTGGGCATGAACTCGTCGAATCCCGTCTTTTTGTTCAGCGGTGGAATGGTGCAGCGGTAGTAGCTCGGGATGGCCTTTCGTGGGTGGCGAATCAGGAATGTCCAATGGAAGAGCATGAGAAGGGAGGTGGGAATGATAGTCGGGTTGCTGTCTGCTACCGGGTTGGGGTGGCGATCGAGCGAGCGCGCCGGGCCTAAAGGACGGTCGCCGTTGGGAGGCACGATGTAGTAGGCCATGTCTTTGATAAAGACACGGGTCTTCTATGAAGTGGAATCGGAGTTAGACTATATAAATAATGTCGCCGGCAGATGATGTCCCGTGAGGAGAGATAGAACGAGATACAGGGTTCGGTGCACACTTACGTCGTTCTCCAACGTCTCCTTCAAGATTCTGCCCATGACATCGTCGTACCGGACTTCCGCATACCCGCTCTTCTCTCTTGCGGCCTCGTCATGGTCGTAGCGCGTGCTCATGCGTTCGGGGCCATAGTAGAAGGCATCACCAAAGGGTTCGTGCACACAACTCAGGGCATCTGGGCGGGTCATAAACACCTATGGAGTTGACATTTGATTAGACTTTTGGCTATGGTCTTCTTCTCTTCTTCGAACTGACGGAACATACCCGTTCGAAGGCCGTGGAGCAAGCCCGAGGATGGGTTGCCACGAAGATGGGTCTGCGATCCGGACTGCTGCTCATCTTAATGCTTCGAGATGCGAATAGTGGCTGCACTGCACTTGGAACGAATAGAGGACTTTGGTGAGGTTCCGTAAGCTTTTCGGCTGCTTGGAAGCGAGAAGATAGGGTCGAGTTGGTTTGGAATTACGAGGAAACAATGAGGAGACCGGGGAGGAAGAGCCCGGTACTTGTACCAACTGACATTCCGGACCTGGATGTTCGGCACCGAATGATCAGACGCAACTACTTCCCAGAACGAAGAGACAACGTCGACATCGGAAGAGTACGCTGCAGGTCCCCTGGATGATCTTTTCCCAGCTTGGTTCCCTACATGGAAAGATTGGAGTATTCAAGGGCCTTTTGCGGGGTGTACTCCTGCCATTTGAACAGGAAGCCAGAGGCAGGCGAGGCGAGATTTGTACGACTCTCGGCTGATTGGGCAAGAATAGGTGAGAAGTCTCCAGTTATCCGCGGACTTGGTTTCCATATTCGCCAGACCTATTCTGACATTCCACAGCTGACTTGAGCCACTTGGGTGGGAAAGAGATTTAACATGCACTGGCGAAGGGTAGTGTAGTGTAGACCTGCATCCTGAGAACAGAGGGAGACGACGTCATTGGGTCGCTAGCCTTGGAAGCTCTAACAGAGTAGCTTTGAAATGTGGGGAAGAAATACTTCTCCAACACGATCCCTGTTCTGTCCTCCTCGGCTGCAGAGAGCTTCATTCAACGTGGGGGTGTGTTGCCTTTTGTGTATGGTTGGGTGTTGGTAAGTGTTGACAAAGAAGCCAAAGTGTGCAGTACCACCTCTGCGGTGCAAGCTGAGCACTTTTCCAAACAAAGGCAAGGATTGATCTAATACTCCGACAAAAGAACAGTCACGAATGAAAGAAGGAAGAAGTGCCCCAGTAACATTGGGTATAGTTGCTGTGCAGAATGGCGGAGGTGCTGAAGACCTAGGAAGGAACTGTCTTGCCATGAAGCGAAGGAAGAAGCGAAAATACCTAGAACTGAAGGCAGATAGGAGACGCAAACAAACCGTGAAACAAGCCACTCGGCTTACATGCCACCGAGCTGTCCACCCCGGCATCATTCTGTGAAGCGCCAGATATCGATCAATCAAAAAGAACGAGGTGTACAAGGGCTGCAGTCAGCCTCGAATTTGCTGGCGTGACTTACGTTTAATATTTTGGATATTACATTTGTCTCCAGGTACACTTCGCCCATTCGCCTCATCCCACTCCCTTGACCATTACTGATTCTTCTTGGCCTTGACGACCTCCGCAGCCTGCGAGGGTTGGTTTTGGTACCCAGACTTTGAAAGCACGCCGAACAACTTCCACATGATCCAGGCAAAGCCAAGGAGTACCGCTAGCCCGGTGCCGCCGCTTACCCACTCCGCCTTGTTTGTGTCCAGGACTGGCACCTTGATCATGTTGCTCAAACGGCTGCCAATTGTCGGGCGAGGCTCGACATGCCAGAATACCGTCCTAGGGCCGAAAAGGCCGTCGTAGCCAAGGTTGGCCTTCTCGAACGGATTATTAGGGAACTTGGTACCTTCCTCAGCCGCGCAAGCCCAGAAAACAGCCGGGTATGGAACTTGAATATCGGTATAGCCGCCTTCAGCGGGAGATAGGTAGCGCAGATGCAAGGGGACTTGTACTGTCCAAGACTTTGATTCTTCATGTTCGGGAGGGGAAAGTTCCAGAAGAAGCGAAGACCCCCAGCGCTTCTCAACATATTCAGGAGCTTCAAGGTCCACGGGCTGAGAAATGTAGCGTAGACCAGTGAGATTCTTCGAGGCCAGAAAGAGGTCATCCGATAGTTGGTGCCTATCGGCGAAGATGGTCTTGGGAAGGGTGAAGTAGGCGTGTGGTGAGCAGTAGGCATCTTCGATAGGTGGCTTGCTGGACTCAAGCCTGAGTTTGAGGGTAGGGTGAAGACCTGTTGGCTCCAGAAACTCGGCGGAAAAGCTAGACTCGGCATCACGATGTCGAGAGGCAAAGGCAAACATAGTTGCAGACGGCTTTTTATCCTGTCCCAGCACGGTGAGAAGACCGGAAATTCCCAGCTCATGAGGCTCGAGGTGTCCTGGCCGGTCCGAGTTCAAGACTCCAACCTCGGTCCGTGTCTGTGGACGGGATGTCGCGTGGACCTCTTGCTTCTGGTAGGGCCATGTTGCAGTGAGCTTGACGGCGTGAGAGATGGCATCATATGAGATGTCCAGAGAGCTGGCGTTTGCCAAGCGGTCGGCCCTGGCAGCGCAAGATTGGTCCTTGGAAGATGAACATAGCTTCTCTTTAACGAGTGCAATGAATGGGGAAAGGTCTACCGATGGTTGGTAGAACTGGTAGGCAGCTGAGTGAGAGAAACGGTCCCTTGGCAGAGTCGTGAATGACTTCTATGTGAAGACGGTTAGCACAAACACCATGGTACAGGTGAGGAGGATGAATTCAACCCTCACCTCTGGGTTTTCGCACTGAACATTTCCGAAAATTTGATTGAGGGCAAGGCAGAGCGCTGGGGAAGTGGCATCGGCTTGCCCTGCCGGGGTGTAGAACAGATGGAAGCCAGGCGGCAGCCTAGCTAGCAAAGGGGTGATTGCCTCATATGGTTGAGAGCTGACATATCTGATGTGAAGCTCATGAGCTGTGCCCAAGAGCGCTTGTAGGTCTTTCGGTAACTCATCGATTGCAATGGTGAGTCTGTCTTCACGGGCAGCCTGGATCTCTGGGCCGTTGAGGACACCGCCCTTGATCTTGAGCGTGGTTGGCTCGATTGAGTCGCCTTGCTTCTGGATGAAGGTGATGCGCTCTCTCATGGCGGATCAACACTGCGTGAAAACGATTAGACTGATTGAGGCTGGGTGATTAGAGGTAGATGAGATGGGAAATTAGATCATCAAGATGTGTGTGGATGTAACAACTGTGTCTGGGTGGCGGTGTTAATATTGCGAGAGTACCTTAGTTGGTGTTGTTGTTGACGAGCTGAAGTGACGATAACGGGCCATCAACAGCTGCCAACAGCTCCAGTTCCACTGTCCACGTCTCGCTCCCCGCCGTCGCCCACCTTGGAAGAACCTGGTCTATGCTTCTTCGTGAAGCGAACCCTTTTGGGAAGCATGCAGACGGGATGCCAGGCTCTGATTGATCAGCTCAATAGTGGGTCAGCGTGATAAAGCCCCGCTGCGTCAAGATCATGGGCTATACCCAAATGGGTGACCGTGGCTCGCAAAGGACAAATGAACGGGGACTGGTCCAGAGCAGACGACACCGATGAGGACGAATGGGAGGAATGAGAGCAATAAGAGGCATAGATAATACCGTTTGGTATTCACGGCGATGTCATGGCTTGGGTGGTCTGGCTCAGCTGCAGTCCACGTTATTTTGTCCTGGACGAGCATGACCCCAGCCTCCATTCAAGTGGCTGCCAGTTCTGTCCTCCCTCAAACCTAAACACAGCCGCATCCAACATGAAATTAAAAAAGGGCCCTTCTTGGCCACATTCTATCGTGTTCACTTTGTGGCCTCCAAGCGGATACGTTGAGTCCAATGTCACCTAAGAAAAGCAGCATATTACGAGCACAGTCCAACCCTCTCAACCCCCAGAGACAGAGAGATGGATTCTTCGACTCCAGCATTCATCCCTATCCACACCCGGCAGCCGCATCATAGTGAAAATGACTTCATGAGTTATTCGGATTCGGCCGTATGTCGACGCTCATTTCTTTGGTCGGACTGTTACAGGAGACCCCCCGTCGCTTCACACAAAAAGAAATCTAACATACTCAGTACGGGTCAGCTAGCGAATCATGTAACCCGGCAACTCACGACGTTAGTCGTGTTAGCTACCATGTCAGGCATCTTGAAACCTTTGCTCAAGCCCTCGAAGATGTATGTCATAGCACTACGTATCGACAAGCCCCCAACCTCAAACTGATTTTTGCCCGTTGTGGTAGTCGGCCAATCGGGCATTTCCCACCACCTCGTCTTCACAGCAAAGGTACACTAAAGTCCAAGCTCTATTTCTACATTGGGCCTGTGACGACTTGTTTGTGTTGCCCGAGCTGGAGGATCTGGAAAAATGTTTCCGAGAAGACTACCGTTACGACACCGATATCTTCGCCATCCCAACCGAGAACTCCCATCTCGAACTGATGCTCAAGATTGGCGACATGATAAAACAACATGAGGACAAGAAGACCCTCTTCATTGTCTACTACGGTGGTCATGCCCGGATTGACGATTCGCGCCAGAGTACGTGGTGTGCGTAGGTGCTCTCTACATCCAGCCCGCCATGTGAATAGGTTTTTGATGCTTACTCTTTTCCACCAGGACACGGAATCTGAACTCCCCATGGCTGCAGTGAGTCCTGTTGTGCCACCCCCTACCATCTTTCGGGCGAGCTAATTCATCATGCAACAGGTGGTCCGCAATCCAGACACTCCTCGAAAGATCCCCCTCCGATGTCTTGATTCTTCTTGACTGCTGCGCAGGGGCAGCTAGTGCCACCTTCTCAAGTGGCCAAAGCATAACTGAAACCATTTCAGCATCAACGTGGGATGCTATTGCCCCTAACCCAGGCCGATACTCTTTCACCAATGCCTTGATTGAAGTCCTTCAGGAATGGCGGCACAGAACCTTCTCGGCTGCAATGTTACATGCCGAGATTCTCGCACGTCTGAAACATCCCAGGCCAGTTCTGATCAACGGCAAACACTTTGAATCCAGGTCTACGCCTGTGCATTTCATGATGACGTCCAACCACAAAGCACCGAGTATAGAGATTGGCCGACTTGTTCCGGATTCCAGACGCTCACTATCACCGTATCAGCAGCAGCATGTCGTTACCAGTCCACAACAAGACGACTGGCCGTTGTCACCACGATCAACATATCCATATCTCCCTGGCATGTCTGCTCCGATGATTGGCGAGCCAAACGAAGACGAGCCTCACGTCATGATCTCATTAGCCCTTGAAGGTGACCAGCGATTGGACTTCAGTGCTTGGGAGCAGTGGTTAGCCGGCTTCCCAGCCATCGCCAAGTACGTCAAAGTCCAAGGAGTCTTCAAAAGCCATTCAACATTGCTACTACTTTCTTTGCCTGTCATGATTTGGGATCTTCTTCCGGATGACCCAGCGTGTTCCTTCATAGCGTTCATCAGGTCCAACAATCTGTGCCGTGAACTGGGCACAACAAAATCGCCGCACGAAAACGAGGTGACTGCCAGGAACGAAGAAGATGAGCAGCAGGCGATGGATGCTGATACAGAGTCATTGATGTCCGAGATGGCTACGAACTACCCTGGAGACACCCATCGAATTGATGTTCAAGCAGGTACGTACGGACAATCTGCAAATTTCGTAACACGCGAAACGCCACAACCCAGCCAGGAACCACCCTCTCGGCCAAAGGTGCTTAGTTATATGGGGGAACAGCTGACGCGGTCTGTCAGGTCACCATCGCCTGGCCCTGCTCTGGCTAGTTCACCGGACTTGTCGACCGCATCCTTTAGTACTGTTTCGTTGACAATGGCCACCGATGATGTAGCAAGCACACCAGTTTGGCCACCGGAGCAAATTGGCGACCCTACAGATCAGGCCCGAGACTTGACTCGAGAGGCGATTGCTCACTTGGAGGACTGTTTTCGGAAGGACCCGCAGCCGAGTGAAACAATCATCGACGTTCTTGCTTTCACTCTCAATGTGCATCCAAATAAAATCAAAGTACGTTATTATGCGCTCAAATGTTATGTTTTACCTACTGATGAGGTTCAAAGGTCTGGTTTGACCAGCGCCGGCAGCATGAGCAAACAACCCTCAACCTCCAGGGTCTTCATTACCGCAGCTCAACAGACCAGACTCCTGCCACCAAAGAAGGCAGTGCTCGCATGATCCTTCCAGGCCACCTCAACACGATTCTCACCATCTACCCCCACCGAGGCGCTGTCCTTTTACTCGATCTCCGCTCCTCCACCTCCTTTGAAAAGTCCCACATCTCCTCCGCCATCAACCTCCGCTGCCCCGTCTCCTTCATTCAGCATGCCTCCCTCGAGATGATCGAAGACACCTTCACCGACGTCTCATCTCGCCAATCCTTCAACCGCTGGTACCAGTCCCGCTGTGTAGTGCTGTATGACAGCCGCATAGAATTTGACTGGGAATGCCCCATTGCCAACGCACTGCTAACCAAATTCCGCGGAAATGGCTGGAAGGGCCAGTGTTTTATCTTGAAGGGCCACTATAGGGAGTTTGCTGATAGTTTTGACAAGTGGATCACCGGCAAAGGGAAGAGTACCGCCGAATTCAGTTCGGGGAAGTTGCTCGAGAGCGAGACATCATATTATAACGATGTAGCTGAGGAAGAAGAACAGAGACAGAGGAGAGATAGGGAGTACGAGGGGTGGCTTAAGGAGTTTGACGAGAGTGGCGAAGGGCTTGGAGGGAGGCGGATCACCGAGCTGGGCCCGGTTAAGAGAGAGGAGAGGGCCCGGGCCGTTGCTCAGAGACAGATAGAGCTAGAGAGGGAACTGGAGGCAAGATTTCCGGCGTTGTGGAGGAAGGTAGTGGCCATTCGGGGCCAATGTGAAGGGCGTGCTGGTGATGAGGGCGAGTCACTTTACAGCCGACATAGAGGGGGCCCACCAACTACTATTCAAACCGACGAAATCGGTGATGGGTCTGTTTCCCCTCCTCAATCACCACCTCCTCCGCCATTTAGCCCAATCGCAGACATGTCGGTACAAGCTTCTAGCAGCGGCCAATTCCCAATGTACGACAAAGCACAACTGGTGGAGCCCTTGGTCAGTGGTCTGCAAAAAATGCGTGAAGCAAGTGGCTTGAGCTTAGGTCTGATGAGTCAAGACCCAGCCTTCGCTATGAGTTCTTCCGGTCATTCTCAGTACGCTGGTGATAGGGGACTCGGCTCTACATCACACGCATACGCCCCGGAAAAGTCTGGCTCCTATGACCAAGGAGGTTCGACGGATGGCTGCATTAACAACTCTGATGGGGTGGTCGATCCAGTTTCTGAAAGTTGGCAAGGATTTAGTGGCGGCATGGAAATGGCTAGTGGGACGGTGTCGCCGATGCCGCCGGAGTGGCAGGATGACAGTGTGGTGAGTAGCTATGGAGGAGCTGGTGAGACGGCTACGGAGGGTGAGAGGAGAGATGCGAAAAAGATGAAGAAGAGGACGCAGTTGCTTTTCTGGGAAAGGTTAAGGGGCGGCGGATGATGGAGGCGAAAGAACGTTTTTCTTTCTGTTTGTGTGCTGAAAGAGATTTTTGTTGGGTGCCGTTTGTAGGTAGTCAAATGTGTTGGTTCAGTTCATGTCAGCCGACTTCAAGTGTTGTTACTATTCTATGCATTCATCCTACAAATCCAGCTCAGTATGATTCCTCCCGCCTCTATGACAGGCTTGGTGTTTCAGCCTTTCGTCCACTGCTCTCAATGCATATTGCAATGTCCAAGAGGGCATGAAGTGGATTTTTTTTTCCTCAACATCCGGCCAGATCGCCAGCGTTGCTAACGGTTTCATAGCTACTGAACGACTTCTAAGATTCTTTAGCATGTTCCTACTACCCATTACGAAGTTTCGATGAATGCTTTAACTGCCTATGTAGTGCACAGCGGGTATTTTACCCGCGCTTGTCTTGGTCTATATTACGCCAAATTTCATTTGATCTATGGCCACAGTAAGTTTTCGGGATAGATCGGTCACAGTTCCCTCCTCTTAGATGCCTCTGCTACCATCGTCACAACCTCTGCAAGCATTGCGTTGGAAAAACAGATCGTGACAGGAATGTGAAGATATACCTCCCTACACTTATACCCACTTCTGGCTTGGGAGACACTACTAGTTATTCAACGCGGATGGTAATCATTGTTTCGAATCTCCAGATTTGTCTTTCAAGCAGACAATCAGTCACAATCAAGCAGGGTGGTAAAGGTGTAGCCATGTAACTACAGCGAACAGCAGGACAACCAGGTCCGCTTTCCTAGTGTCATTTTTGTTTATCAACTAAACCATGACTTGTCAACTTACACTGCATGGGTAGTGTCGTCTTGGTAGACTGGTAGCTACATATAGTGTTACTGCCCGGTTATCTTCAATGGATAATGTGTAGACTGGTAGCTACATATCGTGTTACTGCCCGGTTATCATCAATGGATAATATTTTACAATCATGGGAGGTGCAGTAGGTGGTGTACCTGTTCGTGCATGAGGTGAGAGCGTTGAAGGAGGTGCTGATCAAAACTGTTCTGGAAAAGAGAGAGAGAGGGAGAGTGGAGGTATGTGTTTTGATGTAGTCGTTCGCAGATGTACTTCTTTGTTCACATTATTAATGGCCTTTGGTAGATAGAGGTCGGGTGGGATGGAGTTAATGGTTGTGGACCAGGATCACCAGATATTAATGACCAGCCAGACAGCGTTTCGCAATCAACAGCCAAAGCCCACCCTGTTAGGACTGCGTGATTCGCACTCTTTGCGTTGAAGATTTCTTGTTTCTTCAGGTCACTGTGTCTAGGATGCGTGTGGATTGATGCGAGCATGGTTGTTCGCAACTACAGGATCGACAGAGAGGAAAATGAAAGTGTCACTTGTAGATTACCATTCGATGTTGCTCAGTCAAGAAGATCTTTGGCCATCGTCGACTAGTCGGACTCTGCCACATGCACTCTGTACCATCATGAACCGGACAGGAAGACCATCAAGGATAATTCTACCCATCCTCGTTCAACTGCGTTTGCCTCACCCATTCGGTGTGTCAAAGAATCATGCGCCTATCCTCAGACTTGCTGCACGTACTTGGCAGCCAGCTAGGCAACAGCGACACCATGGCAACACGACAATGATGATCACGGGCCTACAGGTTGGTGATATGCCAAAGTGTGAACGTGACCTGCGGTACATCAGTCGCGGATCGCCTGTCCCCCACGAAAGACACTCACACATCACCACCCACTTGTTGTTTGCGCCAGCAGCATGCTCAGGCCGTCAACCGATGCAGCCAAAGTCTTGAACACAACAGGCAAGGTTTCGGTCAATACCGGTATGGTATGGAGCGTACATGATGCTTGACCGGTTGATGGAACAATGGAAACAAAGCTTCCTCGTTCCTCCCTCCCCCCCTTATCTCAAGGGTCCCATGACATGCTCCTTCCCACTAGCCAAGATCATGCAAGCAGAAACCCCCTCCAAGGGAAGGAGCGAGATCCGGAGCGCTTGCACTGTTTGTGGTCTAGCGAAGGAAGAGGAAAGATCCGATCTGAGTCAAGATGACCTGTCAACTTCTCGGGTAGCATCCTTCCTTATGCGAAATTGACAAGCCGTCCCTTTAGACATCTCTACACGAGACTGCGCTTGCTCAAACATCCACATGAGTGACAGACATGCGTTCCATGACAGGTTGACAGGGTTCTTGGACAGAGACCTCTACTGACTGGCCCTCCCACTTGACATGACAGGGTGAGGGGAGTCATGGACGACCTATCGACGAGGGTTGGGACAGCGTCCCCTATCACGGCGCTACCTTCCTCTGCTGATGAGATTAGAAATGGGAATCTGCCCGTGCAAAACATCGTTTTTCTTTTTCTTTCTTTCCCCCCCGCGAACCTGCTCTTTCCCTCACCTGGCCGTGGTGCAGCCGTACCAAAATAGCATGTGGATGGCAGTTTCCCCCGAGCACCCGACAGCACAATTCCCATCTCCAGTCCCAGTTCATCGCAGTCCCCCTCTCGGTTCTACCCCACCCCGATCTCTTTCGGACTGCACCAAGATGGGAATCGGCAGCATGCCGTTCCGGTGCCGAACTCCATATCACTACCGTCCGCAGAGTCCATCATCGCCGTCATTCTACCGTCGTTATGATCCGATTTGTTCGGCAGAGCACCGCCACCACTACCAAACATCACCAACTCCAGTCGTCAACCAGAAGCAACAGCCACGACGCCTCGTATATCACTGAAGAAAAGAAAGAAGCATCATGATTCGCTACCATTGAACAATGAGCCTGGGGTTTAAGGGTAGCCTATCCAGTGAGTGGCCAGTGTCCAAGTCCCTGTCAGGCCGCAGGGCGCATTCCCATTTTCCGGGCCAAGAAAGCAATGGATGCAGGAAAAAAGCAGTCAAGTGCACACAGGAAGGGACCCTGGCAAGCCTGGCATGGCATGCCAAAGATTTCACCACAGTTCACCACCAACGGACGACAATCATCACCCTACAACCCATCCAGTGTCGATGCAGTTCAACTCAATGGCTCGGAAAGTAACGGAGACTGTTGTGCCTATGAACACCAGTTTTGCCATCTTCCCGTCATCCTTGTCATCACACAAGACGGACCCTAATCTATGCACCGAGCAGCTGGACGGCAAGGCTACAGAGAACCTCCTTCTCCCCATCGGTTCAGGATTGCCGGCCGTGAACCTGGACAACGGATGACGGACGGACGCCATGTGGGATGAGATTTGAGCACGTACTCCCGTAATTGTGAGATATGGCTGACGATACAGTGGCAGCGAGTAGATAGATGCTTGCTTCTTGCCGCTTTGCTACTGCCACACAATTCACATCTTCGTTGATGTACACTCATGATTCATTCCTCCGTTGCGCGGTTGCGCGGTTAAGATTGGGGAATGACAAGGCTAGTAAGCCAACAGATGCACGTCAAGGTGAGACAAACACGAGTCCTTTGGTTGAGTGAGTTAGAGGGGTTGGAGACTGGGGATGTTGAGCCTGCATCTGCCCTGCCACTTGCCATGACATTTGCCCTGTCTTGAATACCCTGAAGTCGCCGATCCGGGTGAATGGATCCGTGATGAAAGACGAGGTTTGTAGTGTATCAAGACCAGGTATATGTTACCCCGGATCGAAGAACGAACGGAAGGGTGTGGGTATATTTGGTCAGTACTGACCTAATCCGCTTCTGTCTCGAGATAGGCCACCCCC
This sequence comes from Neurospora crassa OR74A, assembly GCF_000182925.2. Lineage (NCBI taxonomy): Eukaryota > Fungi > Ascomycota > Sordariomycetes > Sordariales > Sordariaceae > Neurospora > Neurospora crassa. The sequence continues at coordinate 2,620,061 of NC_026503.1, read as the reverse complement.
GAACAACACGTCAAGCACACTCGTTCTTAGCCAAGTATTGCCCCTATCGCTATTGTCAAGATGTCCCATGTCAGAAGAATCAGCAAAGACAAGTCCGCGATAAGCCTCATGATACAAAATACCAGCTAGTATAAATTAATGGTCAGGCTGTCGTCCATGCTCATGGTCATCTCGCAAGCTCAATTGGAATCTCGAGAATGTGTGCCAGGAAATCCGATCGATTCAAGAAATCCCATCTAGGCCGTCATCATCGAACCATTTTCTTCCCACCCCGGGCGGTTTGGGAAACGCCACGATAAGATCCAATCATGTTCGTTTCCGCACTGGCCAATCTCATCCCATGCCATTCATCGCCAACAATCTGCCAAAAGTAACCTCAGAGTAACCAAACTACGAAAGGATTTCCCGTTTCAGGGGCTAAAGTTGGTTTTCTTCTGCACTTCTTACTTTGCTTTTGACATGACAGGTACCCGGTTGCCGGGTTGTTGGCAAAACACCGGCATAACTGACCATCGAACAACGCTACACTGACCTGACGGGAATTGTAGCATCCGGTTCAGACAAACTCTCCGCCACCATTCACATTTAGCATTGCTTGCTTTGCCATCCATCGTCATGTCGGTCGGGGTGTTTACTACGACACTACTGCACATTTCATGATGCTCGGTATCATCGAAGCTAACCTTGAAGAAGGTAAACCCCCATCCACAATACCACCGCCTAACGCATCTTCAAGATGAGAAGGGAAAGGAATGAGGTAAAAAGCAAAAGCCGATGGTTTCCAAGATGGGAGGCGTCAGGTCCAGACCGCGAACCAACAAACCATGCCCATGTGAATGCTGAATGCAGCTTGATGCTACCTCAACCATTCAAAAGGTTGTTGCACATTCGCAGAAAAGACTTGAGTAAGTGATATCCTCAAACTCACGGCTACTGGTTTGTGATGGTTGGCTTGTTGGTTGATGTGTTGAATATAGACATGGACAGTACCTCTAGACGTCTTGCTTTGTCTGGAAGAATCTTGGTGTCAATTCGAACCAGAGTCCAAATTTCTCTGTTGCTTTTTTCCCTCTCTCTCTTTTTGCTCACTTCTCATGGCACATTGCCCACCGAGCGGGCGCGCGCTCTCTCTCTCACTCGGTTTGCTTCTTTCCTTTTTTTTCCCTATTTCATTCAATCTTCCCCCTCCTCGGCTACAATCCCTCCACCTGACTGCCTCCCTCGATCCTTCCATTCCACTCACACTGTACCGACTGGCTCCCTTTCTCGTCATGAATGAGCACTGTGAGAGCAAGAAATATCTTTGCTTTTTTCTTACCCTTCCCAGGGAAAAGCCTTGTCCATGTTGACGAATGATTGATCACCGGACATTTTCCTTGAGCGTGCTTGCTGCTGGCTGCATGTGCCAGCCCGTCCGTCCGCCCCCCCATTCAAACCCTAGTAGTCGGTTATTTGTTTTCTTGATCTCGCACATTTTAACTATGCTCTATTTGGCGAGATGTTTCGGTTTTCACCGGCCGGTGCGCGTACACTACATACAGTGAAGCAGCAAAGCTCGGGAATTATTTTCTTTGTTGAGTTGACTTACTTTTTCTTGGAATTTTTTTTTCTTCTGCCTAATTTGTCATGTCTTGATGCCTTGGTGAATGAATGGAAAGCTGATGTTCTTTCTGTTTCGCGTTGCTCTCCTCTCGGCTCTGCTTTCTGCCGGAATTAGAAGGCATGCGAGCATGTGGAGTGGAAGAATGGGAGGTTTTCGTCGTCTGTATAGATAGTGATGGAGAAGACAGACGCTCGAAGCGGAACGGAGCTGAGTCCGAAGACCTTTTCATTTGGTCTGTCTGAGAGAATCACACAGGCTTCCCCGTCCAGCGCCACTTTCTCACTTGTCCTCACTATGCCTTCTCGAGATCGTATTTTGAGATCGATCTGGTGCGCTAGCAAAAGTGTCAATAGACTGATGTAACACGGGGTTTGCCGTTTGTGGGAAACTTGGACGTATTTTACGTTACCGGCATGTGATGGAAGACACAGTAGTGAAACGTAAGATACGGTGCAGTCCGCAATACGGATTTGAAAGTGCAAGGCAAGACAACAAGACCGCAAGATGGATTTTGGAGAAAAGGATATAGCAAAGCCCGGCAGAGCCAGCATAGAGGACGAATGAAGGACTAGAGGCTGAAGGAAGGAATAGGAACAGAAAAGCACCGTTCACTGCATAGTAAGATTATTCCCAGCGGACCCAAGGAGAAGGAAATCAACACTGAAGCCAGCAAGAGCTCGATACCAGGTGCCTCCGGAAAATTCCAGCTGTCACAGCTCAGTGATCTCACGGCGGAAAAGGTATTCGTTCTACAGAGATGAGGAAAAGCAAAACGCTAGAAGAAAGAAAGAAAGAAAGACAGAAACAGACGAGCGCCCAAGCTAGACAGCACACTACGCTAACATCTACCCAGCTTGAAGAGGTAAAGAAGGAAAGGGGCGGATGGACGGTACTAGAGTGACTCAGTGTGGTGAGGTAGCTTTGCTGCGGCGTCAATGTCAAATGTCGATGCCGCCGCCGCCGCCGTAATTACAGTACAGTGACGGATCGTTGCTGGCAGTAATGTACCTTGATGAAGAGCGAGCTGGAGCCGAATTTGGAGCGAGGCAGACCATGATTATGACAGCGGGAATCGACTACCGGCCTTCAACCATCAACCGCAGATAATGGGCGGGCAAGACATGGATGTTGCTCCACGACGACCTGGGGAAAGGGAAACATTGAATTACGCGTATTCCACGTAAGTACAGGAACGGGTAGGGCAGGCGATTTTTTTATTTTTTTTTCGTTGCCCATTATAGGCTGTCTTTTGCATCTGTCACTACCAGCCGGGGCGCGTGAGCGGCAGTGTCAAAATGTCAAGTGTCAAACGAGCGTTGTCACTGTCGCAGCATGTCTGTGCACATGAGGTGTCTTCAGGCTCATACATACACATACTTAGCTGTCACCTGTGCCTTGATAGTAATCGTCCTGACAACGACCTCGACCGAACCACAGCGGCGAACTAGAGCCCGATTCCTCGTTTCCAGTCTGTACCTACTATCAAGTGGGAGCGTGACTGATGGAATTCCATCACCATAACCGATCAGGCCGTCAATGTCACGGTGAGATTAGGTTCTATATGGGCAAAGGTCCTGGAGAAAAAGGATCGGTGTGGATCAGACCAAGGAAAGGGTTGCGCCTCTCACCTCTTTTACTGGAGAGGCCCAGAAGAGCAGGCGCCAGTCGTCAGCAGCAGCTGCATTGAATGGAACCACAGAAGCTATGCTATGGGCATGGGAAACAACCCTTGATGTCTCTACTGGCGTGGCAAGAATGATGAAGCAATGTCTCGGATGCGCAGAAGTATCCGAGAAGGGAAGGACGAAAAGGGGAAGGGGAGAGTGTGGAAGAAACAACGAACTGGATGGCAGACTGTGTGATGAGTGAAAGCTTGGTCGATTCATCCAGGCCCTGTTCTATTTCCTCGACTTCGCACCCAGGACGACAGCTAACGGCTACCTAGTCACTAGTAGTGTAAACCCCATAATTTTTGCGCGATATACATATTCGCTCGCGCAACTCTGATGAGAGCCTGGGCTGAATAACCGACAGGACGAAAACCCACGGCTAATGATGAGCATCAGGAAGCATGCCATTCGCCAAAAGGGTGATCCAGCATCCCGCATCTTCCCTAGATCAACTCCAGTTTACTCCACACTAATAAGAAACATGACAGCTGCATCAAGGCACAACCCTACTCGCTCCGCTTCGCACCTATAATGGGTGGATAGGTGAGGACCCGCAAAGTGGAAGTGACAGGTACATACATGCGCAGTATACATACATGACCGTGACTGCCTTGCGTAGAGTAGAGGGGCTGTCCTTGCTCTTTCCCAGTTTCCATTGTTTCCATTGTTTCCATTGTTTCCATTGTTTCCATTGTTTCGATCGCCTGTGTCAGTGGTTGGAAAGAAATAGGTAAGGTGCCTGTTTGCTTTGCCCTTGTTGATGTCGACTTGGATGCTGCTCGTTATGATGTTGGTGTGGGCGGAAGAACCCATCAGAGCTTGCCTAGATGAGATTGACCAAGATCGTGCCAAGATGGCTTTCACAAGGACTCGCGGTTCCTCGGGAGGCTGTCGTACCTTCAGGTAGAGAGATAGGTGGTTTCCATCGCCTGTATCTGATTCCGTATCGTACTTGCGATACCAAAAATACCATTGTTACCATACCACCATACACCCTTTCCATTCAAGCATCTTTTGACAGCCGGGACTCGCAAGGGGCTTCCCGGCACAGGGACGAGTGACGAGGAAACGAAAACTTTCTTGTGACCGGGGGAAGGCGCGGATGGGCAGAGTTTGACGACAACCGACAATTTTGGGTGGGCCAAGATAGCAGTTAGTCCCACCGGCATTTCGTGAAGTGGGCGCTGCGGTCACTTCCTGGCACCAGGCCAAACAAGTCGAACTCACAAACCCCCCAATCCTCCCAAATTCCCGCGCTCGCTCGACCACACACGGTTACCCACCTCTTCGCTCCGCGCTTGTTGCCCAGGTTGCATGATGCGGATTGTGCACGACTCGTTCACCTGCCGAGCTCGCTTGCTTCTCGCCGCTTCTTCTGAGTCGTTCACCACCAGGCCGAGTGACGGGAGCGTAGAGGTATGTATGGCATAAAGGCGTTGCCTACATAGGTGAAGCTGCGGAGTGCTGAGTAATCAATCATCGAGACCCGCGCTTCAATTTGTCCTGGCCTGCGCAATTGCTCGTCATTTTGGAGAGTTGCCGTTTGGGACTTTGGGGTGTTGTTGTACTATGGCTTTGATGGGTGGTCCGAGCTTCAAACGTCGCAAGCACCTGGGGTAGGCGGAGACATGGTTACTCTGATTCGTACCTGGCTCGGCAACGTCGTTGGCTGGGTCCGTCGACATCGGCGACCTTTTCGCGTCGTTTACTGCGTAGGCGTTTCAGGACTGGCCGAACACTGGACAGAGAGAACGGGCCGGGGTTCCAAGACTGAGGCGAAGGCCCGGGGCGGCACATGTTTCTCCTTCCGGGGGAGTTCAGGGATCCCTACTGTAAGTGCTGCTGCTGTCAGTGTCGAGCGCTTGAGCACGTTGAAAGCGCCGGGATCTTTTGCCCCATCCCTTTGTCCTGGTCTCATGTCGCTCCAGTCTGATGCTGGCTAACCCCGGTTCACCTAGCTAGGTTCATCAGATAACCTTCAAGTCCCTCGCCAAGGCCTTGTTCGAGACCTCGGCTGTCAAGTGGGAACCATGCAGTGGCCCAAGCAGAGGTGCTTTCGTCCTTCGGCCATTGATTCCGTTCGTCTTCGGATCGCATCCATGGTTCATTGCAACGACCGGTTAGCTGTCGGCCGCGGAAAGAACCGAGCTCGAGGAGCACATCGCTGCGACAACCGACGACCCAAACAAGTACCACGGGAAAAAAATCAATGGGAGGGAACAATGAGAGCATGGACAGGAAACGATAGATTTATGTCCAACCAGTAAGTATGTCATGTCCCATCCCCACGCGCCCACATGAGTGTGGAGGAGGATTTCGGGCTAGGGCATCTGAAAGCGGTTCACACTTCCGCACCTGAGCCCTGTTCATACCCACCGGTACAGGAGATACTGACAGGGAGACAGGGTAGCACACGCATTGGCTGCGTGAGGGTATCTTTGCAAGATCTTGGCGCCTGTCACTTGTCGAACATGACAGCCAGCAGACGCAATCAATCATCAATGGGGAAAACCTGTCATCTTGCCCCTGCCTCTTGTGCCGGGCTACCAATACCCATGCGGTCATGTTCGCACCCACCGACTGAATGAACCATCAACCCGTTAGCTGTCTGTAGGTTTCGCCTATGCAAGTCAAAGATCAGCCAAGGTAAACCCTAATGGCCTCCCTGACACCTACCAATTTAAGTGATTTTTGCTTACTTGGCGTTGTAGTATAGTCTCCTTCCCGCTAATATAACCTCTGTTGTAGGTACTGATCCGAATGTGACGGCATCCATCACTCAAGATAGCAACCCCCCATGTCGGATGACGAATCTATGGTACGATCAACAGCCTCCTTCCCTGTGTCATTATCGGTCAGAGGCACTTCAAGGCCATATTAGGGCAATTAGCAGGCAGTAAGTGCTAATAGGGTCGCAACGTCCCGCTCGCTAGGCCATGCGATGCTAGATGTCCGCATGTCGGTAGTAGGACGTATACTGGTACCAATACTAGTTCGTTCGTACAGAGCATCGAGTACTATACCTGCTCGTACTGGTACGTATTGCTGCTATAATAACCTGACTCGCGAACTTTCCCGTCCGCTGGGGTTACTGTCAAAAGATTTTTGGAAGCGAGACCCGTTAACCCAGTTTTAAAAACGTTTTCGAAATATCATGCCGCTGATATACCTACTGGACTCTGAATCACTTCGGTTAGAGCAAAACGCCTGGATGTAAGGTTGGAAAAGATACACACACCGTCAAAAATGCGGTTCGCCCAGTTGGGTTGCTGGCGGAAAAGGTAACCAAATCAAATTAAGCAACAAGGCAGCATGTCTGATGAACTTTCAACGTTATACCCTCAAGCTGTTTCAATGTTAGATTGGGCTTACACCTGGTTAGACTTTAGTCGCTGTTGAAGGTGTGTGGTCTGCTATTGCTTGCGTTCGCATCAGGTCAGTCTCCTTCACCACTATGACCACTCCTCCCACTGTCACAATGACGGCCAGATGCATTCTGTAGGTGGTATCCCCTGTTGACCGGAAATAACGCCTTTGTGTATTCTTGTTTACCATGATAATGGGCCAAGGTAAGCTTGCGGACTATAGTCAGGCGGTGGCACACGGCTATTGTTGATTCACGTTCCAGCACCCCTGGGCCAACTACCGTTTATCATCAACTATCATCCTTTGATAGTCTCCTTGATATAAGGTTGAAGTATAAAGCTAAGCCCTTCTTGGTCTACGAAAGCAGTTCGTTGTTCGGTGCGGCATGACGTGAGTTACCATATTTTGGGAAACAGTCAGCCGGCAACCGAACACGCACGCGTGCAACAATGGATATCAACCTGTTTTTACCATGTAGATGCTAGAGACCTTTGAGAGCAACGAGGCAACCTTGTACAAGGGGAAAAGGGGGTGATGGCCAGGTTGTAGGTGCGTAAAAACGCTGATTGTCGTGTTGTTCTTGTAAGGGATTAAACAATGATGACCCCCCCCCCCCCCCCGGAGCCGAGTCAGAATGGTCAAGGCAATCTGCGTAAAGGCTGATATGGAATGGAGGACTGCATGCAAGCCGTTGGCACCTCGCCGCAGGTATGTTAAAGAAGGCAGATGTGGCAGGTAGGCAAGCAGGTCCAGATCTCTGAGTGTCCAACAGCACCTTTCGTGTGACTGACACATCAATGACAGACTGTCGCGAAACGCTTTCCTGTTGGCGACGCACAAGATTTCCAAACGGGGGCCAGTCCAGCCAGCCTTGGACGACGACGAATACATATAAGCTTCTATGGTTCGTCGGGGGGACAAAGCTTCTCGCCTGCGTGCCCGTGTAGCATCGTATAATCGGCAAACCGATGTCGACCATGCCAAGGTAGCGAGAGCTGTTTCGGAACGGCTAAAACTCAAGAACGGTTCCTCCGACATGGAATCATCCCAAGGTTCTCTACGGTTGGGACACACAGAAGGGTGAACCAAACGAATCCTTGTGTACACATGAGAGAGAAATCATCTGGCAGAGGTACGGGCTGGGCCTGTGGACGCCCGTGGACTCCCACCGTCTAAAATCTTGTATCGGCCAGAAAGGCGGTTACCGTTGCATTCGTGCCAGGACGAAGAGAGCGCCGCATGCCTCTCGTGTCACCTCTGCCCCAACTGATTGCTCCATGTATAGTACACGCGGCTAACCGAGTTGTAACCAGGGAAAGAAGACGGAACGTGTCGTGAAGACTGGACCCCTCCAGATTCGTAACCAGGGGATCAGTCGGAGACCGTTTCAACGAGGCGATTGCTGCCCAGAAGTTACGTTCTTTTGTGGTGTATTTGCCCAACATGGGTTCGTTCCACCAAACTCGACAACGTGTGTCTACCGCAAAGTTGATTTGGAACTCGGACAAGAAAACACTGTGATACCGCGGCGTTGGGTCGCCTTGACATACGACACAGTATTCGCATGCGCGGTGCTCTCCGTCAAGGCTCCTGGAGGTTGATTGGTCGGGTAGGGTATTCGGCCGCGAAACGGAGCGTTCAGGTTTCCATCCTCGGGATAGATGGACTGGTTTTGCACAGCACATGTTCCCTCACTGTTTGGTTGGCTGGACGCTTCACGTCCACTTAGTATCATGTCATGGTGGCCTTGACAGCAATACCTGATCCAGAAACCCCTGCAGCTTGGGGGTTTTCATATGGCGATCTTCGGAAGCGGGATCGACCCACCCATTGTCATTGCCCTTTCCTTTCCTCCAGCATGATTGATCAGTCCTCTGTTTCTGCCATCGGCATACCTCAACCAATATCATTCTCATGCTCGTCCTCGTTCTCTTTCTCTTTCCACTCCTCGTCCCCGTGCGAGGCGGCCATTTGTAGAACCTACTTTGCGTGGGGGCAAGCTTGGCAGCATGCCTTATTCTCGGACGGAAGCAAGGAAAGGATTTCCATTCAATCCCACCTCGCCTTCCAGCGTGGGGATGAAATGTTCCGAAGAAAGCTGGAAGCTTTTTTTATGGATCGGATCACGGATCATTATCTTTTCTCCCATTTGACCTAGTACATACCACTAGCGGCAACGCCAGCACACACATGAAGGGAACGAAAGGAGGCAAGCAAAACCGTTGCTGAGCCTCCATGCAGAAACCAACCGTATCCCGATCCCGCGATCCCGCGATTCCACATACAGCAACATACATACCTGACGGGCCTGCGGTGGGCGTACCATTTCAAAACGTCTTTTCTTTTGTGTGTGCGTGCCTGACATATCTACCCCACCCCCCTTCTGCCTGTCGCTGGATACGCCATTGTGGGTATCGACAGATGCTTTTGCGGGTTTCTGCCGTTAAAGGAACTCCGTGTTTTGTTTCCACGAAAATGTACATGGACTAATCCGGATGGGTTTGCTTGGGGGGTAAAAGCAGTCCTCCGATAGCTTGAGTGTGCGGCGTTGCTTTTTTCATGATGTTTCTGTTGAAGCTATGATGTCGGTCACTCGAAGCCTACAACATAGGATCAGGGAGGGAAGTTCCACAACAAGTCACTGAACCAAATGCTAGTTGTCGTCAGGCGGTTCATTGTCCATCACGGTTTCGGTAACTGAGGCTTCCATAGCTGCTATCTACCTCGTTCGAATTCTCGACCGTATCCATCGAGGCCATCATGCATACGGATTCGTGTTGCCACTGCAGGAACCCAGCATGTCGCCGAGCTTTGGAAGATGTGTGTTCACCGCCAATTCAGTGCACTCATGAACCGGTGACGCTTGGAGGGCAGCTAGGGGCGCTTCAACGAGTGGTCGGCAAAAGCCTTGGGCAGTTTGGCTCGCATACGGACCCGGGTACTAGATACTAGAAGTGCGTATACAAGGCATCGGAGATCTTCCACACCATAGGCATGTTGACGAGATCGTGCATCGTGAAGAAGGGGAGGGGGGCGGTGGCTAGTACGTCAAGATGTGGATGTCAGATTCACAACAGCTCACCCGTTTTCTGGCAAAGCTGGAGAAGGGTTTTGATGAACGAACGAAGGAGGTTTGCTACTGGTAATGGTGGTGGCGGCGGCGGAGAAGGCGGCGGCGGCCACGAGCCTTGCTGTGTCACTGTCACCGTTGTCACTGTCACTCCTGCAGTGTCAGCTTTCTGTGTGTGTGTGTGTTCAGCAGACCACCTCTTGGTTGGTGAGAAGACGAGAAAGAGGGCCGGTGGTGGTCCGGTCTGGCTGGGTTGTCTGCCTGCCTTATTCCCTGATCCGATCCGATTTCTCCTGCGAGTGTCGTGTCCTTCGGGGATCTTTGACACTCGCTGCTGCCGCTGCAGCAGGTATCATGATGGGCCGATGGGACGAACAGAGGATTCTGCCGCACCAGTATAAGGCGTCTCTTTGAGGAGACGAGGAGCGGTTCATTAAATCCGCTCGCATGTCAGTTCGATGGTCGGTAATCGCTGCCGTGATCCTTCATGACATGGCAAAAATGGGAAGCCCCGACGAGCTAGTTGCCTTACTTCCCGCCGTCTGCTTTACGCCATGACGGTTCCTCAAGTATCACCGTGCTCAGTTCAGCGAAATAGGGAGCAAACACACATCCCATTCTCGTTCTGTCCCTGTTCCGGAAAATAAGGTTGCTTGGCTTGTCGAACAGTGCGCGGGAGCCGGGTATTTGTAAAGAGTCCTTGGGAATCATTCGGTTCCGAGACTGGTGAACACCCTCCGTTTCCCTTCTTGACTGGATTGTCCCTTCTTCAACAACCTTTCCAGCACCCTGGCCCCGTGCATCCGTCTACCCGGGGGTTGCTCCAGGGGTTCGTTACAGACATCCAGTGCCCTGGGGCCTGTTTTGGTTGGCCCAGAAAGTCGGGACGTTACTTATTGGATGAAGTGAGGGCTAATTCGACGTTTTGTAGTCATCTGCTGATGACTGAGCAGTTTTGAGTCCCGATTTCGAAGGGCTTCAGGCAATTTAGTTTCTGATTTAGATTTGCTTCTTTCCCTCTGGTATCGAGGCGCCGAGATACATTCCAGTCCATCACTCTCCAGCTTTCTGGCACATATCAGTACTTGAGTAGCTTCAAGCAGACCCAAACAGTGCAATTTTGGCAGAGGTTGGCCCCTTGCCTGTACGTAAGGATATGTAATTGCAATCAGGACGGAGCCCGCTCCGGATGCTACCTCACTTGCCCCAAGTCTAATTGCTAGTATCTTTTAGCCAGGCAGCCTGACAGGCCTAGCAGTGCCCTAGCAAATCGTCAGAAACATGCCCGGTTGGGGCAAAAGCGAATGAAAAGAAGGTTATTTTCTCGTTTTGCTGAGGATTTCTGCAGCGTTGCCCTTGGGACGCTCAAAACTGGATATGGTAATGTCGCTGGTGTGCATAACTCCTTACGATTGCAGTGATCACGGGTTTCTGCTTTTTCTCCAAAGCGGTCATCCAAAACTTAACTTTTGCTTGAACATACACATGCAGCTACTAGATTACCTTGAATCCAGCCTCGCGAGCAGAGCGAGAAAAGTGAGGCCCGCACCTGTGCACCTCTCGCAGGTGAGAACGAAGGGTCTAGAGGCAGGGCCATAGCCCATGACATCTTCGCGCTTTGGTTCAACCTTGAATGTTCGTACAGACAGACCTGTGATCGGACAATGTCGTTACTGAAGTCACAAAGAGTTCGTTCGCCAAGAGGCACCCTAGAGGTATCTTGGTAGCAATTTTCCTCGAGCCAGCTGCGACCGATGAAGTCCGGTCGTCCCCTCCATCACCGAAGTCTCTTCATGTTCCGTGTTCCGGTTGAGTGGACTGAGTGTATCAAGAACAAGAACCACACCAGTTCAAGTTAATCAAGTATCTGCCGTCGATGCCGTGATCAGGTACGCCGCCAGCTGGTCGGCAACGTAGGATTGCGTCTGCAGTGGATGTCGGGTCTGCCGTGTGTCCAGATCCGCCAAATGTTTGCCATGACGGAATCAACCAAACAGCGTTGGTCGAGATCATGAGTTGCTTCCATAGTCTTTCCATCATGGAGAAAGGAAAAGCCAGAGACTCGTCCACTCCACAAACTGCGGGAGCTTTATTGAGCTGGATTTCAACCCACGGTTCTGAACGCGCTAGCAGATGACCACCGATGATGTGCAGTCCTCTGATTTTCCGCTGCCATTTCGAAGCTTCAAGGCCACCTAAACAAGTTCGACAGGGTGCGGGACGGCACGCCGGCGGCATCTTTCCTCGGCGATACACGCGCGCACTGCATGGCTTCCCGGCCGAAGCTGTGACGTGTTTTGCATTCTGGATGCCAGTTCTCTCTCCCTAAGTGTCGGTCTTGGGTCTGCGGATGCCTGTATCATGAACAGAGGCATGTGTCGGGGAAAGGGCGCTCCTATATTATGGGAAGCTGTTGGAGGCTTGGGCCTTTAATACAGGTCACAAGTTGTATAGAAATTGCATAACTTGGCTCTGGTCCCTCTATCTCCCGCGTTCCCGTCCAGGAGCGTATCATACAGCAATTGTTGGCATGTGAGGGGGATAGGTAGGTGAAGGAAGGTACAAGTTGCCTCTTGGGATGTCCGGGACGTGGGTACCGACCAATGTACCATTGTACCGTAGTACCTTGGGCCGTGCTCCTTGCCCCTTGTCCGGTACGTGCATGCACCGACCGGCATTGACATCTCAGCCAAACCATGCGCCATGCTACGTAATTACTTGTATTGGGACACCCTGGCAATACAGTACGGACCTGTTACAATACCATACCACATGTCTTCAACCTCTAGCAGAGCACTTAAGAGAGGTTGCGTGATGCCGAGACGACCAGTGTTGGGACCCTGTCCATGTCGTCCGTCTATTGTCACCAAAACCCATCCCCGGTTTTCACTTTTTTTTTCCTCCCCCCCTCTCTCTCTCGCGTTCGTTATGAGCCGTGGGTTCGACATGCCGGGGGACTCCTGACAACGGTGTCTACTGGGCGCCTTTCTGTCCAGAGATACATACCTACTACGAAGGACATTGCATCCGCCTATGGATGGTACACGCGCGCGCCCTCTCGCAAAGACGCAGCATCCGTGAGAACCGCCAGAGAAGCTCAGTGGGAAGCGCAGAACACCACTCGAATGACACATTGAAGGCTGCTTGCGATCCAGAGGCATCCTGCAGCAAGTGCGTTCAACATCTCTGCACACAACAATCCCGAACAACATATTAAGCGACAAAGGTTCCATATTGCAGCTCCGAAAGGTGTACGCCAAGAGAAGTCGACCCTCGACATATCAATACACACATCAATGCCAACAACCTTGAGTGTCATCAAGTCAATTCGGCCACCTTCGTGCTATTTACCTATTCGGAATTCCGCCGCAGTCGATGAGGTGAAGGCTATCAACCAACATTGGGCTTCTTTTCTTTTTAAACTTTTTATAAGATACCTATCCTCCCAGAGAAACCTGGGCCCTTTTCCTTCACTCCTTGTCACTCTTCACTGTGCCATATTGTCCCACAAGCACTCTTGAGTCCGCTCTTCCGTCAACATTAAAGACCAAAGGTAACGTGCCTCTGACACAAAACGGTCAAGACAGATAAAACTGACAAATCGAGTGTTAGCACAGGCTGGCTTCGTTGCCGCTAGTCGTCCATTTTCTATAGAAGCACTACCCTGTGTCTAACGGGCGCCTGACATCTGACAACACCACATCACAACATTCCGCGAGACCGTTGCCCTCCCAGTTCGATATTTCTTACTTCATCCAAGATGGCGACATCATTCTATCATCATCCACCGCACCACCGGCCTCAGACAATGCATGGCCTGAACGTGAGTAGCTCACATAACGACCCGCGGTCGCTTCCATCTCCCGGCTCAGCACTGCCACCCATCCGGTCCATTATTCCAGATTTTGATAAGCTGGACATGGACTATGGCCGCCGGCAATCTCAGGCGCAAAAGGATACTATTGATGGTGGAAATTCCCAAGGATACACCACTGATCGTCTGCCAACAACGGGCTCCAGCCCCAGCATCAATGTCTTTTCGCAACATAGTCATGGCCAGCAAGATTCTGGAGCACGTACCTACCTAGATGGCCCGCTTCCGCGTCTGCCACCGTCAAACGCTTTTGCTCAACACAACGGCTATCATCAAAACAGCGAGCCACGGCGTGGCTACCCTCAGTATGGCCAACACCAGCCCATATACCGTCAGGATAGCTACCCTCCTCACGGGTATCCTCAAGATTCCTACTACCCCCCACTAGAACACCGTCATGGGCCCTTCCCTCAACCCGGATCCCAGCAGAATCTCTACGAACAGCGTGCCCGCAGCGAGCGCTTGCACTATGCTCATCCTTGGGGGGGCCACTCTGATTCTGCGGTGAGCCCTCGGGGCGGCGATGGGGGCAAGAACAAGAGACGTGGCAATCTTCCCAAGGAGGTTACGGAGAAGCTGTACGCTTGGCTGTACGGCCATCTAAACCACCCCTATCCGACCGAAGATGAGAAGCAAAAAATGATGAGAGAAACAAACATGCAGATGAGTAAGATAATCCGACAGCGTCTCCTTCGTAAGTACCACTTTACTGACTGTTGGCTTTTCAGATCAAATCTCGAACTGGTTCATCAACGCCCGTCGCCGCAAAGTCCCCCTCCTCATCGAACAGGCGAAGGCCGAAACCGAGGCCGCGAAGCATTATCGTCCCAACTCGTCACCCATCGCCCGCCGAACTCGACCGGTTTCGGTTTCCCACACGAGACACTACAGCCGCTCGGGTCCGGGCCGTGGCGTGCCCAGTCGCCGCAGCGTCAGTGTCGAGCCCTCAATCAACCACCTTCTCAATTGCCCGGAATCTGACGCGGATGTCCGACCACCGCAATATGCCACCCCCATGAGCGACAGAGGCGTCCTTGATTACAGCAGCCGGGAGAGCTCCGAGTCTTATGAAATGGATTCTCGTTACCAAAGCTATGGGCATGGACATGGCCATGGGCACCACGCCAGCATTTAAACCTCTCGGGGCCGTCACAGCCATTTTCCTCCCCAACCGCTTAATATCTTTTCTTGAGATTCTTATGTCACGGCATGGTAGGAGTTCTGGACAGCATTTGACAGCAAGGGATTGAGTCATCTGGTTCTTTCTGTCCCTGCTTCAATTTTTTTTTGTTTTTTTTTTTGGTTTTTTTTTTTTTTTGGATAAATTTTTTTTAGCACATCCTTTGAGAGGATGGCATTTTGGGTGGCAGAGTATACCCTACGGTTATTCACAGCGTATTTGGCGTTTCGGCTTGGATAGATATCCATCGGAGCTAGAACGTGGCGCCCCTGTCGTACCTGACAACGCGCTGAGTGAATTTTCTTGATGGCTTTTCGACACTGACGAGAGTCGCTATGGTGTAACGCAGTGGCCTTTTTGGCGACGCGGCTATGTCGTGGTGGCGTAAGTCGTGATGGAACAAAACGGAGCGAAAAACATGTACGAGAGATGAAGCAGGTTATCAAAACTACTAGTCTTAGTTGCTTAGATTAGTTACTCAAGCATAGCGTGAACAACACACTTCTGACAACCTCTCGGTTGATCTTCTCCAGGAGTGATTTGTTCGTCAATAATATGTTACTCGCTTCACGTTTTCCATTCGGACTGTGATGAGAGTCAGGCAGGCAGGTAGGAAGAAGATAGACAGCAGGCAGTTCAGGTTGTGCAAAACCCACCTAGTGTTTTCAAACCCGCAAACTCATTGTGCGCGAACAAGTCAAGTCACGATTTGCCCGTGATTGTAAATAGTTTTGGCTAGTAAAAGAAGATGGACAGTGGCAACGGGCATCATTCTTCTACCAGTTCCTACCCTAGGTACATGAACCATGGACGTGGTATCCTCTGTTCCCGCTACCAGTGCATGTAAGACATTTTTCTAGGACCAGGCTCACCAGGCCCACCCGAGATGTTGGACGTCAAGACATGCATCAAAGGATTATCTGGGCCTTGGGGACACAAAAGCGTCAAATCGAGCAAGGGTCTGTCTGTTTGCTCAAGGTGTATGTGTACGAGTGTGGGCGAGTGTGGGCGGCTGGACTGGACTGGGCTAGAACATGAATGAATGATGATTGTGTGAACAAAATGGAAACTTTGCGGGTTATGGTTTACCTACCGGGTTGGATGCTGGGGATGGGTCAAGGTAGATGGGTAGATGCATCGAAACCGAACACGTCGGACCTTGCACAGATTCCATCCATGTCTGGCATCGGAAAACTGGTCCTTCAGGTAGGTTGGATACCAACGCATGCCTGTTGCCATGACGGGGAGTTCTTTGATGTCTGTTCATGGGGTTCAGGCCCCTGTTTCTTCCTATCTCCCGTCTGATGCTTTATTGTTCCGAGGTCGCGAAGGGGCGCCCGTCCCAGAGACAGCTGGCGGGAAAATGGATGACGACCAGACCTCTCTACATTGCCTGATGGAATTGAGGGGCGCTCTTTCTCGGTGCTTACATACCTACTTCTATGCATAAACTCGCATCATCTGTATGTCCGATATCGATGCTTCTGTAGCTTGCATACCTCTACCTCTAGCTGCACATATCGAAGTGTGGGGTTCGAAAAGTCTCGTAGAACTGCAAGCAAATAATGGATGAGAAGTGATACTTTTTTGCATTTCTTTCGATGTATATTCAACCGCATGTTGGCATCATTGCCACGGTTACTTTGCTCTCATCACCAGGTTTTATATTTCTTACTATTACCGGTATGGACTTGGTTCGCTATCATATCATTAACATATCATGTAAAAGAACAATAAAGACATCCATAACTTTCCTCTTCACCACTATGATTGATCCATTTAACTGAAACTGAACAAGACGCAACAGATCGTCAGCAAAATACCATGTTACAGTAAAATGCTCAGTATCTTCCGCCCTCCGGACGTTGGGTACAGAATCTCTGCATGCATCAATCCTCACCTACATCACCCAGATCTACCATACAAACCATGACTGCCCGGACCCCTCATGCCGAAAAGAAAGAGAGAGAGAAGAAAAAAAAAAGTAGTTAAGAGAAAGAAAAGCAAATCTGTGGCGCAAGCGAGCGAATTCCGAAAATATAACCCACCACGATACCTCTTGTACAGGATGAGCCGTTCCCTGACCCCGGGCGGCTCTCTTTTGAAGCCATTAGTCGTTTTCATTCCTTCACAGCCGGTTGCAGCTGCGTCTGGTTTTTGCAGAAGAACCTGTCGGGCAGGTGCTGTCTTCCACCTCCCCCCTCCTCAACACTTAAAGGAGTCACTTGCAGTCCCAAAGTGACGGAAGCCTGCAAACAGAAATTTGATTTTCTTTTTGTTCCTTTTTTGAATTCATTTTCACCTTCTTCTGATCCAACCCATCATCAAAAATATGACAAAAACCCTTCCATTTTCTTTGGTTTTTTACAAGAGAAAAAATTTTAATAATGTGATTCTTAATACACCTTACGCCTCCTGACCGCTTGTCACGCGAAACTGTCACTGGCGGCCATCATACAGCATACGGCTTTCCTCATGTTAGTAGAGAAATATTATCTTGCTGGAACGTGGCAATGTAGAGGTATATGTCTCACAAGCCTGTCAATACCGTCAGTGGCAGGGCCGTCTAGAACATTCAACTTTCGCAGCCATTCTCTGGTCATGGCCAGAGCCTGACCATAATTCCTGCAATCTACCGGGGCGACAATCACGTTTGGCGCAAAAGGCAAGAAGCGCCAGCACGCGAGTGAAGTCATGGATTACTGTGGCTGGAAAGAGCTAGGCCCTAGGCAGCCGGAGTGATACACGACTCCTTCTACCGAGAACAAGGTCCAGCTAAGACAGACGGGAACTGGCGCGTCATACAAGACAATTTCTGTCTTATGCTTTCAGCACTTCTTTTCAAGTTGGGAGCTATTGGAACAGGGAAGACAGCCACAAGAGCTGTCCTGGGGCCAGAATTGCGGTGTGCTCAAGGGAGGAAGGTTTCGCTGCCGCGAGTTTCCGCCATTGTTCTAGTTGGAGAAGGTTCCCGCAACCCGCGTTTTGCCAAACGACTGTTGACAGTTTGTGTCGACGTCTCTAGCATGAGGATACCAGTTTGTGATTCCATTTGTCTGACGAGAAGCGGCACAGAGAGAAAGAAGGCAAATGGTAGTTGCACCAGAGCCCGTCAACGACTGCATGGGTGAAGGCTTGGTTGGGTACCAGTTGCCTCAAATCCTGTCCGAATACCGCGTGTGCGGATATGTTCCTTCTCCATGAACCGTCCGCTCCTTCTCAAAGACGTTTCGGAGAGATTTGGCCCGCAACTCCCGGCTCCGAGATCTCTGACATCTCCCCGCCCTCCTGATTGGCTCTAGACCCCTCCGTCGTCAAGCGAGACAAGCGTCATGCTTCTTTCCCTCCCTTTCGATTTCAACGCAGGACACCCCTCAGGTTTTCGATTTGCCTGCGCGAGATCTTGCCACTCCATTGTGATACCCTGACGCAGCAGGACGGGGAAGTCCATAACAGGCCGTCCGCCAGTGGGCCGGGCCAACTAACTCCCTTACTCAACCAAACATCTTCTTGGGGGGGGGTTACGACACCAGAGACATACATCACGACATGACACGACACGGCAGCCAACTCATGTCGCTTGCTGCTTTTGACGCTGCTGTCACCCATCCGATCTTCTGGTGGCACAGATCTCCAACGAAAGCTGTCCTTGTCCCGGGCGCGCATACTCGTCTCGGCAACAAAAGATGCTGGGATAACCCATTTTCGGCCATATACCAGTGAGACAAGCGGTTCCCGATCGCTGACAGACCGCTTGTTCTGAGGTGTCATCATGCTGGTGGTGGCAGCTGCGGCGGCGGCGTGGAGCGATGGCCTCGGGCGAGTGGGAAAGATATTGCCTGTTTACCCCCCCATGTTACCGAACGGCCACAGAGGGAAGGTAGGAAGAAAGGGAAAGATGATGGCAGAATGGGTGAGTGGCACTGAACACGCGAGGAATGGAGTTTGTTGACCCGGGTTGAGTTTTGGTATTCATCTCTCACCCTGTTCTTACCTTCACCTCCACCCCAGGCGGCGCCTGGAAGGAAACGACAAAGCGGTATGATCTGGGGTAAGCAACAAGAATCCCATTCCATCAGACCCAAAATCATCCATCCATCCACTCAGAGTACTGCCCGAACACAGGCTGGCCTTTTTCCATGTCTCTTCCCCCCGCCCCCGGCTCGTCTCTGCTTGATGACAACCTTGTTGGACAATGTGTGAGAAACAGACGGGCAGCAGGAAGGTACCACGAGATACGTCTGTTCAAGATAACTGTCAGATTGTGCCGGCGAGGCAGCTGAGGCAGACAGGTAGACAGGGCTTCTAACTGATTGGCCGACTGACTGACTGACTGACTGAAAGTTTGCGGTAAGCAGTCATGGCAGTCAAGTCAAGCTAGTCGGTCACTCTCGACTCTCACAAGATCCCAAACCTTGGCTGACAGAGAATTCCCGAGCTTGGACTTGCCTGGACTTGACTTTCCCTCTTGAATGGCAGCACAAGAGTTCTGATATGGTAATCTGACCTGAACTGTATCGACATTACGAAAGGTACAAAATGCAGAGCAGGCGACGCAGAAAGAGTGCCTCGACACAACTGCAGCTGCAAAACGACAGTCTCCGCGTGAGCATCTTGGTGTTCCTTGCATTCCGGTACCCTTTGCTAGTTGGTGTTTGTGGAAAA